>NC_090937.1:1102092795-1102398072 GCF_040938575.1 Ambystoma mexicanum
CCCCACCCCCGCTCATGCCCCGTATGTCTATCCCCCCTCCCCCCCACCCCCGCTCATGCCCCGTGTGTCTCTCCCCCTCCCCGCCCACCCCCCGCTTATGCCCCGTGTGTCTCTCTCCGCCCCACCCACGCTCATGCCCCGTGTGTCTCTCTCCCTCCCCCCCACCCCGCGCTCATTCCCCGGGTGTCTCTCTCCCCCCTCCACCCCCCGCTCATGCCCCGTGTGTCTCTCTCCCTCCTGCCCACCCCCCGCTCATGCCCCGTGTGTCTCTCTCCCTCCCCCCACCCCCGCGTGTCTCTCTCCCACCCCCGCTCATGTCCCGTGTGTCTATCCCCCTCCCGCCCACCCCGCGCTCATTCCCCGTGTGTCTCTCTCCCTCCCCCCACCCCCCGCTCATGCCCCGTCTGTCTCTCTCCCTCCCCCCCACCCCTGCTCATGCCCCGTGTGTCTCTCTCCCTCACCCCCACCCCTGCTCATGCCCCGTGTGTCTCTCCCCCTCCTGCCCACCCCCCGTTCACGCCCCGTGTGTCTCTCCCCCTCCTGCCCACCCCCCGTTCATGCCCCATGTGTCTCTCTCCCTCCCCCCCACGCCCGCTCATGCCCCGTGTGTCTCTCTCCCTCCCCCCACCCCCCGCTCATGCCCCGCGTGTCTCTCCCTCCCCCACCCCCGCTCATGCCCCGTTTGTCTCTCTCCCTCCACCCCACCCCCGCTCATGCCCCGTGTGTCTCTCTCCCTCCCCCCCACCCCGCGTGTCTCTCTTACTCCCCCCACCCCCCGCTCATGCCCCGTGTGTCTCTCGACCTCCCCCCCACCCCTGCTCATGCCCCGTGTGTCTCTCTACCTCCCCCCTACCCCCGCTCATGCCCCGTGTGTCTCTTTCCCTCCCCCCGCTCACGCCCCGTGTGTCTCTCTCCCCCCCCACCCCCGCTCATGCCCCGTGTGTCTCTCCCCCTCCCCCCCACCCCCGCTCAATGCCCCGTGTGTCTCTCTCCCTCCCCCCCACCCCCGCTCATGCCCCGTGTGTCTCTCTCCCTTCCGCCCACCCCCCGCTCATGCCCCGTGTGTCTCTCCCCCTCCCGCCCAGCCCCCGCTCATGCCTCGTGTGTCTCTCTCCCTCCCCCCTGCTCATGCCCCGTGTGTCTCTCTCCCTCCCCCCACCCCCGCTCATGCCCCGTGTCTCTCGCCCTCCCGCCCACCCCCCGCTCATGCCCCGTGTGTCTCTCTAAATCCCCCCCACCCCTGCTCATGCCCCGTGTGTCTCTCCCCCTCCCGCCCACCCCCCGCTCATGCCCTGTGTGTCTCTCTCCCTCCCCCCACCCCCGCTCATGCCCCGTGTGTCTCTCTCCCTCCCCCTCCTCCCCCGCTCATGCCCCGTGTGTCTCTCCCCCTCCCGCCCACCCCCCGCTCATGCCCCATGTGTCTCTCCCCCTCCCGCCCACCCCCCGCTCATGCCCTGTGTGTCTCTCTCCCTTCCCCCCACCCCCGCTCATGCCCCGTGTGTCTTCCCCCCTTCCGCCCACCCCCTGCTCATGCCCCGTGTGTCTCCCCCTCCCGCCCCCGCCCCGCTCATGCCCCGTGTGTCTCTCCCCCTCTCGCCCACCCCTGCTCATGCCCCGTGTGTCACTCCCCCTCCCGCCCACCCCCCACTCATGCCCCGTGTGTCTCTCTCTCTCCCCCCACCCCCGCTCATGCCCCGTGTTTCTCTCCCCTTCCCCCCCACCCCCCGCTCACGCCCTGTGTGTCTCTCTCCCTCCCTCCCACCCCCCGCTCATGCCCCATGTGTTTCTCTCCCTCCCCCCACCCCCGCTCATGCCCCGTGTGTCTCTCTCCCACCCCCGCTCATGCCCCGTGTGTCTCTCTGCCTCCCCCCACCCCCGCTCATGCCCCGTGTGTGTCTCCCCCTCCCGCCCACCCCATGCTCATGCCTCGTGTGTCTCTCTCCCTCCCACCCCCCGCTCATGCCCCGTGTGTCTCTCTCCCTTCCCCCCACCCCCGCTCATGCCCCGTGTGTTTCTCCCCCTCCTGCCCACCCCCCGCTCAGGCCCCGTGTGTCTCGCCCCCTCCCGCCCACCCCCGCTCATGCCCTGTGTGTCTCTCCCCCCCACCCCCGCTCATGCCCCTGTGTCTCTCTCCCTGCCCCCCACCGCCGCTCATGCCCCGTGTGTCTCTCTCCCTCCCCCCACCCCAACTCATGCCCTGTGTGTCTCTCTCCCTCCACCCCATCCCACGCTCATGCCCTGTGTGTCTCTCTCCCCCCCCCACCCCCGCTCATGCCCCGTGTGTCTCTCCCCCACCCCCGCCCATGCCCCGTGTCTGCACTGTTGGAACAGGGCAGACACGGGGCATGAGCGAGGGTGGGGGCCCCACCTTGCCCTACCCCCGCTCATGCCCCGTGTCTTCCTTTTCCCCTCCACTCCCCGCTCATGCCCCGTGTCTCCCTTCTTTCCCCCCCACCCCCCGCTCCTGCCCCGTGTCTGCACTGTTGGAACAGGGCAGACACGGGGCATGAGCGGGGGTGGGGGCCCCACCTTGCCCTACCCCCGCTCATGCCCCGTGTCTCTCCTGCTCACCCCCACCCCCGCTCATGCTCCGTGTCTGTCTCCCTCCTTTTCCCCCCGCTCATGGCCCGTGTCTCTCCTGTTCACCCCCACTCATGCCCCGTGGCTCCCTTCTTCCCCCCCACCCCCTACTCATGCCCCGTGTCTCCCTTCTTTCCCGCTCATGCCCCGTGTCTCCCTTCTTCCCCCCCACCCCCCGCTCATGCCCCGTGTCTCCCTTCTTTCCACCCCCTGCTCATGCCCCGTGTCTCCCTCCTGGTCTTCCCGACCCCCTGCCGATGGCCTGTTGTGTTCTCTTTATACACCCTGCCTTCCCTTTCCCTGGTGTCCATCTTGGTAAAAGATTTTCCTTCCTACACCGGGACGCCTGCCTGCGGCGTCCCGGTTTGGGGAGAAAAATCTTTTTTTTACCACCCCGGGGTTCCCACTTTGAGAACCTAGGATGCTAGTGGTCTTCCTGGATGTTATGGTTACGTTGCACTAATAAAAAACTATGAAATTCAGTAAAAAAATGTGTTAAAGTGACTTTATGGTTAAGTTGCACTAATAAAAACCTATGAAATTCAGTAAAAAGAACTTTGTTAAAGGGACGTTATGGATAAGTTGCGCTACTAAAAACCTATGAAATTCAGTAAAAAAACATGGTTAAAGGGACGTTATGGTTAAGTTGTGCTACTAAAAACCTATGAAATTCAGTAAAAAAACTTTGTTAAAGGGACGTTAAGGCACTGCTAACACTAACACCCAGGACATCAAAGATGACATCACAAAGCTGCTACTTACCATATGTATGTGTATCACATGATGTGACTGCACCCAAAGGAAAGCAGAGTGAGTATAATGTATACAAATATGAGCATATACAGGGAAAGTAGAGTAATAAATATAAAACTATGAGAAAGTGCTGATAACCCTAATGATTATCTTCATGCACAGAAAGGATTGCTCTCTTTCAAGCCTCTGTCTTCCGCTATGTATGTTTCATATGATTTGACTTGACCCTAAGTCCACAAATATAGTACCTTTTCAATTTTTACTTCCTGACTGTTACTGAAGAAAACTATGTGGCCTAGATATGTCAGTAAAGGAAAAAAGGGAGAGCCAGCCATGTGATGTCATCAGTGATGTCATCAATGACATTTGTGATGTCATCTTTGATGTTCTGGGTGTTAGTGTTAGCAGTGCACGGTGGCGCGAGTTATGGTTGCTTATCTTACCATAACTGCCGAATTTCAGGGGTTTTTCGGTTTTACTTTGAACCATAACGTCCCTTTAACAAAGTTTTTTCACTGAATTTCATAGGTTTTTAGTAGCACAACTTAACCATAACGTCCCTTTAACAAGGTTTTTTTACTGAATTTCATAGGTTTTTAGTAGCGCAACTTAACCATAACTTCCCTTTAACAAAGTTTTTTTACTGAATATATATATATGTATTTATACGTATAGATATATATTTATTTATATCCAGATTTCCCAAAAATTCAGTATTTTTTCGGTAAACATGTTTCGGTAAGAAATATCCTGCATAACATGTTTTCTGTAAGAGCACTGGATACCATTCAGTTGTGCAAGTCTCCTCACTCGTTGGCTCACTCACACCGCTCAAGACTTGCACATGCAACATTCCAGATGCTGAACGTGCATGGACAGTGGTTTCAAAGCTTGAACAGGATGGACTGCTGAAATCTTGAATCGTAACAAAATATGAACGAGGATGATTAGGGCCACACCCCTCACAGTATGATTTCAGAATCCCCCATCTATTTCACGGCAACACTTTTTCAGGCACTTATTTCGTGATGTTGTGTATATGTCTGCTGCTCACCCGTTTTTACTATCAGGAACCCCAATCTTATGATGGAGACATGCATGATTGATAGAAATGCTCAGGCACACTATGGCAGGCCTAGTCTCCAAAGTACTGGAATATGGCTTGTGTTTCCCTATAGAACTTCCTATATATCAAATAGCTTTCTCCAGCATGGGGTCTGGCCTGGATTCACATGCTCATGGGAATCCCCCGTAAAAAGAAGAAAGTCTTGCTTTAAACCTAAAAAAAACTGTCTTTCCTGTACTAGCCAATCACTGCATACTGGGTCATACTGCACCCATCCAACGATGATCGTCTACCTAAGTCCCGTCCCTGGTAGCCATCTTTTACAATTTTACATGGCTCTGTTATTCAAGCAGTGGCGAACTTCGTCCTTTTGGTCATCCAGAGGAAAATTCAGATCCTCTAAAGGCTACACAGCTACCTCCTACGATCATCCCTCCCGATCCTCTTTACCGGAGTCATACAGGGGCCGGTTGCAGGCTTTTGGTGGAGGAGGGCAATGCCGGTGTCGCCAGCAAGCAAAAGTGCAAACGCCCAAGCAAGCCTGACCAGGCACAGGCCAGGGTCCACTTTCGCACCCAAGTGGGGGGCTGCTTAACACAATTTGTCAAGGAGTGGGAGAACATCATCACCGACAAATGGATGCTCTAGTGGCAAGGAAGGAGCTCCACATGCACCAGCTGCTACGGGAGGTACAAGCTATGTTTAAAAAAGGGGCAATAGAACCCATCCCCCCATGCTTTCTGAGGCTCCGGTGTATACTCCAGATACTTTCTGGTTCAGTAGAAGTCAGGAGGATGGCGTCCAATCCTGGACCTGCAACGCCCCAACAAGTACCTGAAGTCTTTGAAGTTCAGCATGGTCATGTTACAACAGTTACTCGACCAGGTGAAGGAAGGGGATTTCATGGCGACACTAGACCTGGAGGATGCCTATTGTCATATCCCCATACATCCAAGACACAGTAAGTTCCTGCGCTTTGTGGTCCTAGTACGTCATTACCAATTCAAGGTGCTTCCCTTTGAAATAAAGTCAGCACAGAGAGTGTTCACAAAGTGCATGGCACTGGTGGTAGCCCACCTGTGCCTCAAGGGCCTTCATGTGTACCCATGACTGGGCGACTGTCTTGTTCGGTCCCCGACTCAGCAGCTGGCTTTACAACTCACAGAGAAGACCATTCACCTTCTAACAGTGCTCAGAATTTCCATAAGTTCTCCAAAATCCTCTGCGGTGCCATCGTAGAAATTGTTCTTTCTGGGCACCTGTCCCAACACAGTGGAATCCCTGGCGTTCCCCTCTGAGGAGAGAGGGGCAGCCATTTTAGGGAAGGTCCTTCGGCAGAGGGCGACGTTGGTCACGGAAGTCCGCAGCATCGAGCCGCTTTTACGGATGATGTTGTTCTGCATTCCCATGATTCCGTTCTGCAGGCTGCAGATGAGACCTCTGCAGGAGTTCTTGGACGCCAGGTGGCTCCAGGTCACTGTCAAGTGGATGGACAAGAATGCGCTCAACAAGGAGTTCAGGCAATCAATTTCTTGGTGGGGCGTACACAAGTACCTCAGGCAAGGAGCGCCGTTTTGAACCCCTCCGTTTCAGGCGACAGCCACCACAGATGCCTCTCTGGACAGATAGGGGGCCCATACCGAACAATCTCACGCCCAAGGACTCTGGAGGAGAAAGCCCTGCACATCAACATCCTGGAGCTGTAGGCCGTGTTCTGGACTCTGAAGTCACTCCCATCACTTCTGCAGGGGCAGGTGGTAAGGATTTTCACAGGCAATACAATCACGATGTTCTACATCCGGAAGTAGTGCGAAACCCGCTCCCCTGCTCTCTCCAAGGAGACACAAGCCCTATGGCATTGGGCCATTCTTCAGGACATGTTTCTCATACCATTACACCTGGCTGGCATCAAGAACACCATTGCAGACTCTCTGTCGCAGTAAAATGATCCTTATCGCCCTGCCCTGGCCACTCCACATCTGGTACACAGAGCTGCTCTGCATGGCGATATCACTGGCCTTCAGGTTGCCCCCTCCTTTGGAAATCCTGTCCAGGGAAGGGGGGGGGGCGATATTGCATCATGACCCAGCGTCACTGAACCTCACAGCTTGGCTCCTGCAGGCTTAGAGTTTGGGCACTATAACGTCCCGCTGGACTATAGGAAGGTCCTGGCTAAAGCTGGAGTGTCTGCTGCGTTCACGTGTTAGCCACAAGTGGAAACAGTTCACGGTATGGTGCAGGACTCAGAAGATCGCATCTCTACGGGTTACAGCCCAGAGCTCCTGCCATACTTGCTGTCACTGGCCAAGTCTAGACTAGCTCACGCTTCCATCAAGGTACACCTGGCTGCCATTTCCTGATAAACACGTTCGCCAGGCAGATCATCCTTGTGGCCGTACAGGCTAGTCAAGGAATTCATGAAGGGCCTCTTCAGTTATTTTCCGCCAGTCAAGGCTCCTGCCCCGGCTTGGGAGCTCAACGTAGTGCTTACTAAGCTCACAGGGCCTCCATTCAAGCCTCTACATCAAACATCTTTGAAGTTTCTTTCATGGAAAACCGCTTTCTTAGTGGCCATCACCTCGGCCAGGTCGGTCGGGGAGATCCAGGCTCTTTCCTGCAAGTGCCCATACTTGTCCTTCCATGATATGAGGGTGGTGCTGAGGACACATCCATCCTTAATTTCAAAGGTTCCCTCTGAATTCCATCTTAACGAGCCGTTGGTACTTCAGTCTTCTTTCCGGATCCTTCTTCGCCTGCTGAAAGGTCGCTGCATGTGCTGGACGTTGCTCGTACCTTGAAGTTCTACGTGGCACGTAGTAAGCTTTCCGGAAATCGTCACAGCTCTTTGTGAATTTTGGTCCTGTAAGTCAAGGGAAGGCCCTGTCTAAGGCTTCCATATCCAGGTGTCTCTCCGACTGCATCATGTACTGTCATCGTCTAGCCTACAAACCCCTTCCAGATCAGCCGGGGGCCCATTCCACCAATGCCATCGCTGCATCAACGGCGTTCCTCTCTGGTGTTCCCCTGATGGACATTTGCTGGGCTGCTACTTGGAGGTCAACAGACACCTTTACGAAATTCTATTATCTCGACAGGGATTCCAGGGTGGAGTCCAGGGTCGCCCAGGCAGTGCTACACAACCTGCTTGAGGTGAGTGCATTCAAGTAAGGGTAAGTGAGTATACTTCTATTGAGCCTTGCCACCTGCCATGGTTGTGTATATGTACTGCTGTGTAATTGTATTCATGAGCATGTGAATCTATGCCAGACCCCATGCTGGAGAAGGAACAAGTTTCTTACCTGTAACTGTTGTTCTCCAGCATGGGTCTGGCATGAATTCACATGCGAACCGTTCCTCGTTCCCCGCTTTGGCTCTTCTGGGTTTATACTGGCACCTTGCATGCTTCGATTCTGAAGATGGCTGCCAGGGGCGGGATTTAGGGAGATGATCGCATTGGATGCAGTATGACCCAGTCTGCAGTGATTGGTTAGTACAGGAAAGGCAGTTTGTTTAGTTTTAAAGCAAGACTGATTTGTATTTTTTACTGAGGAATCCCAGTCTGACGACTGGGTATGTTCATGAGCATGTGAATTCATGCCAGACCCATGCTGGAGATCAAAAGTTACAGGTTTTCCTTCTAATTCAAATCCTTTGAATTATTGTGCAGTACAGTGCATAACGTGGCTGCATCTAGCCCATTTTTCAGGGGTGCTCAAATCCTCCTCACGCCTCAAACTCTCATCTGAAGGAAGAGGATTTGGGCAGGTTCCCTTTGTTTGATCACCCTGTTTAGTTTGGGGCATGCCGCGGCTTTAAATGGGCTTGGGCTCGCTGGGGCAGAGCATTGATGCCTCTCCTTTTTCGAAGCAGAAGCACTGACACCTGCAGTCAGCCCGTTAACCGTGCTCCGCTTCCGGTAAACAGGCTGCCTGCTGGCTATTGGCTCTTTAATCAGAAACAAAAGGTGAGGCTGGGTAACCAAGATCTGGTTCAGTTTCTTAGTGAGAGGCGCAAACCCACTGCAGGCAGTCCTTTCACTGAAGGAGGCGCGTGGTTAAAGGGTTGCCTGCAGGGGCAGTGATTCCCGGAGGCAGCCCTTTAACATGCAGCCCATTGAATGATTGGGCTGCCCGCAGGGGGTTAGCGCCTCATTAAGAAACAGGAGGAGAGCTGGGGCGCACTGTTATCATACCTTTGGTGCTTCTGATCTCTTTTGTTTCTTAATCACAGGCTCCAACCCCACACAGGCAACCTGCCAGCGAGGCTCGGAGCCTGTGATATGGAACAATAAGGAGGGGCCGGGCGCACCAACGGTAATAATGCCAGTGCTCTCCTGCTCTCTTACCAGGCCCCCAACTAACCCCCCCCCCCCCCCCCAGAGGCGAGGTGGGGCTCTAGTTAGGGGGCATGGCCTAACTACACCCACCCATACTTAAGCCACACACCCTAACTAGACCCCCCTAGATTCAGCCTCCCACTTAAAGCACTGGGGTAGGTATTTACACCCCACCTGTTTAAAGGTTTACAATCCACCCTTTTGCAGACACAGAGCAAAGAAGTAAAAAACTGTCCTAGTCGGTAGCAGTTAATTATTTTTTTAACTGGAGGCATGTACATGTTTGCACCGAATATGCGGGAGTGACTGAGCACACCAAGGAAGCCCGATCCAACCAAGTGATGCTCTGGCTGGGATCTGTCCAGGAGTAATTGTTTAAAATAATGAGTTAAACTGGTGCATTCTACATAACATTCTGTG
Source organism: Ambystoma mexicanum (assembly GCF_040938575.1). Lineage (NCBI taxonomy): Eukaryota > Metazoa > Chordata > Amphibia > Caudata > Ambystomatidae > Ambystoma > Ambystoma mexicanum. Next base: position 1,102,101,951 of record NC_090937.1, read on the forward strand.
AAAAAAGCCACACAGTTTGTAATCTGTTTTGTATGGTAGCACTTGAAACACCAAGTAGAAGCAAGTCACCAACAGTGCACAGGAGCATTTTCTGCTGCATTTTCATACTGGCTGTACCCTTACATGTCCATGCAGATTGAACCAGAATATGCTGCATTATCATACAAGAACTCCCAGCCAGTAAAAAATGCCATCTCACAGAAAGAAAGTATATCCATATTGGCTATAACAAGAATAGGCTAATGTACCACTTAATCACACATGTTTGCTTTTACCCTTGATGCCCAGTACAAAGATTCCATGACACACTAAGAATACATGGACAGACTGGAACCACCCTAGTAGGCCAGTCTACTCATTGTGTTTTCTTTACCCTTGATGCCCAGTAAAATATGCCATGTCACAGTCAGAAAATAAATGCAGAATGACACCACCAATGTAAGCCATTCCAGTCACATAAATAAAACCCATCATGTTTGCTTTACTCCTGATGCCAAGTAACAAATGACATACTCATTAAGGAAGTATAGGCAGACTGGCACTATTTACTGTAGGCCAGTCTAGCTGCGTAATAACACCTCTCATGTTTTCTTTACCCTTGATGCCAAGTTAAAAAGGCTATGCTACATTAAGAAAGTATATGCAGACTTGCACTACTAATGTAGGTTAGTGTAGCCACATAATAACACTTATCATGTTTGCTTTACCCTCGATGCACAGTAAAGTAACTTTACTGTGCATCGAGGGTAAAGCAAAAAAGAATGCCATACCCAAGCAGCCCGCCCCTACAATTTGCGGCCCCACCTAAAATTAGCAGCCCCAGCTCCCCTTTCACATACGCTCTCAAACAACACTTTCACCCGCGCATTCATACATCATTCAAACTCCTTGAAGGCACGCATATATGAAAACAAACACACCAACATGCATGTGCAGATACATGCATTTCATTAAAAAAACATGTCATTTACCTGCTCGCTCCCTCAGCGCGTGCTGCATCGCCATGGAGGACAGGTACCGCCTTCTCCTCTCTCCACAATATGAACACATTGGCTGACAGAGGACTCCTCTTCTGTCAGTCAGTGTGCTAAACAGTTAGCACAGTAATGAGAGGCTGGCATGGCGTGCAAGTCTGGCCCCAACAGCCTCTCATTATTTTGTGCTACGTTTGTTGCTGAGTCCACAGGCCTCCCCATACAAAATAAAGTGTAGCGGGGATGTGCCCCTTCCCTGGGGCAGGCAACACAATCCCCTGTGCAAATAAAGCAGACGGGTGGACTGTGCCGCATGCCACTCATGCAAGGGAGCAGCACTCCCCACCCATAGTGGTGAGCCACCACTGGTTCCCGGTTGTAGCTCACTGAGTTTCATAATCACAACTCACTGTCAGATGCTTTTCATTATTTACTGCTGATTCATTTTCCAACCTCAATCGTCTACTACTCTCTACCCTTCTTCTGCCCCCTACTATTCTCCAACCTTTGCCCTCTCATCCATGCTGCTATTCTATGGGTTAAAGCCGGCATTGAGCACTTGTGTAAAACATGCAGATGGTTTTAGTGTTTCTCAACCCCTTCACACTGTTCTCCTTTTTGCTCATATTCTCTCACATGATTTCTACCTCAGCACTCAGTAGTAGCCCTATAGAGGCCAAAGCTCTGCATTAGCAGCCACAGTTACCAATTTTGTTGTGCCCAGGGACGAAGTACATATCCCCGTGAAAGACCGTGTATCCAGCAACTGTTGGAACCAAACATCCAGCAAGTCAGGACCTGTCTTTAACTATGGGCAATCCTGAGAGTCAATTAAATTACATATCTGTGGGCCCCAATTAAATTATATATTTGTGGGCCTCAGGATCTGGTGGCAGATGACAAATCTAAATATAATTCATTTCTGGTTATGACATTTGGTCAAAACCTATTTATGTCATTTCATTAGCCACTTTGTTTCTACAAACCCTTCTGGCAAGAGATTTCTGACTGGTACTGAGTTCCTCCCAAAACAAACCTTATGGGCTTGGTCCCAGCAGAAGGATGATATGAACTTCTCCCATGAGGCAGGGAGAGGGCATGTGCTTCAAAACATGCTATGCCAGCTCAAGAGAAGTCACACAAGCGTGTTAGGTAACAGAGACTATTATATGCAGGCAGCCGGTGATAGAATAGCTCAGGAGAGGATTTTCCAGTTTTGAGAGGCGTGCCCCCATCTTATGTTTTCATATGGCTCCCAAATGGCTCGTCCCTCTGCAATTTCCTGCAGACAAAGCACTCTTGGTATGAAATCACCAGGCAAGAAGATTCTGAAACAGCAGTCAGAACTGTACCCCTTACAGAAGGCTAGAAAGGAACCCACTTTGGGCTGTTGTCTCCTCTATAAGGAGGTGAGTCCCTCCCCTTAGTTGATTCCTCCAAGAGAAGATTTGGAGTGATCGATGGCTGGACAAGACTTAATGCAGCTGAGACCACTGGTACCCATAACCTGCTTTCTGGATGCGAAAGAACCCGATATAAGAAAAATATGGACCATTGGATGAGGGATGACACTTGGTGCTTAGTTTATCATTTCACATATATTGATAAACAGTTTGTTCAAAACAATTTCAGATTTTATTCTATATAAATCATTAAAAATAAATCAATTTACAAGCATCAATTTACAAAACCCAATTAATACAAAAAATTAAAGAAATTCTAGGCTCACACACAGAGATTTCCACCATCCATTCACTCTCATTCTATCTTCACACACTTCCCACATGTGCGACCATCTATATTGGTCACCTCTTACACTTCACAATATTTCACAATATCTGGTTCCCTTTGTCCATTGTCAGGTAACACAATCTGTATGCCGCTATTCACACTGATTGTATTGCCTACACATGTTTTGGTTGACGTAATTGGACTCCATCAGTAATGTCCATTCGATAATGCAACCTTCGTCAGGACAGAAAAACAGGAATCTAAATATATCCTATTTCAAATGGTAGGGTGAGCCACACCACCTCCACATAGCATTCTGTGGGGGTAATCCAGATGTAAGAACATATCAGAAAATCGCTTCTGGGCTTGAACCACAACCTTCTGGTCTACCTTCCCTCATGGCAAGCACTGTTAATAGCCTTGGCGCAATGTGTCCAATAACTTCCAGCTCTCACGTGTTGTTAAGAAAACATGGCCATCCATCTCCTCTCTGGCAGGCTTGATCATGAAGGATGTCCGCAGAAGCTGCTGAACCCCCATAATCCCCTAGAAATGTAATCCACTAAACCGAGTTAATAACAGCTAAGATGGATACATCTCAAAGGGAAAAGGGGAAATTGGATAAAATAACAAATACGCCAGATTCTGTGTTGTGGTTTCTTAGCCTGTAAAGGAAAGAGGAAATTCACTATAACTTTCTACCAACCTTTAAAATCTATAAGGTATTGTAATTGTCCTCTTACCCGTCTAGAATCTATAATCCTTCTCACTATAAATTCTTCAGAAGAGTTTTCCAACACCACAGGTAAAGGAGATTTCAATAACCTAGTCCCCTTATTGACTGGCTTCAAAAGACTGATGTGAAAAGTTGGGTGTATCTTTAAAGTTCCAGGTAATCGTAAACGCACCGCCATTGGATTGATGACCTTATGCACCGGGAAAGGCCCCACATATCTAGGACTGAATTTATTTTTCCCTTTTACTCGCAGATATTTAGTAGATAGCCAAACCAAATCCCCCACTTCATACTTTGGGCCTAGTCATCTTTTCCGATCTGCACATTTCTTATAACTCTGTTTACTGTCACACAGCACCTTTTTAGCTTTCTCCAGATTTTCCCTCATAACGTGTAAGCGATCTTCCACTCCTGGATTCTTTGAATCTTTGGATAATTCGAAACTTAAAAAACGTGGATGAAAACCCCTACCCAAAAAGAACGGGGACATAGAAGTAGAATCCTTACTGCAATTGTTACAAGCAAACTCTGCTAACCAGATTAAATCTACCCATTCCTCCTTCACTTGTAGATAACACCTGAGATATTTTTTTAACTCCTGATGAACCCTTTCCACCTGCCCATTACTCTCTGGATGATAACCAGACGACAACCCAATCTCCACTCCCAGTCTCCTGCAAAAGGCCCTCCAAAACTTTGAGATGAACTGAGAACCTCTATCCGAGATGATTTTACTGGGACGACTGTGTAACCTGACTACTCCTTGCAGAAACTTAAGTGCCAGACAATCTGCGGTAACCTCCCCCCCATAGGAATAAAATGTGCTTCCTTAGACAACAGATCCACTACAACCAAAATTGAAGTGTATCCTCTGTCACTTGGAAGATCTGTAATAAAATCTAGAGATATGGTGTGCCAGGGATGCAGTGGAACAGGCAACGGTTCCAAAAGTCCAAATGTTTTTCCCACCTAATTTTTGGCTTGTGCACATACAACACAAGTTTTCACAAAATGTAATGTATCCTGTCTAATCTTCTTCCACCAGAAATTTCTCCTCACCAACTCAAGAGTCTTACGAAAACCTGGATGACCCGTCCGTTTTGAATCGTGACACTCACTAAGTACCCTTTCATGTAATTCCACTGTAGGTAAATAGACTCTATCTTCAAAATAGGGTATGCCTTCTTTTACACTACAAACAGGATCCTGGTGTGCCCATTCCTCCATCTGTAACAAAGACACAGATTTATGAACCTCTTCCTCTACTTCAACACATCCTTGCGTTCCAGAAGATATGAAGCAATTTGGCTCAATCACTAGTATTGGTTCACATACTGTCTTATTCTCACTTCCAGGAAATTGCTGCGATAATGCATCTGCTTTTCCATTGAATTTACCTGGTTTGAAAGTTACCACAAAGTCGTAGTCGGAAAAAAATAACGACCACCTAAGTTGTCTTGGAGTGAGTGTCTTCGCCGATTAAAATAATTATAAATTTCGATGGTCCATTAGAACAGTCACAGTATGTCTTGCTCCCTTCAGAAAATGCCTCCATTCTTCAAATGCAAATTTAATTGCTAGAAGCTCTCGATCCGAAATGGTATAATTCTGCTCGGCAGGAGAAAACTTCTTTGAATACAATGCTACTGGATGTAGTTGACCTGATACCTCTTGACGCTGAGAAAGCACCGCTCCCATTACTAAATTCAAAGCATCTGCTTCCACATAAAACGGTTTGGATGGAAATGCTTCCTCAGCTTCAATGCTCCAAACAAAAGGTACTCCTTTCTTTAATAATTTAGTGATAGGGGTAACCAAACGTGAGTGCCCCTCAATAAATCTCTGATAAAAGTTGGCAAACCCAAGAAAGCTTTGAATTTCCTTTACCTTCGTCGGAGTAGGCCAATCACGCACTGCCTGTACTTTACTGGGATTCATCTCAAGACCCTTTGGTGACACAATATACCCCAAAAACTGCACTAACTCAGTATGGAACTGGCTCTTTTCTAGTTTTGCAAAAAGATGGTTTTCTCTGTTTTTTTGCAGTACCTTTTTGACATGGACTATATGTTCTTCAATACTCTGGGAATAAATCAAGAAGTCATCAATATATACTACCACAAATATATCCAAAAACTCCTGCAACACCTCATCCATGAAAAACTGAAAAGCTGCTGGAGCATTACATAGTCCAAACGGCATAACTTGGTATTCGTAAAGACCAAACCTGGTCTTGAAAGCTGTCTTCCACTCGTCACCTTTCTGTACTCGCACCAAATGATAGGCTCCCCGCAAATCAAGTTTGGAGAACACCATCGCTCCTTGGACCTGGTTTAGAATCTCTGAAATAAGAGGGAGAGGATACCTATTTTTGACTGTCACTCTGTTTTCCGCTCTATAATTGATACAAGTAAGAGATCCATCAGGTTTCGTTACAAAAAATAGTGGAGATGCTGCTGGAGACTGGGAATGGGAAATAAACCCCTTAGCTAAATTTTCCGCTAGGTACTCTTTTAAATAATTCTTCTCCTTCTCTGTAAGAGCATACACCCTACTACTGGGTAAAATAGCTCCCGGCATCGTCAATCTTACAATCAAAACTTCTATGAGGGGGTAACTCTCCAGCAACCTTTTCATTGAATACGTCCCTATAGTCTTGATAACATTGAGGAAGATGTCCTAAGATTGCACCAATATCATGACCAACCTCTCCCATCTCCGATAGAAAAAATGACACTGAGCCTGCCTGTTTCTGAAATCCAATCTGATCTTGTCCAGAAAAACAATGTTCCCGACAGAAGATAGAATTCAATTCCACCACCCGGCCACTCCAATCCATTTTAGGGTTGTGCATTGTTAGCCATGGCATGCCTAGAATGATTTTTAAAATTGGGGCATCAATCAATTCAAAGAGAATCTCTTCACTGTGACCTCCCACCACTTCCATAGTTACCACACAAGTCATATGAGTGATAGGACCAGAAGATAGAGACGTTCCATCCACAGCCCTTACTTGTTCTACCACCTCTTTTAAAACCACTGGAATACCTAGAGATTTTGCTACTCCCCAATCCTTAAAATTACCAGTAGCCCCTGAATCCACCACCACTGGACCTGTTCCCATCACTTTTGATTCCAACATTAAGGATACATTCACTACAATATGTGGAACTGCAGCCTGCATGGTGTTAGCAATTTGTTGCACCTTGCCTGTAGATGAAGAAGACTTCTTAGGAGTGAATGGACAGTTTCCTAAAAAATGACCACTCCTGCCACAGTATAAACACAAATTATTTTCCTTCCTTCTTGCCCTTTCTTCCTTAGACAAGGGTCCTCTCACCCTTGACTGCTCATTTCCTTTTTGTTTAACCTCTCTATTCATTGTTTCAAATCTGGGCCGATCTCCTTTAAAAGCTGGCCTTACTTCCCCCTGACAGCTACGTCGGCGTTCAGCCCTTCTTTCACTCAAACGAAAATCTAGTTGGATAACTACATCTATCAGAGCATCACAAGAAGTAGGGCGCTGTACCACATTAGATAAAGCATCCTTCAAATCCTCTCTTAGTCCCCTGTAAAACAGGAAAGACCTCTTCTCCTCAGGCCAATTACTTTCCAAAATCAATTATCTAAATTGGCTAATGTATGTGGTTAAGTCTCTATTTCCCTGGCGTAAACCTAGCAGTTCTCCATCAACCTCTAAAGAGACTTGACGTCTGTCAAACGTTTTTCTAAACTCCTCCAGAAAAAGGGGAAATCTTTTTAGAGCAGCACCTTTTTGATTCACCAACAACCTAGCCCAAGTTGACGCTTCCCCCTGAAAGATAGGACATCATAAAGGTAACCGTGGATGCTTCTGTAGGAAACAATTCAGGCCGACTAAGAAAATGTAACTCACATTGAGTTAAAAAGACTTGAAACCTTTTTGCGTCACCAGAATAACGTTCTGGAGCTGCCAAAGGAACAGACATAATCAATGCCCTAAAACCACCTTCTGCCCCATTCCTCTACTGGGACCTTGCTCTTCATCCTCTCTTTCAAGAACTGGAGGAGATCCTGCACCTCCTGACACAACATCCACCCTCTGCAACTGAGTAACTTTACCACTCAACTCTTCTAATCGTTTTCCTAAACTATGTTATCTCTATGCACCTCTCTTAACTCCTCCCTCAACTCTCTAATCAGGGAAGTAATAGCCTCCATTTATACCTCCTATGGGTCCATGACAGCTTGGGCGGACTTATTTTTTCTGGCCTTTCATACTGCCAGGCTTGATCATGAAGGATGTCCGCAGAAGCTGCTGAACCCCCATAATCCCTTAGAAATGTAATCCACTAAACTGAGTTAAAAACAGATAAGATGGATACATCCCAAAGGGAAAAGGGGAAATGGGATAAAATAACAAATACGCCAGATTCTGTGTTGTGGTTTCTTAGCCTGTAAAGGAAAGAGGAAATTCACTATAACTTTCTACCAACCTTTAAAATCCGGCTTTACACAAATTATCCTTATTATATTTAAATATAAACACCATACCTGGCTTTCCTCAACTGAATGCCCTGAGGATATTTTAACTTATCAACTGTTTCCAGGAGAACATCTGCTTCAATCTTCCATGGAATAAAGTTAGTTGAATTAGCAGTGTAATTTGTGCCTTAAACCTGCATATGTCTTTTATTAGATGAGTTCATTCAAGGAAAATGCTCCGTGCTGCATTTGCATAAATGTTTATCTTTTTAAGTGTATCTTAAAAGATATGCACCGGAAAGCGCACGCAAAGTGAATTACTTTTAAAATTGAGTCAAAAGATTCAACGTATTGCGCTTATGTAATGTATTACTTTAGGAGTTAGTGTCAACAGAATACGCTGTTCTGCGCATGCGTTATGAGTTAGTTTAGAGAGCTGGATTCAAAGAAGGCTCCGTACCGCGCATGCGTAATGGATTCTAATGAGGGATTTTTCAAAGAAAGTTCCGTGCCGCGCTCTCTTAATAACGTCAAGATTAGCCTTGTTCGTTTTTGTTAGTGTCATTACACTGCGCATGCGCATATGTTTATTTGCTGTACATATGGATAAAATGTACTTTTTAAACAACACAAAGGAAATAATACAATTTTGTCTTCAATACGCGCGCTCGCTCCAGGTTAAAATCGAAGCCTGCGACATAATCCCCTACACCATTAACACTTGCGCAGTTAATGGAAGATGACTACGCGACGCATTAACTCCACGACGGATTTCCTCTTAAAAGAGAAAATCCTCAAATAACATTGGCGGCCGCCATTCATTCGCTCGCTCAGGAAGTCTCTCTCTCTCTCAGTTTAAGGAATCCATGAATAATCCAGGAGCGCTACAGGCTAATGGTAGTTCATATTTCTCATGATCTTGCTCTCTCCAAAATATCAATAATTGGGTACTTTTCCTTTTAAACCTTATCCAAACAACTAATATATAAGTTAACTATATTATAATGTACATTGAATCTCAAACTAAGAGATTTTCTTAAAGGAGACTTAAAGATGCACTTAGTTTTTGTCTTCAAAGTTTATCACTTGACTCCGGATGACTTCCTGGTTCCTTCCTGCTTCAAATATGTCAAAAGTTAACTTTAAAGTCTGGAATTAATATTTCTTCACAGAAGCTCATAAACATAGGTCCTCTCAATTGAGCTGCTGACAATGAAAGGCAGTTTAGAATGTTCTTTACCTGCCTTTCATTCCCTCCATCCAATCAGAAAGCTTGTTGCAAGTTATGCTGAGAGCCACCATCTTGACCTGGAAAGCTCTCATTACTCTGAATCGTTAAGTTAAGGCCAAACCAATTAATTGAATAACACTCACATCTACTCTTTCCCACATTATAGCATTCATTAAATAGATAGGACCTGACACTCTCGCAATCACCTTTGTTTTATGTGAGCCAGTTGTCTCTTCATTCAACTGAATGTTTTCCCCTTCATGGGTTAGTCTCTCTCTATTAGCGCATCATGGAGTGGGACTCGTTATTCAATCACTTGCATCCTGGATAGTAACTCCCAGCTAGGTAACACTTCACAATTTTTCAGTAGTAGACGAGTGGAGTGGGTAAGGAGGTTTGCTTTTACCCCTATCTGGATGCAGTGAATGAGCACAGCATCCAGCCACACACCAAGCATAATTCAAACAAAGGGTGATCATCCAGTGGTAGGCATCCCTCCATACACACGTATGCATTCCAAAAGGTTCCTACACACAAAGGAACTGAATCCGCACTATCACAGACAGGCACCTGCATATGCCAGTCAGAACTGCTTTCAGGCTGTCCACAGCCCCCAATCCTGAGTTACATCCATCCAGGTAAAATGGATTCCACCCCGTGGAACCATATTACACAGGCAAAAAAGCCGCCCCCATAATAGCCACATGGCAAACAGAAAAGAGTGCCTTCTGTGGGACACTATGGCGTACCCTTGGTGTTCCCCTGCCTTAAAAGTCACAAAGACTCTCAAGGTAGAGCCTACAAAACAGAAACACGCTTTGCGTCAGGCTTTCGATTAAGCCCAGCTGGGAAGAAAAATAGAGTTTAAAAGCCAACAAAAAGAACAGGAGGCTATTTTATGAGGTAAAACCTGGGCTTTCTACCCAACAGGCCGTAATTATTTTGGGGCACCTGAGAGGAAATTCACAGTAGGACAACACAAGGTACTGAAATCAAATTGGGCCCAAAATGAATGTGGGACACCAGAGAGCAAACCGCAGTGGTTACAGAAGGACAACGGGTAGCTGAATCACCATAGGACACCAAGGAGCAAAATCACAGCTGGTCATTTAATAATGTGGGACACCAGTGAGTAGAATCACAGAGGGATGCCAAGAACAGCAGGGGCAATATTGCAGCAAGGAGTATTTAAAGTAGGACAACAGTGGACAAGCTCACAGTGGCTGTTAATGTGGGACCCCAACGAATAGAAGCACAGAAGAGCACCAGCAAGTGGGCAACAATTAATGTCGGACAACACAGTTGCATAATTATAGTGCAGCAACAATTAATGTGTGGCAAAAAGGTGATTATTGATATCAGGAGCAGAAACGTAGTTGGGCAGCAATTAATGTGGGATACCAGGGAGCAAAACCACAGTATGATACCAGGGAGCAAAATCACAGTGGGGTAATAATGCATGTTGAACACCAGAGAGCACATATCTTGTATTTTTCTTCATTTAGAATGCATATGCGCACTGAGGCCTAAGGACGTGTTGCGGGTTAAAAGTAGTAGATATAAATAATAATATTGTCTGAATTCAATTAATGTATAATAATTTTATATTTCTCCTTTTCTCTTTCAGGTTATCATTATGTCCACCAAACTTTTGAAACCACTGGACATTCCTGAGATGCTGTTTGCATCTGACCGTCTACATCCAGACATTGGGATTTGAAGAGTTTTTTTTTTTCATCTGATGCCCCCTTTTAAAATATACCATTGGCCATATGTCACGTTTCATCAACCTACTTTGAGCTTAATATACGGTGTCAATAAATGACTTAATTCACATATAGGTGTCTGAAAACCAAAATTGTTTCTTATTTGAATTTCTCTTACATGAGTGCAAAGTTAAATCTGACGATGTAACATAGGGCTGTCTTTGTGATCCGATACATTTTTGTAAGGTTTCGGTTTAGTGCTCTCATGGCAATAAAGCAATGTGAAAAAAATTGACAATCTGGGCAGCATGCCATGTTGTTTGTCCTCTTTGAAATAGTGCATCACATTGACTTATTGTTGATCTATGTACATCTATGAAGCGTGCATTTTACTGTTTTATAATGTAGTTGGCAGGATATACAGAAAAAGATTTTCTTAAAAAATGATTATTTTCCTTGCTTTGCTTTCCATCAACTTTTGTAAGACTCATGTACAAAGCCATCCTCTTACATAGCTAATACCTTTCCAGAATGGTGACTTTTATGATATTGACCATTCGCAATATGCAAGAAGAGTGCCTGCTGCCAATTGCGTTAATCCATCTTCTTTATTCTCATTGAAACAAGCATAAAAGTGGTGAAGGAAAATTATTGTGCCCACATTTGCTTACCACTGGAAATGTTCTTTGTATCAATTAGAAAAGAAACAACCGTATAGAACTCCGTTTTAACTCTGCCCCAAAGTGAACCACAAGCCCACACCCTCTCTACATGGGAAGACAACACGGATGCCCAGACATGGGTCCCAAGCTCACTCTGTCGAGCGAATCAACTGCACTTCTGATGAAGCTCAACACTGTCGAAACATGTGTAAAGGGGACACAGTCCAGACGTTTAGGATACAGTACTCTCTTTAGAGATTGAGTCGAGACTGAATTGCCTATGGTTTGTCCCCATCACAGCAAAGATGTGCACGTTTTTATGAAGCTCTAACTGAACCATTCGCATCCACCACGTTTTGCTTTGCACAGTGAGTTCTTTGTTATGTTTTCCATTGAATCAGCCACTACAATGAAGGTTTTTGCAGCTTCCCACTGGATGGAATTAAGATTTGGCTATCAGTCGATTATCCTACTCAATGGCGTGACAGCTATTCGTATTCCTTACTGCCCATCATGCTTCAGAACACCAATGATACTGAATGCTTTTCTTAACTATAAATGCAAACACAATCATTGTTTGGAATTGTGCTTATATGGAAATAAATCGTATCTGTTTTGAGAACTGTGTGACTTGTTTTTTTCAGGTTAAGAGTAATCGATTATCATTTTCCTAGCAATGTGTCTAGGTAATAGATTGCGAGTGGGTAATCTTGTTCACATACGTTTGATTGTCATATAATCATGCATTACCTAGGATAGATATAGAAAAGCACACAGTTAATTGTTTGACAAAGCGCCTCATCATGGAAGGATCATGGGGTCAGGGATGTTGTGAAGTGCAAAGGGCAAAGGGAAGGCAATGGGCCCTGCTGAAAGGTTTATATGGCAGAAGGCACAGAGCAGGAAAGGTCAATTAAGATACAGTACTCAAAACAACACAGTTCATAGCTTTTAGCTTTGACTATGTAGCATATGTTGAGTGTAGGGTGTACCCATGGACACTGCTCAAATGTGCTGTTAATGTTAGAATGTAACTGGCCTAAAGATGAGCTTACAGTGTATAACAGTAAAGGTGTAAACCAGGCTGTTTGAAAGAGCTGTAATGGTGTACCATGTGGCATGAAACAAGATGGCATTCCAAAGCTGGCCACCATAGAGTTCAAAAAAGTCTATATTGAAGACAGTGAATTTAAAAGACTACATACACAAACAGGATCTATGAAAATTGCCTGGAGACCTTTTTTTCTGAGACTCCGTTTCCTGCCTCCCCTTTAGCCTCTGCTGGCAATTTTCATTGGTCACCTGCTCCCCCCTGACCCTTGTCTTGTGTGCGGGGAAGTCCCTGCCCATCGAATGCTCATCACCCACCCATACCCCATCCCTTCTGTTACACAGTGAAAACCCTGAGAAATCACCTGATTGCCCAGTAGGCCCTGCTAGCCCCCACTTTCCCCACCCCAACTCCTCCAGCCTGTCCCCCTCCACCCTGTTCCCATGCCTTCATCCGTACGAAACTCCACCGCCCTCCACCCCAGTCCCTCTCCTTACCTCGCTGCTCCAGCTTCCTTCTTGCCTCTCACCCGTAGACATGCGCAAAAAGCCCTTGTGTCAATTCCAGAGAGGCTGCAGTGCAAACAAAACAGGCTGCGGGGTATACAAAAGTTCATCAATCCCAAGGACAACTGTCCACAGTTGAGGGCTCCACAGAATTCGGCATGCAACGCACATGCACAGCAAAACCATCCAATAACACACACCACACATGCACCAGGGCAGATGTATCCATGAAACACTGCAGTAGCTGTACATTTGTCCCACTGTACCACGCAGACCATCACGTGAGTGTAAGAGGTACGTCACAGTTCCAAGTGGCAGAACCTGCAAGACAGGCTGAAATGTGGGAGAACAGCTGTGAACTCTTGACACCCGTGAGAACAATAATGCAGAGAAGACAAGGGTGTGGAGGATAGCAACCATGCGCTGGGCATATGTGTAGCATATAGTGTGCTGCCATGCTGTACATTGAGTGTCATTTCATTCTAGATAACGCAACCATTGCTCATTAGCTGGCATCATAAATGACAACAGACCGAAACTATATACAGGCTTCAAAGAGTGACCATTAGAAGGTAAAACATCCTATCATTGCACAATAGTAACATCCAAAGAGCATTATGCAAATAAAATCTAAAGATTTAAATGATGATTTACATTGCAGAAAGAAATGTCAAAGAAAAGCTTGAAAAAGGTCATTGGAAATTAATTATCTACCAACACAGATAATGATTGTTAGCGCTGGACTACTAAAAGAATAAAAAGGAGCTTAACTGTAAGGAACCAACCAAAGTAGTCGTAATGCGAGTCACACCTACAAGTATTGAAACTTTTTTCAGTTAATATGTCCAATTAGGAAAGATTGGAAAAACTCTATTAGTTGGATTAATGTTGAGGGAAAATAACATAGACTCATTATTTATTGTTCAAAGGATACAATGACTTCAGCACTAAATCTGTTTCATTGTGCAATTAATGGTTCGCTAACGTAATGATCTTTGATGTGGTAAAATTAAAATAAGTATTAAGTGCAGTAGTAACTTATAAATGTGTTAATTTGTTGTAACTTTATGTCGGATTTAAGACAATGACTAAAAGAGCCTTATTACTTAGGATTGTAGAGCTACTTGTTCAATCAAATTTGAAATTCTTTTTTATCACATATATTTTTATAAATAATTTGTAGTACTCTTTTTGCTTCCGTATTTTGACATGCTCGTTTTCTATTTTCTTTTTTTAAACATATATTGTCTTCGGACATGTTCGTCTTTTTAAATGGTTTATTTGGATGGTAATAACTATGTGAATCAGTTCATTTATAATCTAGTCATTTCCCTGAAGAAACTCACCAGAAGTCTCAAATAGTATGACCTCGAAAGTGAAACACGTGTTGGATCTATAATGACACTTATGAGTTGTTTGAACACTAATGGCATAGTAATGCGTTTTTTGAATGTAAACATGAGTAACCTTACAAATAGTTCACAACGATTTTTGAATAGAATTGTTATAATCAATAACATTGACATTTCCTTTGGATGAAGGCATCTAAGGAAGATAGATCACTTCATTAGATTTAAAAGATCGTTACTGACAACACTTAAGGTTGTGTGTTTATTTTGTACCCGCCTTTTAAACGAAAAACGTGGAACTTTGAATAAATGTTGGGTTATAAACAAAAAAGGGACTGTAAATTCAACTGCTATTTGTTTTTTCTATTCACACATGATTAATATCTGAAGTAATAAAATAGTTGATTTTTCCAAAACCATGTGCAATACATGGGGTTTCTTTTATAATTTAATCCCAATACCTATAGCAACGATTAAAGGAAATGTTCAGATTTGAGACCCGTGTATTTAGTTAGATGTTAAAACAGGAAGGGTTTATTTCCAGCTTTAAAATACCTGAACCAAATCAGTGCAGGATCAAGAAGCACCTAATTGTTTATATGTTTAATTAGGCCGTCGATGGATACAATGTTTTCACTACATTAAATCAAAATGGCAACTGTAAGGCTTTGGGTGTTTTGATGAATTCTGATTTTTCTCTGATGTGTTTTTGATCCAAGCTCACACATCGTTGCCAGTTCACATTATGCCTGGTTAGCACATCAGTGCTGGTTTTCAGCAAACCAATGTATCATATTAATGCCGGTTTGTTATTCCCGTTCATTAAATTATCATATGCTCACTTAAAAGATCTTTACCCCTTGTCAGTAATGCCCAATCAGCACATCATTGCTATTGTACATTATGCCACGTTGCACATAAGATCAGCTTCTATTAGGTAGCACATATTGTATGTTTTCCAGTATGTCCACTTAACACATTGTTAGGCCTTCACTGCATTCCCCCATAAGGTTTCACGTTCTGTTTTTAGTGGTGATAGTAAGGGAGGCCATTGCTGTTGTGGTGGCTGCGGTGGGATGGTTTGAACTGCCCGGCTCAGGCCCACCGAAGCCAGGCTCCAGCAATACAGGTGGATGTGGAGGTTCGGAAGTCCTTCCTTAGGAACTTGTTTATGGCGCACGTACATAACGTATTCTTTCACCATAGCATTCACCCACTTTGCACTGGTTTTAGTGCTGGAGAAGTGACTAGATTTACAGTGCTTGTAGTGCCAATAACTAAATAGTTTTGCATCCTTGAAAACACCAACACAATTACTACATATACACTGCTGTTAGTAATGACGCTAGAAACATTAGAAAAAGGTCATGGTGCTGGCCCTGACACATACAGAATACCTGTGTTTGTGCAAGTGCAAATAAACTTCAAATTGGGCCATTGCACAGGCATTGCTTATTGTAGCTTGAGACAATCTCCAAATATAGTTGGCATTAACCCTGGTGCAATGACATTTGCACCACGATTGGAACTATAACCAACACCAGGGCAATTGCCAATTTTAATTACAGATCCTTTCATTACATAAGTGCTAAAACCTGTGTCCATATGACCACTAAACTTGTTTGCTCTACAACCACCAATTCATGCCTTTAATTAAAGTAGTCCTGGTGCAGAATGTTGGCAACCCTGAAGGAGCTGGGGGCTGCCGAGCTATTGAATGCTGGACCCGGAGGAGGTATATGGAGGTTTACTAGAGCACCCCTACTGGGTCTCCACACTAAGGCAGGGGACAAGTCAGAGGAGCACTTGCACAACCCCAAATTACACCTACAGTGAGAGGGGCAGAGAACATCCCTTTAGGATGCATATAATCATAACGCAGATGCTTCAAGGGAGCTGTTCCCATCCCCTAGCCAGACCCAAACACTCAGCATACAGACCCAAACACTCAGCATAGGAATTGATGCCTATCCCTTTAAGGAAATTCTTATGGAGAATTCTCATAAATGTGCCAATTGCTCCCACCTTAGAGCCCTCCGGCTCTTTTGCTAAACTTTGGGACTTTGAACTTTTCAATTCAATGTGTTTTCTGTGTTTGTTTCTTTTTGGTTATGGAGTCTAACCAACTCCATAGGCATCATCTTTTACAATTGTGTCACAAAGGACCTTCCGTGCAGAGTGACACAGGGAAGTCTTTCCCCAGAACAGTGGAGTGAAATTGACTTCACTTAGTCCTGTAAATTTCTAGACCCAGCACAACCTATCTTCCTATAGAGTGCTGGAAGAGTTACCTAGTATCCCCTGAGTCTAGATACTCATGTAACAGTCAAATGTTACCCTTTCCTCTCAGAATGGCTGGTGGAAGTGGTTTTAAAACGAACTACCATGATATTTCCCGACCACAAACTATTCGTAGCTCCGGTAACGTTAAATCGCGAGAGCCATGTTTTTCAAGATGGCGCACAGCCATGCTTGCTAAAATGGTTCCGGTCTTTTTTTGCCATATCTTTGTGGAAAGGGCCTTCTAGAGTTTTTCTCTGCGTGCCAAACCAGGTTTGGTCTCTTTTTTCATTCGCCTTTGGAGGGCTTCCGGAGTGAAACCCGCCTCTGGCTCCAGAGTGTCTGGGATTGGCAGGAAGTGTGGGAGGTGCCTGAAACTCCCTGTGCTTAGTCTCATAGGAGACCCAAAGGCACTCTGTGATGATTGGCTATCTGACTGATCGGCAAGGACAGCCACCCTGCTGGTTGAGTGGCAGCTACGGTGGAATGAATGGGAGAGAACTGAATAAAAGGTGAGTCTCTTGGCTTCGAAGGCAGAGTTGACCTCTGGATGAAGGAACAGTAGAAGAGCTTGAAGAGGATGGCTGCTGCAACTCCTGGACTGTTGGTTTGCCTGGTGAAGCCCTATTACAGGTCCAAATCGTCCTATTCGCATCGACAGAGAAGCCCTGCAAAGGAGGCCTTCTCCCTTTGAGTTGGTAGGACCAATCAACTCCTAAGTAAGCCACCTGGACACCCATCTCAGAGCTGGTTGTATTTCCTTTAGAGTGCTGCAGGAAACCGTAGAGCCAGGGAGAGGGACACCAGATTGTGTGTGTTACTTGTAAACTGGCCAAAAGCATTTGGAACGTCCTCCGGACTCCCACGATGTCGGACCGACTGAGTCTGACCACCTTGACAGCCAGGACCAGCGTTGTTACCAGTGCGCTAGCTGAAATGCGAAACAGCCACTGAAATTGAAGTTTGACATTTGCAAGCTTTTGACCATCCCAGTGCAGTGCAGGAGTCCCCCGACGTCCTCCCTCTTGTCCCCACGACTGAGGCCCAGGAACAGCGAGATCTGCAGGAACTGCCAGGAACAGAAGTCATCAGCTGCATCTTTTTCTTCATTGTAAGGTACTGTAAAACAAGACTGAGAGATATTACTTCTCACAGCGAAAATGCTTGAAACTTTTGCAACTCACAGGCCTAATCAGCTTGTGACCGAACATATGATTCTTCTTTTTACAAACTACTTCCAAGAACTTGTGCAGAGGCTTTTTGTTTATTTACCAGAACTGCTTTAACCTATCCAAGGCTTTAGCCCATTGACTTTGGCCTAGCCTATTGAATTGAATTGACTCTTCTGGTGAACTCAAAGTATTTGCACTGTCTAAGGATAATTGTAGTCTTTTACGTTGTGATAACCTTTGCCTTTTACTCCTCTAGAAAAGTATTGAAGTATATTTTGTGTGTTATTATATGATTGCTTCCTTCTAATGAATGTTTTATAACTGACTGATAAATAAATTAATAAGTATTTATCCATGAAACCCTGAGTATAAGAGTTTATTTGAACACCTGTGATTGTAGGCCTCTGTGTAACATCATTACTGCTCACATTACCCTCTTGAGATAAGCCTGGCTGCTCAACATGCTATCAAAATTGTGTAGTACAGACTTATACCAAAGGTTTGTTTGCTTACACCTGTAGTCATAGTTGTGTGTAGTGTTCCCAGAGGGAACTGCATACAAACTTTGCCTAACACTGGTGGCAGGCGGTGAGGATAAACTGTGGAGTTGTTACATAGAGAGTTTTGCTTTACTTGTGCTCAACTAAAAACCTTCACAAGGCTAAGCACCACTAGAAAAGCAATTGTAACATGCCAGATGTGGATAACGTCAGGCAGGAAGCCCTGATCATTCTACCAGTAGAGCAACTGAAAGAAATGTGTAAGGTCGGGAATCTCCCAGTTAAAGGAAAGAAAAATGAATTGATTGAAATATTTTTGAATCATCAAAGTCTGAGTAATAGGCCTGTCACACCAGCTATCTCAGAAACGGTGGAAAATGTTGATGAGGATGATAATGATTCCGAGTCTAACTCTAATGTTATTGAGGAGTCAGAAGAGTTAGGGGAGTCTCAGGATGTGAGCCCCTCTTTACCTCAGCCAGCTCTTATGCCTCAACCTTTAGCCAAAGGGACCCTACCAGGTCCAGTACTGAGTCCAGAATGTGTCTCTCTTGAAAACATGAGACTTGAGTTAGAGTTTAAAAGATTACAACTCCAAGCTGAAGCCAAGCATCATGATCTCAAACTAAGGGAAATGGAATTACTACATGCTCTTGAAATGAAGAAATTCTCTCTTGAAAATATTTCTATCCAAGAGGCTTCTAGGTCTTCCAGTCCTAAGAGACCTCGCAAGCCTAAGGAAGCTGTGAGTATGTATGAGGTGAAGCTTGATATTTTGGATTGGTTGGCTGCTTTTGAATATAACTATGGGATTCAGGGTTTCACAGGGAATCAGTTGATTCCTTGTCTTTTGTCTAGGCTCCCACAGGTTCCAACTGATGCTTTAATGGAGGTGGGGGAACTTGAAAGATTGGAGTATGAAAATGTGACGCTAGCTTTAATAACTAGATTTGGGAAAACCCTTAAGAGTACCTTAAGAGGTTTAAGACTCTCAAAAAGACTGATGGTACCCCTTGGGCTACCTGTGTGTGTGAATGTTTGAAGAACTAAGACGGTTGGGTTAAGGGTTACAGAGTGAACACTTTTGAAGGAATGAGAAATCTGTTTTTGTTGGAATCTATTTTTGATGCCTGGCCTCCTGAGCTGAAACAGCATTTTGCGGACTCTAAAGAGATTGATCCCAAAAAGGTAGCAAGAGCAGCTGACTCATGGGTAGCCAACAGGGCCACTCAAAAGGATTCTGTGGCCACTCGTAAAAAGGAGGAGGGAAAGCAGCACAAAGGTGAGAATAAAGATGTCACTAATTCCAACCAACCAAAAGAGGCCCCCAAACCACGTAAGGGTAGATCCCATGGGAAACCTGGTAGGTCTAGTGAATCCTCTGGTGCCCAACCAGAGGGAGGCCTCGAATGTGAATGTTGCTTGCTAAGCCCTTATACAAAGGGAAATAAGAGATCAGGGCACTCAAACCGACTGATGTAGTATGGATTTACTGGTTCCTATTGGGACAGTCATGGACTATAAGGAAAAGGTTGTCATCCCCAACATGGTCGGACCACACAACACTTCTCCTCTGGCACCGTGATGTGAGCGGAACTCTGTACACAAAGAGGTCAATCAATCTACAATTTTGAATACTAAATTAAAGAGAGATCTCTCTCGGAACTTACAAATAAAAAAGTCACAACTGCCAAAAATAAAGGACGTGAACACATATGACTTTGTTATGTATGAGAGAAAATGTTCTTATAACTAATATCCAGAAAATTGAAGGAAAAGAGTCTAAAGAAGCCTTGCGCAACAAGGTTCTAGCCTGGCTGCATCAGAGAACAGGTCCAGGGGTGGTTAGATGCACAGACTTAATTATAATTCGCAGGATTGATCAGAGAGATTGGTGCTCGCAACCTAATAGTGACTGCATCATACTGGGCTGTGGGGCTAGCACCCTACCGTCCTTTCTTAGATGCTATAAATATCTCCCCAAAGGTGCTTCTAATTGCAATCTGATTCTTTAAATGTTATATCACTTCTGGAAATTCTTGTTGGGTGCTCTCCTCTACCATAGCTATTGTGTCATTGATTAATGTTGGATAGTTGCCTTGCTGGATAGATTGCTGTCACTGCCACAGTGATTCTGGTTGAGCCTTGTGTGGAATTTTACTTCCCATGATATGCACTGTTTATGTATTTATGTTTGTTCATTCTTGACCACGCCATCACGCCTATGGGTCTATTGTGTGCATTATAAATGCAATAAAGTAAAAAAAAGTAAAGTAAAGAAACCCCCATTCCAGAGAGCATTTGGTAAATGTTATGTCTGTGGGTCTATTGACCATCTGAAAGGAGATACCAGATGCCAGGGTAAACCTGCAGGGGTCAGCACTGCCTCCTTAGCCGTCATCCCTGAGGGAGAAGTACAAATGGCTAGTGCCCACTTTCACCTAATGGCTGAAGAACCCTGGAGTGTTCAAGCCATTGTATCCTTAGAGCCCATGGGTCTGGGTAAGAAGCAGAATATGGATGTGTATAACTCCATTCCGGATAACTCCAAAGGGTATTATATGGACAGTGTTCTTGGAAATGGCCAGGATACTCCTGCCATGAGGGACACCCAGAAGAACAGTTGTGGATGAAAGCTTTTTCAAGACTGAGGATGTTGCTAAGGCACCCAAAGGTCCCACTAGATTTGCTTGAGGCCCTGTCCAATTGGATCCAATTCTACCAGCTCTCCTTCAGTGTAACAATATGACAGTGAGGATTCCTGTAAGTCTTCAGAATTAGGTGCCTGGGAGAGTCCTGTTGGGGAATCACTTAAAAACTCTAGTAGTAGTGTCCAGTACCCCCAGGCCTCCCAGTAAGAGGAAACAGAACCAAAACAAATTGGCTAGAGAGGCATCCTTAAGAGACCACTCTGAGCGTGTGGGACCCTCTACAGAGACCCCCACTGTAAGCCATTGTGTTAGTAAGTTGATCTCTAACCAAGGCAAATCTGAGGCTAGAATGTTAGGGGACTGGGAGCCCCAACCAAGCGCCATCATTGCCCATCCAGTTGTAAAGTCTCTGACCCCCTGCTTCTGAGGAAGAGGTGGATAGACAAATTGGAGCCCTCTCTAGGCCTGTGAGAACTGGTAATTCTCAAAGCTGGTGGAAAACCAGGAAAGATAGGTCTAAGGCTAAACACCGTAAGACTGTTGGATCTTCTACTGAAGACTCCAGTGTAAATCCTAGTGTGAGGAGGGAAACTTCTAAACCAGGTAAAGCCAGATCTCAGAGGAAGTGGAAGCATGTACCTTGCTTGACCACAACCCCACCAGCCAAGATACCCGAGACCCAACCTGCTCTTGTAGGAGAGGTGGTGAGGAACCATGGAGGCTCCTCTAGGTCTTGGATTCCTTTCCAAAGTCCCCTTGAAAATGCCTATTGTAGGTTCAGAGGGTGTCACAACCTCTGAGGGACGGTTAGATCAGATCCCCAATACCTTAAATAAGAGAGATGTACCAAACAGGGTTTATAGGTCATATAGCTTACAAATGAAAACAACTGATAAAAAGTGCCATAGCAAGGGTTACAGAAAGTTGCTGGTGTACTCAGCAGGCCATTTAACCGACTTGCAACTGGAGATCCATCCTGGTGAGGATTACATCCTCCTGTCCCTTAGTCGGGGCGGGGGGACGAGTGTTAGGGAGAATTCTCATAAATGTACCAATTCCTCCGACCTAAGAGCCCTCCAGCTCCTTTGCTAAACTTTGGGACTTTAAACCTTTCAATTCAATGTGTTTTCTTTGTTTGTTTCTTTTTGGTTATGGAGTCTAACCAACTCCATAGGCATCATCTTTTACAATTGTGTCACAAAGCACCTTCAGTACAGTGACACAGGGAAGTCTTTCGGATTTCCCAAGGTTTAAATACCTTCTCTGGGATCAACTACTGTTTCCCAGAACAGTGGAGTGAAATTGACTTTACTTAGTCCTGTACATTTCTAGACCCAGCACAACCTAACTTCCTTTAGAGTGCTGGAGGGGTTACCTAGTATCCTCTGTGTCTAGATACTCATGTAACAGTCAAATCTTACCCTTTCCTCTCAGAATGGCTGGTGGCAGAGTTTTAAAACGAACTACCATGATATTTCCCGACCGCAAACTATTCGTAACTCCGGTAACGTTAAATCGCGAGAGCCATGTTTTTCAAGATGGCGCCCAGCCATTGTTGCTAAAATGGTTCCTGGTTTTCTTTTTTCGCCATGTCTTTGTGGAAAGGTCCTTCTAGAGTTTTTCTCTGCGCGCCAAACCAGGTTTGGTCTCTTTGTTCATTTGCCTTTGGCGGGCTTCAGGAGTGAAACCCGCCTCTGGCTCCAGAGTCTCTGGGGTAGGCAGGAAGTGTGGGAGGTGCCTGAAACTCCCTGTGCTTAGTCCCCTAGGAGTCCCAAATGCACTCTGTGATGATTGGCTGGCTGACTGTCCGGCAAGGACAGCCACCCTGCTGGGTGAGTGGCAGCTAGGCTGAAATGAATGGGAGAGAACTGAATAAAAGGCAAGTCTCTTGGCTTGGAAGGCAGAGTCGACCACTGGACAAAGGAACCGATGAAGCTTGAAGAGGGCGGCTGCTGCAACTCCTGGACCTTTGGTTTGCCCAGTGAAGCCCTGCTGCAGGTCTGAATCATCAGGTTTACATCAACAGAGAAGCCCTGCAAAGGAGTTGGTAGGTCAATCACCTCCCAAGTAAGCCACCTGGACACCGAACTCGGAGCTGGTTGTATTTCCTCAGAGTGCTGCCGGAAACCGGCGGAGAGCCAGGGAGAGGTACACCAGATTGTGTGCGTAACTTGTAAGCTGGCTGAAAGCATTTGGACCCCCACAACATCGGACCGACCGAGCCTGACCCCCCTCAGCTGAGTGGGGGACCTCAGAAGCAAGGACAGTCCACCTTGACAGCCAGGACCAGCGTTGTTACCAGTGCGCTAGCTGAAATGCGAAACAGCCACTGAAATTGAAGTTTGACATTTGCAAGCTTTTGACCATCCCACTGCAGTGCAGGAGTCCCCCGACGTCCTCCCTCTTGTCCCCACGACTGAGGCCCAGGAACAGCGAGATCTGCAGGAACTGCCAGGAACAGAAGTCATCAGCTGCATCTTTTTCTTCATTGTAAGGTACTGTAAAACAAGACTGAGAGAACTTACCTCTGACGGCGATAGTGCTTGAAACTTTTGCAACTCACAGGCCTAATCAGCTGTGACCCTACATATGATTCTTCTTTTTACAAACTACTTCCAAGAACTTGTGCAGAGGCTTTTTTCGTTTATTTACCAGAACCTCTTTAACCTATTCAAGACTTTAGCCCATTGACTATGGCCTAGCCTATTGAATTGAAATGACTCTTCTGGTGAACTCAAAGTATTTGCACTTTCTAAGGATAATTGTAGTCTTTTATGTTCTGATAACCCTTGCCTATTACTCCTCTTGAAAAATATTGAAGTATATTTGTGTGTTATTATATGATTGCCTCCTTCTAATGCATGTTTTATAACTGACTGATAAATAAATTAATAAGTATTTATCCAAGAAACCTTGAGTTTATTTGAACACCTGTGATTGTAGGCCTCTGTGTAACATCATTACCCTCACATTCCCCTCTTGAGATAAGCCTGGCTGCTCAACCCGCCCCATCGTCTCAGGGATCCATTCCATCCTGGAACCACTGTCACAATATGTTGACCGTTTTTTCATTAAGGATCAGATTCCAAAGATGAACAGTTACATAAAAGGCTCTACTAACATGTTGATTTTACTAGACTCGCTCCAATACAACCCAGAAGAAGAATGACTTGTGACAATCGATATTGAGTTTCTGTATAATCGAATCAAGTAAAAAATAAGGGCGCCTAGCGGAGTCCTGATCTACCCAGGGGGGTACGTATATAATAATCAAAAATAATCAGGATGTGAGATCCTACAAATCAGCAGGCTATGGTTCTGAACAGAAGAGTTTATTTCAGAAAACCACAAGTGTTATTGTTCAATTAGTTTACATAGCTTACGATAAGCACGAAAGGCTCAAAAAGAACGGACAGGAGTGATTGAGTTTGGTGGAAATACAGATTGAGTATTAACCTCTTTTGTGTTGAGGTACAGAGTTCCACCTAAGGGCACAGTGGTATACAACAGTTAGAAGAACATGTACTTATACAGTAGTGCACCCGGGACATAGGGTGGTCCAGGGTATCGTAAACACGGGGTGTACACAACATAATCTACAAGACATACACGAAAAAGGATATTTGCAGTTGTGTCACTGGGGATCGACACAGGTGTGTTTCGGCCAGGAAGGCAGAATTGTTGCCTGGATGGTATTGGCCTTCTTCAGGATGAGCACCAAATGTGGTGTAGTCCGTTTTGTCTGTGACTAGAGAAGGATTTGTAAGGATCTCAGGGTCTAATTGTGTTATTTAGTGTTTCATAATTGAGGCCTAGTATTGCCATATCGAAGGACAGCTTACCTGCTGCTGTGGTAGCAGTGGTGATGCTGTACAGAACCATCCAAGGATTAGTGCTGGATGGTAGGTGCGAGAATGCACTACGGGGAGCCGTGGTTTCCTGAGGTATCGATTTGGTCAGGATCCTGTCGGCTAGAGGAGGGCCTAAAAAGGTCCCTCGTCTGTAAAATACCAAAGATGGACGTGAGTATGAAGCGTCGATACTAACGTCTAGAATTAGGGTGAGGGTGTCCCTGGTCTAGTGAACACTGTTGGACGTTTGTGTAATGGTGAATGCCATACGTGCATAAACGCTCCAGGGCGTGTGGGCAACGTGGTGTCAACTATTGCCTTAAGTGAACTAGGGCGTGAAGGGTATTACCGACCCATTGTGTGAGGAGAAGTTGGTTTTAAAATAGCGCAAAAATAGTGCCTATGTTGAAAAGTACGTCCGAACTAGTGGTGCGTCTGTGTTCCTCTGATGGATCACAGTGCGTAGGAAAGGCCGAATAGCAACATGTGGTTGCTGTGCATTTTATACACAAAATGGTAATGTGGACCCAAACGGAGAAGGAGGTGGTTCCGCTATCGTAGACTACCCGTGAGTGAGTAAACGGATCAGTGTAGAGGGCACAGCCTCTGGAGGCGTGAAAGCTGGATTTTGGCACGAGCCGTGAGAGCAACGTGCGTCGTCAGGGGATCTGTTGCTGTAATGGTAGCTGTAACATCCAAATGCAACCAGCTTGGCTAATAAGATAGTCCCAGAGTGGTGTCTGGGCCAATGGCACGGGTGCGGGAGGTGCTAGGACCAATGGGAGTGGTCCTCGCCGTTCCGCGAATGGACGACGGTCTCGGTGGAGGACTGAAACTACTGGAACTGCTAATGATGCTGGGACATGTAGTGCCTGGTCTAGTGGAGGCGCTGAGGAGCCCAGAGGGCGTTCTTGGTGACGGACGGGACCTAGTGAGAGGCGCTATGGAACATGGGACATGTGGTGCCTAATGATGTGGTAGGGCACAGCGAGAGTCAATAATGTTGAATACATATCAAGTGCTAGACACAGCATGTGGCCACAGTTCTATTCAGTGATTAAACACAGTCCAAATGGGTTCATACAGTTTAGTGACATGCATGTACTCAGTTCAAACATCTAGCTTCTGGGTAACATTTTGAGGGTCAAACGAGCAATATATGGCATTATTGTGTGCAGTGGGTGGGGTTTATATAAATAAACTCTTCTGTTCAGGACCATATCCTGCTGATTTGTAGGATCTCACATCCTGATTATCTTTCATTAATATATATGTATACTCGAATACCTCAACAGGAGACACTAGACATGCTCAGTGGCTTGCTGCACTCTGGTATTGACCTACATGGAGTACCAACCAGTTTCATTTTACAACTCGCTGAAATAGCCCTCACCAGAAACAATGTTTTTGTTCGAAGACACATACTATCAACAGATCTCAGGGGCGGCGATGGGGGCCACTTTTGCCCCTAGCCTCGCCAACCTTTACGTTGATCAATTTGAACATCGTTACATCTATTCCGACGCCATTCCCCACCGTGCCAAATTGGCCGTGCGGTGCCGGTATATTGATGACATTTTTCTAATTTTTAAAGGGTTGGATGAAAAACTAGTGGCTTTTCATGTTTGGCTGAACCAACTCAACCCGCACTTGAAATTTACACTGGACAAAGACAAATGCAGCACTCACTTCCTAGATCTGGCCATTTCAGCTGAAAATGGTGCTCTTGCATAAAGTGTCTACAAATAAACTACAGATAGGAACTCCCTTCTCTGCTATTCAAGCTATCATCCCAAAGCCCTCAAGGACAACTTGCCGTTCAGGCAGTTTTTGCGATACCGGAGGTTGTGCACACAGACATCTGCCTATACCACACAATCTAAAGAACTTAAAAACCAACTGGCTGAAAGAGGCTATCTGACGAGGATCATTAAAGAAACATGTAAAAGAGCTAGGAACATCCCCAGGTCAGTCACTTTGCAAAAACATGCTAAATGTGAGGACTCTACAGGCTTCACAGCAGTCTGCAGCTACTCACATCTCTTGAACAAGATCAAAAGGGAGGTGAAGAGACTTTGGCCCATTCTTAACATAGTAAAAAGCACCATACATGTCCCGCGCTTAGCGATCAAGTGACGCTCCAATATAAGAGACAAACTAGTTAAGACTTTGGCACATATCGCACCTAGAGGTAACCCCAGTATTCCTGGCACTCGCTTCTCAAATCTCCAACAAGTCCCAGAGTTGAGCCTTTCATAGAGGATAGGGTGATGATTTGGGGATTCTGTCTTAGAAGTGGCTGGGTAGCATGCATCCCTACTCAACGTTGGGAATGTTAGAGTCCTTTCCTTCACGTTGATCCTGGGATTATGTCGTTTCAACCAGGGAATGCCTAGTATGATCCAGAACTGGGCAGCACTGATCAGACCAAAAATGATAACTTCCCGATGATTGTCTTGACAAAGTAGGGTTATTCCTTCGGGAAAAGAAGTCATAGGTCAGACTGGCTCCATACACCGGTCTTTCACTTTCTGGGGTGGTCTTCGAGTGAGTGGGTACTTGCAGTTGGCTGGCTAGATGTAATCCATACAAAAAATACAGGCATTGAGTATTAACATCCTTGTACCTGTTTCTGGAGAATCCTAGAGACAGAGATAACAAAGTGGAGGCCTCTGTTTTCTTTTGACTACATAAACCAGCCTCTACGTTTAACAGCCTACCTCGTTTTCTTGCAAGGTCTTCTGTGGTTCGCCATCAAGTGCCACCACTGATTTTCGGGGTGGTTTCAGTAAACAGTACCATAAATAGTGGTCAGCCTTGATGCAATAAAGGCAGAGCTGTTGTTGCTGACGGCACTTTCGTTTGTCCTTTGTGAGAGGGTCTTGAACTCCACCTAACTGCGTAGGCTCAGCTGGAGGCTCACTGTTCTGGTGCACGGAAAGGTATAAAGGGTGTGAATCATAGTGAGTACAGTCTTTCTGAAAGGTAGTGGTCCAGCACAACTAGGTCTATGAAGTCTGGCCGGCTTTCTGGTCGGTTTACCATTTTTGCCAACACATCTTTAAATTCCCCTCTCAAACGACGACGGAACAGAGCAGTGCGTTTCTCCTTGGGTCAATTTATCTCTGTGGCTAGATAGCTGAAAATAGCAATGTATGCTAGGAGTTCCTGGGGCCCCTGTTTCAATGAGAGCAACTTGGTACCTAAGGTCTGGGCTTCAATTTTAGGAGCAAATAGCTTCTCCAGTTCACCTTGGAAATCCCAGAATACTTCAGGATGGGGTCATCCCTCCCAACCAGGGGTACTGATCAGTTGGCTCCATGCCCACTAAAATATGAAAGTACAAAGGCCATTTTTGGGTTGTAATTTGGAAAGGCCCCGGACCTGCACAGAAAGTGTAATTTACATTGATTCATAAAAATAGCATATTTATGTGGATCGCCTAAAAACTGCTCCGGGGGAGCTGGGGGATATGGAATAGGTGCGGCTACGCAGAATGGGGTAGTGGTCTGACTCCCAGCACTCCCAGTGTGGGTCCTAGAGGGTGTACCATACTCTCCCGTATGGGGGCCCATGCGGCTCAGACTTCATGAAACCATGCTGCTAGATCTTCAGTTCTTTTCCGTCATACTACTAACTCCCTTCCGAACGCATTGGTTTCACACCTAGCCACATGCATTCCAGCCCTCAACTTCTCCAACAATCTGGCTAAGGCGTCTATGCCTAAGGACTCCAAGGAGATTTTGTGGACTTAGCAATCTTTAACACTCACCTGTGCTTCAGTTCTTACGGGTTCACAGTGGAAGACCCCACCACTCCCACACAGATCCCATTTGTGGAACTGTTAGGCAGAAGAGCGATCTGCACGGGAGTTGTAGGGCTGTGCAGGTCTACTTACCCCTCTATTGTAGCGATTCAGTCTGGGTTTTAGCTGGAAGGAAAGACAGGGGTCTAAGTGTGTGATGTATAAAGCCCCTCGGCAGTGTATTCCATAGTCCTCCGCTCCCCCTTGTTGTTTAATGTGTATGTGTAATTTGATAGGAGCTGAAGGTGACCTGGAGGTTAAATTGGACCAGTTACTCTACTGGATCCAATGATGCAGTCCTGCTGTCATCGGCTTTGTGCAACACAGGATTTTATAACTCTTATTCTTTTGTGATGAAGCCTCTCCTGTGGCTTGAAATATCGATGTAGCCTCTTCTGTGACTTGAACTATCTGTAGTACGGTGCCTAGCACAACAAACACTTGAAGAGAGACACTGGGCCACAGACAAGCGGAGGGATCAAACCCAGACCAACAAGAGGTTATAATTTACAATATAGATCCCGCTGCCTCTGCACTGTCTAGATGAACACCCTCTAATAAAGTTAGGCAGGCACAAAATGAATAACATTCCTGACTAGACTAAATAGTAAAAATACTAAGGTTCTAGATCCAAAGAACAGCATCAAGTATAACAATACATGTTATTAACAATTTCATTATAAAATAAATAAAAGACATTTAGTAATTCAATAAAGTGACATGCACAATTATTAAAGTGATTTGTACCAAATGACTACACAAAGTGCTTACTACTAAAACCCTAAAATACAGACACCAGAGAACTTTTTAGGCAAATAAAAAATAATGCCTCTTCAACAACCACCAAATTACATTTGGGAGCACACAAAAATTAGTGATCGTGCTCGACCATGCAGATTTTACAATACCAGGGCTACTAATATGTAGCTCTTATATACATCAATGTTAAATTGAACTAGCGGCCACTCAATGCAGTCAATAATAACCCAGCGTGTTTCGTTCTACTAAAATATATTGGTAAAGATGGTAGAACATCTTCAGGGGACCAATAAAGTTCAGTGAAGGCACAGTGTCCTCATAGGAAAGTGTTCTTCCTTGGATAAGATGCTTTTAACAACAGACAGTAGAGATACATTCTTAATGTCTTGTAGTGATGAAACATCTATAAACAAAGTGCAGAAACAGCTGCAATTAGTGCTGATATGAATTACATTGGGTGCTAATCTTGAAATTAATTAAATCAAGGAGCTCTTACCACCGGAATAACTTTAATCCAGTCTCCGTGTACAAAGCATCTTATCAATAGACATCAACCTATTAATGCGGCCAGATATAACCCATAGTGTCATCAGTAAATCCACTGGGTCACTAGAACAAACATAAACAAATCAAACCAAATTGTAATTCTAATACAGAACATAATTACCTTACTGTACACGGGACACAAAATCTCGTGTTCATCTGAATGTGATCACTTTCAGGCTCAGCACCTTCCAGTTGTTAGTAATCTCGATGATCCGTTCTGTGTTTTATCAACCCCATTAAGATGAAAAATAAGGGGAAAGAGAACAGAGAACAATAATGGATACCAGAGTTAGAAAAATAATTGTTCAACTTCAGTTATTTAATCCAATTAACAATTGTGCTATAGGCCATTTACTCAAACACAATTGAGTGCTGTTGATTCTACGGTAGAGGGTTATAGGTCTAAGGATCGAACCAAAAGGATCTAAATGCAATAGGGTCGAATCAAAAGGACCGAAAACAAAAGGGTTGAATTTTATTTCTTTTTTTGGGGGGGTCCCCTACCAAATCACCGTTTTTGCTGTAAAAAACACTTTTTTTTCCCTATACGAAAACCCCCCAAAAAATACATTAAAAAAAGCATTCAACCCTTTTTTTCGGTCCTATTGACTCGACCCTATTGTATTTGATCCTTTTGATTTCGATCCTTTGACTGGACACCACTGTAGAGAACTGTTCAGGACTTAAGTAGTTTAATTCATAAAACCATTGCATATAGACTGTTCCATCTATAAAACACAACCATATGACTCATGTAGCGGGTACCCAAAATTGCAAACAAAAGATAACTAGCCAGCCAAATAGTACTCAATTCCTCATTTTAGAAAAGATTATAAAAAACCACTTACACAGTATGTAGCTGGAATATGTAACGGTCGGTGGGAAACCGCTGTTCTACGGTCAGCTTTTTCAGATGCAGCCGTCAACGCTGCGTCACATCTATAAATGTACGGTAACATAATACGTGTCACCATATTACACAGTTAAGACATCTGTCCCAAACCTCTTAAAAGTTAGCAGTGCACGGAAGATGTAGACTCTGTACAGCTTACACTACATCAGAAATTCCGCTTCCAAGTCCGCCTGTTCAAAACTCTACCGCACATCCCGAACCACAAATGAACAACAAGCTAACTAACCCTCATAGTTGATGTCACGTGTCACTGCCTGGGAAGTACCCACCGT
Source organism: Ambystoma mexicanum (assembly GCF_040938575.1). NCBI lineage: Eukaryota > Metazoa > Chordata > Amphibia > Caudata > Ambystomatidae > Ambystoma > Ambystoma mexicanum. The sequence goes on from NC_090937.1 coordinate 1,102,133,110, forward strand.
TGCCTTTATTACCTATACACGCAAAGCCGGCTGCCATTTTAAAGAGGGGTGATGGCAACCACATTTACTAGGAACCAATACCAATATGGGCATATTACAGAATAAACTAGTCTAACATCTCATTAAGGCCCATTTCTACACTTTTACATAGAAATATGAGTTGTTGCTCTTGCTCGTAAACTTTCTTTTTGTCGTTTGCCAGATTCCCACTTGGTGGTATTTGCATTAGGATACTCCATCTGAACATATGACTTGTGTCCCATTGTAAGAAAATGCCCTACTAAAGGGGCATTTAGCCCATTTCTTTACAAATGCAACTTGTATGTTCAATGACACGTGTTTTAGCTTTTCACTCAGTTTTTCTTATATACAATTTTTTGCAGGGGAACCAGATGATGTAGACTACCATACATGTATTGCAGTTTGTGAATTGTCTCTGTGTCTAAGGTCTAGCTAGACTTATATTCACCTCTTTTAATCTCTTGGTTTGGGCACAACAACTACATGTTCTGCATGGAGATTGTTCAGTCGGCTTTGAAAACCCCCAGGTTTCGGTAATACTCACTTGGTTGTCATTATAAGTACTCAGGTCATTCTTGGGCAATAGATCTTTCAGATTTTCAGCACGTTTAAAGGCACAAAGTGGACTATTAACTGGTGTGGGGCGCATTTAAAGGCCCTAAAAAGAAGTCCCTTTCACATGAATGGCAGGATTTTAAACACTGAAACAAAAACGGCCTGGCCTTTGTTGCGGTTTTCCAAGTAAAACTAAAGAGCCATGTGCAAAGGGGCCTACATTTCATTACCAATGGATAAGCAGCATTTTAATTTATTTACAAAAGATGGACTAATCAAAGATCCCTGTCACATGAAAAACTGAGGAGATTGCTGACAGTGCATCTGGGTGAAGCTGTCTATTTCTTGGAAGGCCTCAAAGCTGACTGGGTCCTGTGGTGGAGAGTGGGAGGCCATCTTTGAGAGTAGTTGACCAGACACCTGCCCTATCTTTCCAGAGTGTCCTGAGATGCAGCTGGCTTTCCTGAACCTTAAATGGAGGCTTGCTATGTAAGTAGAACTGAGCCCTGGGAAACCAAAAGGTGTGGAGTCTGCTTGCCTTGAATCCTTTCCCTTTATAATGGTGGTGGGTGTGGAAAATTGTGTAGATCATTAGCCTATTTAACCAAAAATATTAATTTCATTATTTCCACATTTGGCAGAACACTCCGGGGGGAATTGTGTTAAAATTCAAAATGAACAAAGCTCACTTCCTAGTGTGTGCTGAAAACTATAGCCTATAATTTAATTGGGTAATCCTTTTTGTCCCGCTGACCCTGACTTATTTAAGGAAGAGGAGTGTCGTTGTTCTTAAGTCAGTCCAACCTTTAAATCCAGCTCCCCCAACACAGGCCTTTCAGTAAGGGGGTTCTGAAATTCAAAATTCCAATTTTTCTGTCTGACTTCCCAACATAGATCAAAGCAAGGGGGGTTCTGAAAAACAAACCAATAAATCACCCTGTGTTTATTTTAAACCAAAGTGTGGGCAAAATCATCATTACCAATCTTGAAATCCTATTGCTAGCCTTTTAAGCCTCCAGGAAAATCAAAATCGCACAACATTACATGATAAGTGTCTTCGTTGTTGATCAGTGTAATTATTTCGTGAAGTGATATTTGCAGAAAGTGAAGAATTGTGGCTGTGTTCTTTTTAACTCAATTTTGTGATGCATTTATCATGGGAGAAGTTGATTGTGTTATGCCACGGATGAAGTGGTGTTTGACAATTTTGTGCTAATTTCTGAGACTTTTAATTTAAATAAATACCAATATATTTCCTGTACACCAGCCTGGCTCTTGGCTCATTGTTAGCTATGGGGAGAGGGAAACAAGGGGCATGGTATGTGCCTGAGATAGGGCTAAAGAAAAGAATCTGTTCAACATTGTGTTGTGTAACCACTTGAGTGGGGAGGGAAGGAACTCCCTGTGTTGAGGGTGGCTTCTCAATAAACCGTTATACTGGAAAACTCCCTCCTTCCAAAATATCCCAATGACTGTCTGGAGTTTCTCTCATACACTTCTTTCTTTTGCCGGGTGCAGGTCCATCAGGAATCAGAGATGCGCCGATCAGGAGCAGAATCAGGTAGGTAAATATCTGTTGTGTCTTTTCGGTGGTCTTTATTGCCTCTTTTCCACCTCTTTCTTACCTTGTTGCAGGGCAGACCCCTAGGTGGCTCAGGGGTGGAGGCATGAGAGTCCGGAGCAGGATCATGTGAGTTTTAGCTTACGGGTGTAAAGGAGGGGGCAGGAGTTAACAGTCAGTTTGGTGCAGAGTTAATTAGTTGGAACGCTAAGCACACATTTGGGAATGGCTTATATAGCGTTGATGGCAACATCCCTTCCCCCCAGGACTTCCTGATCCTGTGAAACTGCAATATCTCATGGGATTTCAGATTAAATTGATTTTGGCATCCCGTGCTGGTGTTTTGGGGCTGGTCTTGCCCACAAGGTCTGCCTCCAGCTCTGCACCAGTCCCCTGCATGATGTGATCCCAAGGTGGGTCTGAGTGTGTGCTGTCTGCAGGGGGCCCTACAGTGGGTGTGGGGTGCTTTGGGGTCCCTCCAGAGACCTATGCCGGCATGACACATATTGTGGATGCAGTTACATGAATGTAATTTACAGTAGCAATGCCGGCATATATTGCAAACTCGACATCATGAAAGTCATTTGCAATGTGTGATGAACCTGATGATGTCATAATTTCTTTCCCAGTGGTAGCTTCTCCCCAGGTGGCTATATGAGTGAGTACCACATAGGGGGAAGCAACCCTCAGGGGGATGGGATGGCATGGCATCATTGGAGGATGTCACATTCCCCCTCCATTCCCCTTTAGGGATGTTCCTTCCCTTCCACGTACCCTGATAGTATATTGTAACACCCTACATCACCCACTTTCTAGATCTATTTCAAGTATTCCCCAACATCACACAAGGAACAACATGGTAACAACTGAAATGAAAAGGAGGGAAGGAGCAATGAAGATGACTAAGACTGGGAAAGTAGTACTGCGGTTTAGTCTTTGGAACTTGTTCAATCATGCCAGGGAACTTAAATCGACCGTAGCTGACAGTGGTGTGAGCTGCAGAGGTTGAGTGTGCCACGACCTGTGCTGACAACGGTCAGAATGCCGAGAGGAAGCACGCTTTAGGAAGCGGAGTGGAAGCGAATCCAGGCGGCAGAAGGAGAAGCTGGAATACAGAAAGCCTGCTGCCCAAGCATGCAAAACAGCGGGAAATGGGCAAAGTAAAGATAGATGCAGTGAAGGTACAGCAGCTAACGGGGCGTACACCGAGCCAGCACACTGAAAAGAACAGAAGCAAGGAAACACAAGAGAGAAGTAAAGCACCCAGTAAGCCATGGAAAGACGGACGGGTTACCGGGGTGCCAGAAAGAGTTTGATGCTTCATGAAAGTAATGCGAGAGACATAAAGTGAAGCCTGTGAAGAAATGTACGCATTTGTCAAAGTCAATCGTGTGTAATAGGTTACAGTGAAAGAAGAACCAAAAGGAAGATACATGCCCTTGAGGGTTTTGGAATTGTTGTACATATGAAAAAGAGGTTTTTAGTGATATTTTCGAATGCCAGAGTTTCAAATGGCAAAGTTTCTAATTAAAATGTGTCGAAAAAATGCATCTTTTTAAAACAAATTTTAATGGGGGGTCCCCACAACCCCTGTTTTTTTAACCATTAACACCCATTTTAGTTAAAAAAAAAACGTTACCTACAAAAAAATGCATTTTTCTGATGCATTTTCTTTTCAAAACTTTTGTCATTCGAAACTGTTTTCAAAAAAATGACTGGATACCGAAAGAGAGCCTGGCAGGGGAGCATACCAGATGACCTGCGAGTTTGGTACCCGCACCCAAATTGTAATACAGTGAACAGAGAATCTTAAGGAGGAGACATGCTCTTGGGATTGTGAACTGTCTTGAATGTGAAGAGGCACCTGGGAAAGGGAATAATTCCCCCAGAAACTTTGAACAGCCCTCTTGGGGTTGCAAGAAAGTTGATTATTCTTTGTTTGAACTTTTCATATTGAGAAAAGGAATCTGGGGAAGGGAGCCATTCCCTGGAACTGTGAACATTGTCCACTTGGAACTTTTTGGTTGGATTTATACCTTTGTGTTGGATCTGAACGTTTGTGCACTTTGAAAACCGGAGACATAATAACTTTTGAACCTTAGAGTTTGTTTTAGAGTGTGGGGGACAGGATAGGATTTTGGACACAGGACATATTTTTACTTTGGACATCTTGACAAAAGACAGGCCACTTAGTTTCAGTGCAGGTAGGGAACCACCTCCTAGATTAGGATTAGTTAGTCCTTTTCCAGCCCCCCCACCCCCTTTTTGATTTAATAAAGTTTTGTGACCACAATCATAAGCTCTCTGTGTCTGTTTCTCATTCTTAGCTCCTCACAAATGTCAATGCTTGCATATATATTTGAACACACGCATCATGAAAATGCAGTAAAATGTTTGTGTGTATTGTTGGTGATCTGGAATTTGATTTTTTTAAAGGGTTATACTAGAGAACTGATTGTAAATTGTATGTCTTTTTTTGCCTGTTCTTAAAAATTGTTCTGGACAATGCACCATTTCAACCCATTATTTTAAAAGAAATGTGCGGGAGGAGAATCTCCCCTCTGCGCCTCGCTATGTTCAGTTTCTCATGCTTATTCAGGGTGATTTTTGTCCCTCTCATGGAAATATTCACCAGCCACAACTGACCTTCAATCATTTAGAATGCTAGTACCAACTCAGGAGCTGCCCGCCTCTGCCAGGCACCAAACATTGTCTTCGCCCTTGGTTGTAGACTTTGTTCATTTTCCTAAAATGAGCGACACATTGTAAAGCTTTTGTTAGAGCAGAGCGACAATGCCTGGACAAAATAGATGTGCTTTCAAAATCTTTTTATGGCAATCTCTTTTTTTGTCAAAAACCAAACCAGTAGCTGATGAGTTGGTTGTTAGAGACCATGGCGAGAGCTGACACACAGAGGCGGCGTGCATAACCACAGTGCGCCTTGGCCTTTCCACACCCCTTTGGCGGTTGGCATCTCTTCATGGGCTATGGATGGCTGTAGGGTCAGTTGTTGCAGTTGAGTGTAGGGAGTTAGGTGGTCCCGCTTTATGTGGCCGGTGAAGGCAGCCTCTCCTTGGAGCTGGTGTCTATTTTGGTGGCCCTGCTGCCTTGGTACGTCAAGGTTTTGGGGTTGAGACGTGGAGAGCCCAGTTACTGATTGAAGGAATCCATAGCACTTGCTACGCTTTCGTTTTTGTCTGCATGTGAAAGCAACTGAGCATGGGTGGGGGTTTGCCGACTCATGTTTCTTTTTCATCTTCTATTCCTATTTCATCTGCTAGTTGTCTGTTGTTTTGAAAATTCGCTTATTTTCAAAAGAAAAAGCCTACCACAAGGTTCCATCAACTGAAGCAAAAATCTATATGCCCAAATGATCATATGAGAGCGAGAGGTGGCATGTGCAGTGTGACCCTCGTAGAAGTGTCTTCAGAAGTCAAATCATCTTTCCAGCCCAGAATTACTGACTTATTATCATGGACAATTCACCCCAAGAGCCCTGAAAAGCTAGACAGACTATCAGAGTCCACACATTTATTTCTAAGTGTGAGTCGGCTCTCAGAAGTCTTGGAGAAGAGTACAAGGAGAAGACAGCGACTGAGAGAACAGAGAGGGGGAGAGAGGAAGGATGTTTGAAAGGCCAGAGAGGAAATAAGTCGCAGAGGTCAAAGTGCTGCACAAGAGACAAGCTCCCAAATTTCACCCCCTGGCTCTGTCCCTGAAAGTCAGTCATGCTCAGTAGTATCTCAGGAATGGACCCCGATCCCATGACCTAAACCTGGATCCGTCAAGCTTTCTAGAAGAGCCAATAAGAAGCCTGAGAACTACAGCAAAAATTATTGTAATTCTATGGAAAAGGGAAGCTTTACCAGCAGTACTTACAGCAGTAACAGCTGTTTCAACACCAATCAGAGAACATGCTGCCTTAGGGCCCAAGGTTGGTGGCTGGAAGCGTCCCATCACAGGCCCAATCATATAATGCCATACCAAGATGGGAGAAGACAGGTCTAGAGCAGAAATACGTTTCTGACTGGTAATCCATAAGGGAGTGGATTATAACTAAACGTATCCAAACTGAGAGTGTAAAGGAGAGCCTGCAACGGCTTGAGACTGTCAATCGGGGAAAGAAGCAGGTCTCCAAAACTACTTTAACAGCAGTCATAGGTAAACATGAGGCCAGAAGAGAAATGGGAGATAAATGGCAGGGTGAGTTTGTACCCCCAAATCTGGCTGCTTCTTCAGCAGTGCTGTCAAATTTGGCAGGCCAATCATATGGTCCTGTACAGCCCCGTTCAAGTCCAGTTGGAAACGTTAGTCTGAAGAAAGTAACTTTTCCTACAATGGATCCCCATTTAAGGAAAGCTCAAATGCCATCAAATGCAAATAGTAATCATCGCCAATGTGGAGAAGAAATAAAGTTTTAGATTGGTTGAACCAGAAAGTGCGGCCTGGGCTCATAAAATCGCATTAATTGAAAGTATTTAATAGGTTACAGATTGACGCATGTTGTGCTTCTAGCAACAGAGACTGTATTGTTGTGGAATGTGGTAAAGAAAATGTTCCCTATTCTTTAAGCATCTTTAAAAACCTAGCAAATGTGACACTAATCTAAAAATTGCCGTTGACTATGTTGTCGGTCTAATTTAGTTGAGGTAAGGGAAGTTTCAATTTACCTGTGACATAAACTATCAGGCTATTGTAATCTTAATACCCGAAGTTCAATCCATTGTCTTACCACACATATAGTTACGTTGCTGTGCACCTCATGCAGCATATACTTTTCCTTGAGTGTTTTATGAATCGACACTGCCATAATTACTTGTCCTCACTGCTCTAAATAGTGTAAATAATGTAATATATATATGACTTCTGCATTTATTCATGTGCTGACCCGTTGTTTTCCCTGTGTGCCATCTCGTGCTTGTATGTACTGATGCTTGTCATTCTGATACACCAAAGGCCTTTAGGTTCTATGAGGGTTCCTCGAGAAAATGTGTTTAAGGCCCATTTGCCCACAATTTTACACAACTACCACAAACAAAAGCAGGGGGCGACCCCCACAACCGCTCCTCCATCCCCCCATCTTAATAAATACCTAAACTCACATTTGTAGCCAAATGTCTTTTTTTTTAAACCTCGAACAAATGGGCCTGCAAACAAATTGGCCAGCACCAGCCTTTATGGCAGCTTGTTTATTAAATCTGTTTTTAACATTGCATATGTTTGCTTAACTTCACGTTGTTTCAAATAGCATTTTATCCAGTGGGAAATAAATCTCAGAAAATGAAGCTAATTAGCTCATATGCTGTGTTATAACAAGTAAAGTCTCCTTCAGTAGTAAGCATGACATCAATTAATCTGCATTCTCCTAGATGGATAGACAGTTCATTAAGATTTTTCACACATATAGGTTCTAATTGGTTGGTGTGAAATGCAGTTACCATGGAGACACGGTCGTGTTTAAGGGCTACCGGGGACATCCAGTTTCTCTAGTGCAGACCATCTTGCTCTCTTCTCCTTGCCATCATTTTCTATGTTTTCTGTACAGTGCTCACAACACCTTTCAGCTACTTCAGAGCACTTTTAATGGAGTTATAGAGACTGAGGTATTGGCCTGGTAGGTCGATCCTTCTGAAATATAAATGTCCAGCCTTACTGAAGCCCAGCATACTGTTCATGGTTCATGCCTCCTCACCATCTCGTCGCCCCATTGGGGTGCTGTCTGGTGGTTTCATACGTTCTCTTGCCAGTTGAGCTAAGATAGAACTCTTCATATCTGATTTATATGGTAGCTCTTTTTCCTAAAACCACTTTTCAGGTCATCGGAGATCACCTTCATTATAATGTTCCATTGGTGGACCCGGGACTAGAAGTTACAAACCCTACCAGTTATATTGTATGTTATAGTAGACAGTCTCATAATTTAGCGAAACTCATAACCCATAAGCAACGCAAGTTCTGTTTATTGATCATTATAATCACAACAAATGATTTCTGTAAGTTGAGTGCCATCTCCGGCTCCACTCAGGATCCATCAAGGCCCTGAGGGGCCTTCTTAAGCTCAGTCAGAAATTGGCACAAACGCACAGCCCTGGTGCGAGTCATGAGAAGTTAGGTAGACCTTCGATATTATTACATAGCCATTCGGAAAACAGTTCCGACTGCAGGTGCCCGTGTGAAGGGGCGCCAGAAGTGTTAAGGGCCAGGGTTTATCCTTAGTCTCTCCTTTCCAGATCACCTGAGCAGAGTGCTGCCTCGCCACCTCTCTGCCCATGATATTAGTCTTACTTTTCAAGAAATTAATACATGTATTTCTGCTGTCTCAGAACATATATTGGTACACAACCCAGACACAGATATGAAAGGGGCCTCTCTCGTGGGCTGTTGGGCAGCTCCCAATCCCGGCCAAAAGGCACACAAAAACAACTCCCTTGCTGTTGGCGCCAACAGGATGGATTCCTGAAACCATATCCTTCACATAGTAGGCCTGTCGGAGCCAGGGGGTCTTTCAAGCATTCCTAAATTCCCGGAGGTGTGAAATGCTTCGAAATGAGATTGGCAGCGCATTCCACGGACGTGGGCCACGGACAGCCAAGGCGCTGCCAGTGAGAGGGCAGGGAGACTGGGCATATCACTCATGTACCGCGGGCCTACACCTGCGTGGGGGTGATTAAGTTTGCACGTGACTTACGCTTCTCGAACAGCCTTTAATACCACCCAGAGACAACTTGAAGGGGCGATAGTATGTATCACTTATACAGAAATAGCATGTATTGATACTAGGTTGACAGGGTAAATGGGGCGTCACCTCCAGGCCTCACTGTCAGTCCTGGTTGGTAGAGGAAGGAGAGCCAGAGTGTGTAGAGTCAGGTAAAGAGGGAATAGAAACGTGAGAAATGTGTGTGCTGTTGACAGCTTCAGTTTGGTTCTCACCGTGCGTTGAGCTTTGGTGTGAATATCGGACAGATGTGAGTCCTCGTGTGCTGTTGGTGTGGTTTATGTGTTTGTTGTTGTGCTGTGGTGAAGTGCGTGCGCTTTGCTGCGCGAGAAGATGGTTGTCTGGATTTACATGTGAGTTAGGTATGCAGAGATTTGAGCATGGGGTTAGTGGGTTATATGACTCTTAGTCCTTGTGATTCTTGTTCTATGTATCCGGTTGTCCTATAAGTAGGCATATGGCTTCCTTCCTCCCTCCTCGCCACAAACCTCTAGCCTGGCTTCCTGCCCACCTTCCCATCCCCATCCTCCCTCTTGGCTAGTTGCACCACTGATGCTCGGCAAGGTAGAGGGGCAGACGGGCGATGATGCCGACATGAGTGAACTTGTCATATTTTAACGCAGGGTGAGGGGAGGCAGAGAAGAAAGGCCAGGGCATGGACTGGAAGAGGGGGACACGGGGAAGGGAGTAGAGCTCCCGTAGCAGGGATGGATATGTCGGTGGGGTGGGAGGGAGGAATTGCTGCTGCCATTTACCAAACTCACCTGCATATTACTGAACCAAGCCACAGCCAATGTTGACTTGTGAGGGGTGGGACAGTAAACCAGGCAGACAGCACCGCCCACTCAGCCAGGAAAGATTTGAAAACATGTTGTGTAATTCTTTTTCAGTGGGCAGTAGCTAGAGAAGGCGAGGCCTGGCATGTGGTTGCCTGACTAATGGATCGAACCTCCAGTCAAGCTAGAGCCAACCACAGGGCCCCGACTTACACCGGCCTTGCTCAGCCCGCTGCACTGGTGGTGTCTTGCACCCTTTCTAGATCGATCAAAAAAAAGAGTTCAATTGGCTCCTCTTAATGACATCTAGGGGGAAAAACGTCAGATTTCTCAAAATGCATTCATGAGTTGCAAGCCTAAAAAAACACATCGTAGGTGTTGGGGAGAGGGGATTACAATATGAGGTAGCCTCAAAGCTACATAAGTGGTGTGTCAATGCCTGCTGATTACTTGCACCGTTTGTGTGAAATCTCCTAGCCTTTAAATAGTGTCAGGTGGAGTAGCTGTCAATAGCTGCGCTTTCGGAATCGAAATCTGCTCTGGGATTGGAGTCTCTGTGCAGACTTGAACTGTGGAAGGGAGGCAGCAGGATCGGCCGTGCATACTTGAACTGGGGCAGGGAGGCAGCAGGATCGGCCATGTAGACTTGAACTGCTGCAGGGAGGCAGCAAGATCGCCTGTGCATACTTGAACTGCAGCAGGGAGACAGCAGGATCGGCCGTTCAGACTTGAACTGCGGCAGGATCAGCCGTGCATACTTGAACTGCGGCATAGAGACAGCAGGATCGGCCGTGCATACTTGAACTGCGGCATAGAGACAGCAGGATCGGCCATGCATACTTGAACGGAGGCAGGGAGGCAGCAGGATCGGCCGTGCAAACTTGAACTGTGGCATAGAGACAGCAGGATCGCCCGTGCTTACTTGAACTGCAGCATAGAGACAGCAGGATCAGCCATACATACTTGAACTGTGGCAGGGAGGCAGCAGGATCGGCCATGCAGACTTGAACTGCTGCAGGGAGGCAGCCGGATCGGCCGTGCAGACTTGAACTGCTGCAGGGAGGCAGCAGGATTGGCCGTGAAGACTTGAACTGCAGCAGGATCGGCCGTGCAGACTTGAACTGCGGCACAGAGACAACAGGAGGATCGGCCGTGCATACTTGAACTGCGGCATAGAGACAGCAGGATCGGCCGTGTATAATTGAACTGCGGCACAGAGACAGCAGGATCGGCCATGCATTCTTGAATGGAGGCAGGGAGGCAGCAGGATCGGCTGTGCAGACTTGAACTGCTGCAGAGAGGCAGCAGGTTTGGCCGTGCAGACTTGAACTGCGGCATAGAGACAGCAGGAGGATCGGCCGTGCATACTTGAACTGTGGCTGGGAGGCAGCATGATTGGCCTGGCAGACTTTAACTGCGGCATAGAGACAGCAGGATCGGCCGTGCATACTTGAACTGTGGCTGGGAGGCAGCAGGATCGGCTGTGCATACTTGAACTGCGACATGGAGGAGGCAGCAGGATCGGCTGTGCATACTTGAGAACTGCGGCAGGGGGACAGCAGGATCAGCGGTGCATACTTGAACTGCGGCAGGGGGTCAGAAGGATCAGCCATGCATAATTGAACTGTGGCAGGGAGGCAGCAGGATCGGCGGTGCATACTTGAACTGCGGCAGGGCGACAGCAGGATCAGCGGTGCATACTTGAACTGCGGCAGGGGGTCAGAAGGATCAGCCATGCATAATTGAACTGTGGCAGGGAGGCAGCAGGATCGGCGGTGCATACTTGAACTGCGGTAGGGCGACAGCAGGATCAGCGGTGCATACTTGAACTGCGGCAGCGACGGAGACAGCAGGATCAGCCGTGCTTACTTGAACTGTGGCAGGGAGGCGCAGGATCGGCCATGCTTACTTGAACTGCGGCAGCGAGGGAGAAGCAAGATCAGCTGTGCATACTTGAACTGCGGCAGGGAGGAGGCAGCAGGATCCACTGTGCATACTTGAACTGCGGCAGGGAGGAGGCAGCAGGATCGGCTGTGCATACTTGAACTGCGGCAGGGAGGAGGCAGCAGGATCGGCTGTGCATACTTGAACTGCGGCAGGGAGGAGGCAGCAGGATCCACTGTGCATACTTGAACTGCGGCAGGGAGGAGGCAGCAGGATCGGCTGTGCATACTTGAACTGCGGCAGGGAGGAGGCAGCAGGATCGGCTGTGCATACTTGAACTGCAGCAGGGGGACAGCAGGATCAGCCGTGCATACTTGAATTGCGGGAGGGAGGAGGCAGCATGATCGGCTGTGCATACTTGAACTGCAGCAGGGGGACAGCAGGATCAGCGTGCATACTTGAACGGCGGCAGGGAGTAAGCAGCAGGATCGGCTGTGCATACTTGAACTGCGAACTGCGGCAGGGAGGAGGCAGCAGAATTGGCTGTGCATACTTGAACTGCGGCAGGGGGACAGCAGGATCAGCTGTGCATACATGAACTGTGGCAGGGAGGCAGCAGAATCGGCCGTGCTTTCTTGAACTGCGGCAGCGAGGGAGACAGCAGAATTAGCTGTTCATACTTGAACTGCGGCAGGGAGAAGGCAGCAGGATCCACTGTGCATACTTGAACTGCGGCAGGGAGGAGGCAGCAGGATCGGCTGTGCATACTTGAACTGCGGCGGGGAGGAGACAGCAGGATCGGCTGTGCATACTTGAACTGCAGCAGGGAGGCAGCAGGATCGGCCGTGCTTTCTTGAACTGCAGCAGGGAGACAGCAGGATCAGCCGTGCATACTTGAACGGCGGCAGGGAGTAAGCAGCCGGATCGGCTCTGCATACTTGAACTGCGGCAGGGAGGAGGCAGCAGAATCGGCTGTGCATACTTGAACTGCGGAAGGGGGACAGCAGGATCAGCCGTGCATACATGAACTGCGGCAGGGAGGCGCAGGATCGGCGTGCTTTCTTGAACTGCAGCAGCGAGGGAGACAGCAGGATTAGCTGTGCATACTTGAACTGCGGCAGGGAGGAGGCAGCAGGATCCACTGTGCATACTTGAACTGCGGCAGGGAGAAGGCAGCAGGATCGGCCGTGCATACTTGAACTGCGGCAGGGGGACAGCAGGATCAGCCGTGCATACATGAACTGCGGCAGGGAGGCAGCAGGATCGGCCGTGCATACTTGAACTGCAACAGGGAGGAGGCAGCAGAATCGGCTGTGCATACTTGAACTGCGGCAGGGGGACAGCAGGATCAGCCGTACATACATGAACTGAGGCAGGGAGGCAGCAGGATCGGCCGTGCTTTCTTGAACTGCAGCAGCGACGGAGACAGCAGTATCAGCTGTGCTTACTTGAACTGCGGCAGGGAGGGAGGCGCAGGATCGGCCGTGCTTTCTTGAACTGCGGCAGCGAGGAGGCAGCAGGATCGGCTGTGCATACTTGAACTGCGGCAGGGAGGAGGCAGCAGGATCGGCTGTGCATACATGAGCTGCCGCAGGGAGGCAGCAGGATCAGCCGTGCTTTCTTGAACTGCGGCAGCGAGGGAGGCAGCAGGATCAGCGGTGCATACTTGAACTGCGGCAGGGAGGAGGCAGCAGGATCGGCTGTGCATACTTGAACTGCGGCAGGGAGGAGGCAGCATGATCGGCTGTTCATACTTGAACTGCAGCAGGATCGGCCGTGCATACTTGAACTGCAGCAGGGGGACAGCAGGATCAGCCGTGCATACATGAAATGCGGCAGGGAGGCAGCAGGATCAGCCGTGCATACTTGAACTGCGGCAGGGAGTAAGCAGCAGGATCGGCTGTGCATACTTGAACTGCGACAGGGAGGAGGCAGCAGAATCGGCTGTGCATACTTGAACTGCGGCAGGAGGACAGCAGGATCAGCCATGCATACATGAACTGCGGCAGGGAGGCAGCAGGATCGGCCGTACTTTCTTGAACTGCGGCAGCGATGGAGACAGCAGGATCAGCTGTGCTTACTTGAACTGCGGCAGGGAGGAGGCAGCAGGATCGGCTGTGCATACATGAACTGCGGCAGGGAGGCAGCAGGATCGGCCGTGCTTTCTTGAACTGTGGCAGCGAGGGCGACAGCAGGATCAGCTGTGCTTTCTTGAACTGCCGCAGTGAGGGAGGCGCAGGATCGGCCGTGCTTTCTTGAACTGCGGCAGCGAGGAGGCAGCAGGATCGGCTGTGCATACATGAACTGCGGCAGGGAGGAGGCAGCATGATCGGCTCTGCATACTTGAACTGCGGCAGGGAGGAGGCAGCAGGATCGGCTGTGCATACATGAGCTGCCGCAGGGAGGCAGCACGATCAGCCGTGCTTTCTTGAACTGCGGCAGCGAGGGAGGCAGCAGGATCAGCCGTGCTTTCTTGAACTGCGGCAGCGAGGGACACAGCAGGATCGGCCGCGACGCTGCTGGGCTCCTACTTTTTAGCATCTTTTCATTTGCGCGCGCACACACCTTCGCCGGCAGGATTATGCAATGCAATAGCTTTCTCATTTGTTCAATCCGCAGGCCCCATATTGCATTCCAGCCCCGAGGGGGTATTATTAGACATCGTCAGGCATCCGGTGGGGGCGCGGGGTTCTTCTCCCTTTCTTCCTTTCCGGTAAAGGTGTCACCCCGCGCGAATGGAGCCCATTAAAGGATTATTTATGATGGCCATGGAGAAGAAAGAACAAAGCCTCGGCCCTTGCCCCCCTGCGAGGTGTAATGGCCGTTTTCGATATTACATTCTCCTCGCTGAGTTTAAATGCAACAGGCCTCATTCGGAGTTCCTCGATGCGGTAAAAGGGTGGCTGTAATGTGGAGTATGTGGAGTTTGGAGGTAAAGTTTAGGATTCGATTCACCTCCAGGCGGCTTTACTGTGCGATATTACCCCTAACCGCGCCGAGTCCCATGAACTGCAAAGATCGGGAATTGCACTGTCCTTGCAGCGCTCGCAATCCGGGATTGAGTGGCCGTCACTGTACACGAGATTGTTGCTAAACCGGGTGATTTACTGTCATTGGACTGCTAACGTGTAATGAGGCCCTGGCTCTCCCATGTAGTCTTTCCAGTCAGGATAGGCTCTAAAGGTCCATTGTTCTATTTTACCAAGAGGTTTCTCACATGAAAAAGTGGATTTGTCCAGTTTCATATCTGCAAAAACGTGGAGCTTGATTTAGAAAGAGTCCCTCCACAGCAAATTAGTAGAATGCTCATGCATCTCTATTAGATATAGTGCACAACTGTTGTGAAGTGTGTATGTCATGTGACATTTGTATAGCGCTTAGCTGTCATGCTCATAGACTCAAAGTGCTTTAGGTTATCTGGGAGTTCGGTGGACCGTAATCTGCGCATTACATGGCACAACAGTAGATGTAATTGCTGGAGAAGGACATTATATGATGATGTTGATATGTACATTAGGAAAACACCACTACAATGTTATATTTCACAGTTTTATGTGTTAGGTGCTGGGTGTTTTGCTTTTTCAGTGAAATTGTATTTGCTGGTATGAGAACCAAATTTGCCAACTAATATGGGTGTTCTGCATTGAAAGTTGGAGCAAGAAGTATTTATAGGTGCAGCTATCTATACCTGAAGCAACTGATTGCAGTTGCAGGCTCTGCAATTACTTGATAAACTGTAAATTACATTGCATATATATTCAGTAGAGCTAGGTTTGCTGATTACAGTCGCGGGAACATGATTACTAGTGTAAAACAAGCTCCCAATAATCCACACCAACCAAAATAAGGGAGCAAACCAAGGTGCATGAAGAAACCAGCTTTATTTACTCCATTTTTCCGGTACAAGGTCCACAGACGTTCTCAATTATTTCCTGGTAGCCCAGGGGTTATAAACTAAACACATTACATCGTCATATTCATTAAAAACAATATTCACAAGCTGCCATTGGTTGTTAGGACAAAATCACCTATGCTGTTATATAAATTACTTCTAATTGGATAATCATCTTTGAGCCTGCCTAGGGTCCCTCCCACCATGCAAGACGTCATGTCCAAGGCATCATCGGACCGTGCTCTAATTGGTTTGCACCACAACATGCTAACATTGTTACAATACTGGTGTCTGTTACTGATGTGGTTTTGAATGTTATACTTATATTCACAACAATCCAATTAACTTCTGGTGGGAAAGGAGAGATTGAAAAGTTGCCCTGGCCAAAGAACAATCAAACTCACTCCCATCTGATCTTTGCACTCTGGGCTCCAATCTAGCAGACAGTTTGCTCAACCTTGGACAGCTTGTCATGTGCTCCATTCTGATACATACTGCGGATTGCAGGTGTTTGATCTAAGTGGGCCATGATGTGTAGAGCTTTATCCATTGTAGTGTGAGGCCAGTGTATGAGACCTTTTGCCTTCCATTTATTCAACCTGTTAATATGTTCTTAGTGCGGGCGTTGAAGCTGCTTTCACCACTGGGGTCACTGTGGATATATCTTGCTAGTGTGTTATTGGCAACATTACTGAGTGCACTGTAAGGAAGGCATGGCATCAAAGTAAGACAGACAAGTGATCACAGCTCAAGGGTGTTTATTAAACTGTAAAATGTGTGAGATAAACGCCCAATATAAACCTAAATCTATGATGGGAGCAAGCTACAAACATCAAATAATAATAATACAGTCCTAGTGGAGTCTAGTCAAATAAAAAGGGTCTACACTTAAAAAAAACAAAAGAAAATCTATTGCCAATCCTTACCGCTGTGTTACAAAAGAGTGTGGGATAATGTTCACAAGAAAGAAAGAAGTGTTAAAAAAAATAAGTCAGGATGTTATGGCCATGGTCTCCCTTCCCCACATTTTTAGCATGAGACATGGCAGGACTCTCAAGCACAGCACACTCCTGGGCTTCTCCGGCACAAGCGTATAGTTCCTTTTCTCAGCATCAGGGTCTTCTTTGCCCAATTCTCTCCTCATGCTAAGTCTCTTGCTTCAGAGGGCCTTATACACCCAAACAACAGAACAAAAGTTCCTTTTGTTAACCTTTACGTCAGGTGATTGCCCATCACCCATGGATCCCCCCTCAGTCGGGCTCTGATCCTCCTCTCAGTTGTCAGCCTTCCTCAGTCAGGCTCAGACCTCGTCTCGCTGGGTCACTCTGTTAGCCACGACAAGCGCGGGTTTCATACCTTTACAGTTTACATGGCGTTCCCCTCAGCCGGGTGCAAACGCCTGTTTCACAATATCAAAAGTTCTGCAATGTGTCAAGGACTTTCAGTTGTACAAGGGATTTGGCTTGACCTTTGTATGACCACCTAAACACCTTATACCGGCCTTCCCTATGGCCTCTTGGTACATGTAGTTTCCTTTAGATAAGTCTCTTTGCTCAGGAGTTGGGTAACAGCCGGAGACCTTCGACTGAGCGCCCATGTGGCGCTGGACCACTCCGACCCCGGGGAATAGGATGAAATGTCAGAGTTAAAATTACCGACCCCACCAAAAAACCTAAAACACAAACACCACAAAAAGTTCTAACTAACAGAAAGTTTGAACTTTTTGTGGTATGTGTTTAGGAGTTTCGGTGGGGTCAGTATGGGGCTGGGGGGGGTGTCCCCCACAACACTCCGCTCGCTAAAGAGAGCAAGGGCTGCAGAGGACATCCCCTGCACCCCCCCGCCAGAACAAAACAAAAAAAAAGCCAGGGGCTGTGGGGGTGTCCCCCGCAACACCCCGCTCACTATAGTATGCAGTATAGTGAGCGTGGTGTTGCGCGGGACACCCCCGCAGCTCACCCTAGCCAAACAAAAAAAAAGATATGAAAAAAAGCTGGCGGCTGCAGAGGTGTCCCTCGCAACCCCCTGCTCACTATACTATACAATATTATATAGAGGGCGGGGGACACCCATGCAGCTCACCCAGCAAAGATGAAAAAACGGACCCTGCAGGCCCAGTCCCGATCACGGAAGTGAAAAGGAACCGGCGCTGCAGGGACACAGCACGTCTAAAGGAAAGGTAAGTAGGAGGTGGGGGTGTGAGTGAGGAAATCTGCGTGAATTGTAATGGAAATGGTCGCATGGGAAATGTATGAACGTTTTGTAATGCGTACATTTCCCATGCAAACATTTCCATCGCTGGAAAATCAGGTGCAGATAAATCACGTAGATCTGACTCTGGTACCAAGTTTGTTCACAAAAGACCTCATGTCTATTTATCTTCTTAATGTTGCCACTGCAACCTTCCGTGTGACTATCAGGTTCTTCAGACTCACCAGCTGTGCTGAACTCGTTGGCGGTTTCTTTGCCGCAGGAGTCAAGGGTGGTACCACAATGGCAACCATGTCCCCCTGCCCTGGCTATCAGTGTGGGAGGGTGCCATGTACTGCTGACATCCGTTACACCATTTTCCAGCTGCGATTCCTGGTCTTATGTTGCTTTCATCAGAGGCTTCGCAGGTCTGGCTGGAAAAGGGCAAGGGCCTTTCCCTCCTTGACACCTTTTCTGGTTTCACCACCTTTCTCCTCCGTTTGAACTGCCGTCCTGGAATGGCTGCTCCCTCGTGCGTTTGACCTTGCTTGGAGTGTGCTCTTGTGCTCTGCCTTTTATCTCTATGGGGAAGTGTGAGGAAAGATTTCCATTTCATGTGTAATTTTCCCTCCAGTTGTGAACCCCCCAACTTTTTTCTGATGTCTGAACAACATAGTCGGACTTTACCAGAGGAGCACAGCCTTCTGCTGCACTCCTCCGGGCTTCTTTTTGCTCACTTTTAATGGGAAACTGACATACTCTTAAAGACAGTCAGTACTGGGAGATTTTGTTTCCGTTAGTCCTTGTTGCAACTTTTCTGCAACATGTAACAAGTGTACAATGTACCTTACAGTACAGCGCACTTGGGTCTAGTCATTTCCAAAGGCCCTAGATACTAGCGAAGGATTTTTTAGAAGTAGTGCAGATGTGCCTTGGATAGGGCTGGCGGCAGCTTATCATTTAGCATATTTCTAACCCTTTCTTGCCAGGTAAACCGCGTTTTCCGCATTTGGCATGGTTAGGTGGCCTGGCTCCAAAATGGCCATGCCACAAGGTTCTCTGTCCTGCCTTTTGGCCATCTTGCCCCTTCACCTTCCCCAGGTGGAGCCGACCCGGGTCAGTCCTTATTTGGTCATGCATTTTTCTGCAAAACACCAAGCTTTTGCAGGCTTCTGCATGCCTTGTGTGCGCGCCCCCAGGATGTAGGCTGGAACGTCTGGTTCCAAATCCTGGGTGTCAGAGATTCTGGAGTGCTGTGAATGCCTGGGATCACTGTGGTCCATGATTGATCCACATATGGTGTTCCTGTATGTGAGCAGATCTCTCATTAGGTCCTCTTTGTTTTAGCGCGAAGGAGATTGCGGATAAGAGAAGGCCCCAAACGCCCATACCATGTCGATCTCTGGAGTTCTCACTGAACTAAGGATAGGATCCAAGTATCCTGAAACTAAGAAGCCGAGTCGAGGAACCGCTGGTGACCCACTGGAAGGTTTGGCACCCAGAGCCTACTGTCGTCCCGCTGGACCCCTTTGCATCTGATCGTCCTAGAAGGTCTGCGAAGGCGCTTCGACCCATTGAAATAGTGGGACCAACTATTCTCGGCACCTTCATTTTAACCTGCAAGTAAGCCTTTTCGGAAGTGTCCCTGGGACATCCAGTGGACTGACCAGCTTGCGCAGACATTGGAGTTTCCTAAATTGGAAAGTCGTGCACATGCCTCGATAAAGGAAGTTTGCATAATCTAAGTGGGAGAGGATGATGGTGAGGATGGCAGAGATTTGGTGTGAGTATGGGAAGAGCCATCGTCTTGATTACACTTGCTACCACAACCTATGACTCCCCGTCAAAGGACAGTCTTTCACATCGTGTAAAAGGACACCAGGTGGGGTGGATAAAACTCTATGGGGGAATATGTTTAATTTCATGAATATCCTTAAAAGTTTACATTAATTATGGCCCTCGAGGTCTGGGGTCGATGCCCGTGTAGAGAATGCATTCATCGTGGTAGAATGATTAAATCAGAAACTACTGAACTTTCAATGTGGTGTTACCGAGCGTATAATTTTTAATTATTTAAAGGCAGAAATATCACTGGAAAAGGTGAGCAATCTCAATAGACAATGTCAATGCAGCAATGCGTCCATTTTTTATTGTACATAAATGTCAAAACTATTCCATCGTTTTCCTTTCACATCCTCTGTTAGCTTGATTGTAAAACTGGGACACGTCAGTTCCTAGTGCAGGCTTTGCTAGTAAGATATGAGGGCTGCACTGGCAAAAGCATTCTGGAGCATGTGCTCGTTGCCTTCCAGAAGTTTAGACTTTTGAGCATTATGTATCAGAAGGCCATATACAACTGCGAGGGACTTTACTGAGAACTACAGCTGATGACTATTTGAAATCACTGAAAGAAAAAAATGTGTCGTCTACATTTGATGCATTCACTTTCTTCGGACAAGCAGAAACCAGCGAAACCCAGCATAAATATGTTGATATCGCATGGGTGGGAAATAGTTAACTAATTACATTTAAGGGATAACATTGGCACCATATTGTGCTTTCCGTTTTGTATTTTTGAATCTTTTTTTGTTTCGGGGTAATGCCCCTTTTTTAATTGACAGTTAACAATTTTACAAAAGTCCAGCACAGTATGCTTTGACAGAATGTAACACTCTAATATGGTGTGCTATGCTGAATCTATTCAATGGGCATTGTGGAGGGGCCAGCATACACTATAATTGTTTTAAATAAATAGTCTAAGATGCTCTCTCTAAGGGAGTGGCCCTGTGGCCTTGAAGAGGGTCGTGATAAAGTTCCCCATCATGCATACAGAAAGGACGACTTGCGTAAGATTGCTAGAGTGAAACATTTTGACAGTGTGCATGGCAACAAACTACGTATGATCAATGCTAGTTCTGGAGTGTGACACTTCTATTTGTGATCTGAGTTATTCCTTTTAGAAGGAGATCGCATACGCGATCATCGCTGCCTCTTGCAGAGCTGTTACATAAGGAATATCAAGGTGAGGGCCCCTTTCTGCTGCACAATATAGATGGTCTCCGTATGCTCACTTTCTGTCGGTGTACTGCTGCTGTCCATCACTGGCCATGGCCGGGGACGAGCACACCACCACATTTACGGGGAAGAGAACCCAACTAGTTTACGGGCCCATTACAGGCGCCACAGGTTTCAAATACCAGATGCGCTGGATCCACCTGTTCTTCAGCAGTTGATCAGAGGAGTAACTATGAGTTGGCTAGTAGTTTTAGTCCTCTAGTGGGACCAGCTGCCGTTTCAAGACCACTGTCATCTAGAGGTATATCAAAAAACAAGTTCTATTGCACCTTTGGAAACCAAGGTCTTTCTTCCTGATGTTTACCGGACGGTCCTCTCTCACATCAATATAATGGCATTAGCCCAAAGGCCTTCTCCAGAAGGCTGACAGGTGATGAATTTCACAGGCCTCGAGTTATTTAACTCATGCTTCTAGCCTAGAAGAGCCGGGTAAGAGTGAATTTAACTCAGTAGATATATATGTATTGCCTTGCATTTATTTGCTTCTCGATCTGAAGATTTTATGTAACCTGTGCATTTCAGTGACTTACCTGAGCAGTTATGTGTGATGGGGTTGCTAGCAAGGTTCATGGTAGCGCTCGTACACAATTGTTTCGTAGCGAGACAAGGCAAGGGGGGGAACAGGGGAGAACAAAACAGCGATCTTAATAGGCCCAGTGACAGCGAGAATGTGCAAGTGCATGGAAGGGGGAGAAGTGGAAAGTGCAGAACTGAGAAACAGATAAATAATAAATAAAATGGGCTGAAAACAGTGTAGGCGTAAGGCTTTGAGCGGGGACACGCGTTAATTAGATGCAGTGCCAGGCCACCCACATATCCAGGTCCAACCCTGTGGCATGACCTTTGCTGGTATTATAAGGGTCTTGCCTGTAACCTATGATATAGTGCCCGCACCCCCAAAAAAACAACTAAGTGCGTTGTGTTTTATGCCCCTCAGGAGCATCTTGGTGCGTCATCATTCCTACCCCCAAATCCATCTAAGTGCATACTATGTCCTATACCCCAGTTCAACTGGCGCACTTCATCTCTACCTCCAGTGAACCTATGAATCGAGCATTCCGTGTGCTTGGGCAAGCCCCATAGATAATTAGATAGGGAGATCCATCTGAGTGCGTAACATGTCCTAGCCCCATAATCCTCGCAGGCGCACTTATCTATACCTCCAGTGAACCTATGAATCAAGCATTCCGAGTGCTTATGCAAGCCCCATAGATAATTAGATAGGGAGATCCATCTGAGTGCATAACATGTATCCCCATTATCCACCTTGGCGCGCTGCGTCCGCTACCTCTAGTGATCCGTCTAATCATGCATTCTTAGTGTTTTGGGCAATCCTCCTATGATATTAGATAAGGCAGGGTATGCCTAGAAACCATGGACCCATCTGAGTAAACGAGAACGCTATGTTTGGCATGACTGAATCAGGGCTAAAAATGAATCTGAAAAAAAGAAAGGTTTAGTCGGGTACACCAGTTCTCCAGTGCCCTGCAAGCAAGGCACTACTGCCCCCCCCCCGCCCCTTTGCTGAATTATAGAGCGCATGGAGATGAAATAAGGACACACCCCCCAACCCCACATAAGAGACTTCTGTCACGCAGCCTGTTTCTATATATTCAGTAGGACTGCGTCTTTCCTGTCAGGTATTGTACCAGTGAATGCAGAGCGCTATAAACGCATCCGTGCAAATCTATGCATATATATATATGCATAGATTTGTTATATATATATATATATATATAGAGAGAGAGAGAGAGAAAAAAAAATGGCTTCATTCCTGCACAGTTGAGGTCAGCCAACACATTCACCCACCACCCTGGAAGGATCCTGCTGGGCGTATCCATGTTCTTCCAATCCTTGAATGCTACCCGGAGACATAGCCGGTCGCAAATTGATGTTAACAATGTAGCCGAATAGTCGCTAGAAACTCGAATAAAATGGGCAGTTAATTTGACATGACCCACTGGCCCCTCCCCCGATGCTATTACCCCTCTGCAGCTTCCGAATATCGCATTGACACAGCATGAGGTCAGAGTACCTACGTCTGACCAATGTGTGTGAATGTTCGGACACATGCCTCTGAGCCATTAATACGTTTTGTATCTTGCCAATAGCTTGTTTGGCCAAACTGCAAATTAAGCAATCCCTAATACTCACTGCCAGCACCCGCCGACCAAACCCATCGCTCATTTCACTGGTACTGCACACCCTCCAGCCCAACCTAAACGCAGCTCCCCTTACCTGGTGCACCTGCCCTCCTGAACACCACACTCTTCCTCAGCCATCATCTGAACGCTAAGAGGTCACCATACACGTCCTCTCCCACTCCTCACCGTGTATGGGGTGAGAGGTAGGGTGGAATCCCCTCTGATAGTACAGGACAGCGGGCGAGCATTAAAAAAGACCCGCACAGGTATGCTGTGCTGATCATCAGATGCAATTTACGGAGCAGAGTCCAACAGAACTCCAGGGAGCCCTCGCCCCCACCTCAGGCAGAGCCCAACTTAAATATGAACCCTACTAGAGAGGTCATCCATGCACAAGGACTTCTAGTGAGAGCCGCCACTGGCTGGATGTGTGCTACAATCCTACCATATGGGAATCATTAAGTAATACCACAAGTGGCATCAGGGGTGTTGCTAGGTCTGGAAAAGATCCAGGGCTTCACTTATGTCGGGACTGTGTGGGCAGGGCTACCTAGCCTTTGGGTTGTAGTCTCCGAGTTTCTATCCGGGACTACAACCAAAACACCCAGGAGTTTATCCCCCCCAGCCCCATCCCATCCCTAGCAACGCCTCTGAGTGTACCTAGCCAGCCCCTCCTCCCACCCCCCTTATCCACCACCAAGCCTTGAAAGGGCAGAGCCCAGTTCTGTAATCTGCCGCCGCCTGTGCATGCTCTACAACATCCTTCCAGAAGTCCATGAACCGTCTTCACCCCGCTTGGAGTAGAAGCCTTCGTCTACTCCCGCTTGGAGTAGAAGCCTTCTTTTGTCCCACCGACCCCAGCCCTTGTGTCCACCAATGCCTTCCACGCACGCCATCCTCTCCTGCCCCAATAGTGACACCTGCTCCCACCTCACTAACTCCTGCCCCTAATGGCTCTTGCATTGCCCCATAACCCCTCACCACCTACTGCACCGGAGCTTAAAGTGTTGGAGTTGCAATGTGTGGGTTACTGTCCCAGGGTTCAAGTCGTGCAGGTGTGCCCCAGTTAGAAAAAGAAATGTGAATAGCACGCATTAAAGAGTGAAGAAAGTTAAGCTCTTCTGCAGTTTTTATTGTACACAAAATAAATAAATGACAGTAAACAAAACGAAAAGCACAAGTGGCTTTTTAAAGTGCATTTTGTAAAAAGATGTGTAAACCTTTGCCGATCACCACTGACTCCACAGAATGACATGTAATTAGATCATGCCCATGTCTGTAGCTCATTCATGTTACATTCGGGGTGTGCGTGTGCAACTCACTGGGGTGTGATCACGGGTACCTCTCAATATCACCACCAACGGCATATGTAGCACAATAGCATTGAACATTGTACCCTTGCCTCTGGCACGCCTCAGGGCCTGCAAACAGCTTCCAGGTAGGTGCTCGGCCAGCCCAGTCCATCAGGCAACTTCTACAGTACACACGAGTCAACAGAGAGCAGGACTGGGCAGCCATGGTCCGCTGGCGGCAAAACAGAGGCCATATTTTGAAACAGGGTTCAAACACATTAATAGCACAAACAAAATACTCTTCGGTGTACACAAAGCTTTTGGACGGTGTTAACCCAAGTAAAAAATACAAGGACTGTGTTTACACTGACATGTGGTACATGTACGCCAACATTAGCCCATCCCCACAAGTTCATATCCATATTAGAACTGTTCCTATGTCCTTTTAGCCGGCCCTTTGATTGTTCACAAACTTTGGCAAAGTTGTGCCCATGGGGTGCCAGCATCACCCATCCAATCAGCACAGGTCATTCCTCACAAAGTCTTCATGGTTTGCCCTTACGACCACTTCACCGTCTGGACACAACGGTGCTGTTCCCCCACCATGTGACATTCACAATAGGGCAGCTGTGGTTTTGTTCATTCAATAGTTCGAGACCCACCAGGGGGTATGAACTATGTGAATTACCACACCTGGGCCTCTAGTCTGTAAGCCCTAATCCGGCCCTCCACTGCGTCACAACCTCGACTCAGTCGATACGTGTTCGCGTGAATGCCTCGACCATCCTTCGACGTGCACTTCTTGGCACTTGTGCCAGTGCGAAGCATTTCCAAATCTGGAACTTTCCAGACCCCGTCCTGGGAAGACTAAAAGCACAGGTGGCGCCCTGGCCCCCTCAGACGGAAGTTGCAGTCCTCACTTTGGCAGACAGGGCCTGCTTGAACCGCCTCTTCAGGTCCTGCATGTTAGGCGACTTAGGTCGTGGGATGAGCGAGGTTTTCCTCTTTTCGGGTGTGCTGGCGGCCTGGTGTTTGCTGATCTCCTTGCAGAGGACGTGGAAGGCATTGTACACGTCATTATAGTTCTCGCTGACCGACACCTCGTAGAAGGAGCATCCAAGCATATGTGCGAGCTGGAGCCCCTGTTGGGGTTCCACCTGCTTGACGTGGAGGAGGTCCGCCTTGTTGGCCACGATGACAATGGGGATCCTGTTCTCTGGGTGCAGCTGTCGCACATGCTGGTGGAGGTGGCTGATCAGTTCATAACTCTTGCAGTCGGTGACCGAGAAGACGATCACAACGGCATCCGCCCACTGGAGAGACCGATTCAGCTGCTCCTGGCAGTTCAGGCTGTGCTCTCCCAGCTACAATGAAAAGATTTACACATTTAGCACAACAGTCCCAGGTCAGACAGGCTTCAAAGCTACCATTCCACCCTAGTACATTTCACGGATCTGCATCAATGAGATTTGCAAATTTAGCACAACAGGCCCACATCGAACAGGCTTCAAAGCTACCATTCCACCCTAGTACATTTCACGGATCTGTATCAATGTTTCCAGACACAGTGGCCTGTCTGCCACCTCTCGCGCCTCCTGGAAGTGTTTATCCAGCTGTGCAAGTTGGAATAACGGTCCCTAGATCATAGAGTGCTGAGCGGAGCAGTGCAGCCTGCAGAGGGGGAGGGCTTTGTAGTTCTGAGGGATGGGAAATGAACTGGCTAGACGGCGAGTCTGGAAAAGGAAGGATGTGAGCTGGACGCATTTATAAACTGGACTGATGCCCAGTCACAAAGCAATCGCCTGTGCTATCCTTCCGTGCGTGCAGCCAGTCTGCACTTAAGATTAATGCGCCAGTGGGGTCCCTGCGGCGCGATCCATGTCTGCCATTCTCATCAGGCGCCATGTATGGGGGTCTCAGTTGGGTGGGGACACTCCCTGCCACCAGGACAGACACACTGCACAGGCTTCCCGCCAAGGCCCCTCTCAAACGGTCTACCAGGTTCTTTTTAAAGTGTATGTTTTTGCTATCAGTTTGTGGAGAGATGAATATTAATCTATCATGGCCCCCTCCCCCGCACACTCTTGCTATTTAGGCCTCTGCAAGGTAGTGTACCTTTTATTGCACTACCAAATACATAGGTAACAGCTAAATGTAAAAACAAGAGCTCAGGTATGGGTTTACCCATCTGTCAATGGGAAGCTTGGTTCCCAGAGACCGGGAATAGAAGGAGGGGAATGTTCATGCACTGGGGTCAGAGTGGGAATTTACGCGGGGCCCGGGTCCCTGGTGGGACTAGATAAGTTTTAGTATAAAGGAAGCTAGCTATAAATGGACTAGCTAAGTGCCAGAGTCCAGTTTAATAGTGAAAAACTGTCGCCACAAGAGTCCGGGTGCAGATACCCGGTATGGGAACGGAACATGGATCTTCACTGCCTTCTCTATATTTTATACTGCAAATATAAACCCCCTTTCTGAATGGCGGCATGCACACTACACAAGACCCAGCTACAGTACATTACTGACAAGAGACTTTCTGGTGCACCAAGTGAGGCAATAAAGTCCATGCACGTAAAAGGGCAAGCCACAAGGCTGCGTACGTGAAAGCTCCTTACCTGGACGCCGGGAGTGTCCTGCACTTGGATCGCAAGGGTTTCGCCGTCTACCTGGACTTGTCTGCTGTAAAGATTTCCTAGAAAATTAAGATTCAGGCCGTTAGATTTCTGGATGTAGAGCACACCAGGGACATACAGAAAACCAATGCAAATCCTGACTCACCCGAAGAAAACTAAACAGTGCCCACCGCCTGCCTGGCAGCTTTGGCTGTAACCATGCCCCCAATTAGGGACCGGATCTAAGTGAACAAGAAGTGTCTCAGACCCCTCACTGCTGCCACAACTGTGGATGCCCCCTGTCTATAGGCTCATCTTTTCTGATAGGAAGCGTGAGAAATCTGCAGAAAGACTGCAGTTGGAAGGACATCCCTGATACGGACAGTGTTTGTATAAAAAAATATATATATACATTTAAAAGAGGGTGGGCCCCCAGGCTTAGGTCTGTGGGCCAACTGCAGCGCTACATCTCTAGAAATGAACTCCAGGTAGACCCCAGAATCATCATCTTGGATCAGCATTGTCGATGATGGTAAAGAGGGGTGCACATACACCTGTATCAAGACTGAGTGCCTCCTACCCCCACCCGCGATGCGACATGCCAGCTCGTGGAGGCCATAATATGCTCATCTAACCGGTTGGCACAGTTACCAATTACCACGGTTACCAATCTGGCCCCCCACCAGCGGGAAATCTACAACATTATCTTGAGGGGTTGTATTGTGGCAGGGGTCATGTTCAGGCAAACGTGTCCATGAGCGCAGCCAGTGGCTTACCTGCATTCCTCTCATAGTCCCCGATGAATCGCTTGGTAAGAAACCTCACCACCAGAGCTGCGAGAGAGAGAGGGCACTTATTACAAAGCTCCATTGATAACAACGGTCACATCACAGACACAGCGCTGCGCGCGTCTTTCACAGACCATCAGCCATGCAGCCCTCATTAGATAAGCCCCCACCCCCGCCCCCGCGAGGAAACAAGTCGCCCGTGCCCTCTCATCTCCCCCACACTGCCTTCCCCGCTGCACTGATATGCAGGACAGCGCTTCCTCCAGCTAATCCTACCCCCCGCCGCGGTGATCCCGGCGTGCCCAGTGGCCCGTCAGTCAGACTGAGCGATGGGTGAGGGCAATCGGGGGTTACACAGTATAAACTACGAGTTACGGGGTACACATCCAGGTCAACAAAATCATGGGCTGTAATGACAGTTGTATAGCCGAACACCCGCCCCCCGCAGACACGTGCAAAAGTGATCAGTGTGGTTACATGGAATGCATTCAAGCGGCGCAATGGCTGAGCAAGCCCCCGCTCACCGGGGTGCACCCTTCTGCCCAGACGACCCATCTGCAAAGGCTAAACAGGACCGCTTTACGTTTAGGTGCCTCGGACGCACATCGCTCGGGTAGACACCCACCACTTGCGCCTCGCTCCGTCGGTGTCCAATATCGGCAAATCGCGATGCCAGGCACTATACTTTAGTAAACGTTGCCTGGTCGCAATGGTGCTACTGGCACTTGTGGATGAAGCAATGAGCCAACGAGCTAAACATAGGAGATTGCACACCCGAAAGGCGACCGCGGCCATCTGACCCGAAAGCGTGAATCTATCGTCCGTATAAAGCGCGCACCCTGGAACCATTCCACACGAACAGCTAGAAACGCGGCAGCAGTGCTCGTCATATGCGGAGACGGGTAAATGTACTTGCTATCCAAAAACTATATACACTACAAACGAGTTCTGTTATCTAGACAGAATATAACGGGCGGCCAAAATAGAAGTTCCGTGGCTACCGCTATTGTCAATGACTGACTTGTCCGGGGGCCTGGGCATTCAGAGACCAATAACTAACGTATGAAATTATAAATCTGCAGTGTCCTCGGATGTCTGAATAAAGCGCCTTGACGGCAATGTAGGTATGGCAATCAGGGGAGTTGCTAGGTCTGGAAAAGACCCGGGGCTAAGCTGCTGTCGGAACTGTTGGGACTGGGGGCTAGCTAGTCTTTTGGCTGTAGCTCCTGAGATTCTATCCGGGGCTACAACCAAAAGATCAGGGGCTATAGCCCCCTTAGCCCCCCCCTAGCAACGCCCCTGATGGCAATACTCTACACAAAACTATGCACACAAATGAATAAGAGCTGGCAATGAAATGGTATTCCAAGTGACCCCTGAAAAGGGCAACGCCACTATGATCAACGTGACTACACAACTGCCCGGCCAGCGGCTGTGGTCTAGCTGTAGGCGCTGCAATCTGAGGCGTGGGTCCGTTTATGAACATGCAAGCATCACGTGTGACTGCAACATTAAATCATGCATGTCCCTGGCTAGGGACTGCAAACTCCAGCCCATGTCTCACCTGTTTTGCCCACTCCACTGGCCCCCACCACGGCGATCTTGATGACTCTGCCGCCGGCGTGGCTGCCTCCGCAGTCGCCGGTGCCCGCCGGGTACTCTGCGATGGTGCACATGTTCTGGATCAGGCGCATCTTTCGGGGAGGTGCGAAGCTGGGGGGGGCACCTCTAAAGTAAACAAACACCTGCGTCCAATGTCCCGAATGGTGCTAGGCGGGTCACTCCGTCTCCGGGTTGGGAACAAGGGGAGTCCGAGGCTGTCCGGGGCGCTGGAGTCTCAGAGCAGCGTCTCCAGTTCCTGTTTTCTGAGCGCGAGAGCAGCGCTTCCTCTGTTTTGTTTCCGTGCGGAGGACGCCTGGCCCCGCCCCCGGCCTCTCGACGGCCAATCACAGCGCTCTGCTGGAGCCGAGGGAACATGGCCTCCGCCCGCCCCCTACGCCTCTTCTCCCCCTCAGCACCAGACACAACCAGTTTTCCCATCCCTGCCAACTACTGTACATTCCGTTCTTAAACTTCACAGGGGCAGAGGGAGACCCCGCCCGCCCGCCTCTCAGTGCAATGATCCCGGAGCTTTTCTGTTGTCTCAATGGTATAATAATATACTATGCTTAGTTCGCAACTTTCAGCACCAACGTGATTATACAACCACTCCACTGTACCAGCCACGCTTACGCTCATATGTCAGTGGACAGGTATATGAAGTAGAGGATGCCAAGTTAGCCACACAAAAGTACACTTTGCACTCTAGACCCCAAAATGATGTACACCAAGCAGATGTTCGGCACATCCTTGGTAGTATAGCTGCAGAAGGCACACTTGGGATAACTGCTTCTTCCAGAGTCACCAGCATAATAAGCGTCTCATGCTTGAAGAATGCCCACTGCTTGTTTTAGAGGGCAACTATCGGCAGTTATTTCTCTGCAGAGGTTATTTAGGCATGTATATGATTGTAATTTATCTATGTAGCGCTTAATACCTGCAGTTAGCCCATTTCTAAGCACCTACATTCTTTGCAGCTATTTTTTTTTTTTATTTGCATTTTTTAAAGCGCTCACACAGGCCGTGGGCATCGAGGCGCTGTTACAGGCATTTTATCAGTTGCGTAATTATTTATTTTTTCTTTTCTACCATCCCGGGACTATTGGATCTGTGATTTAGAGATGGCAAAATAACGTCATTTGTCATTTCACTCACAATTGAGTAATGAGTAAAATAGTGAAGTTGGGATTAGAGCTCGCCCCCCACTATCCCCAGCCCAATATGGAACCGCTAACAATTGTATTGCTTTCCTTAGGTGAACACGTTGAGACAAATATACCCATGACTCCGAGGCAGACACAAATACACCACTCCTGACGGTTACAATTGTGCAACACTTTGCAATGAAAAATGCCACAGAAGCAATTATTATTATCATATTCATAATCAAAACATGAATTATATTTTCCTCTAGGGACCGTCTGCATGTTTTAAAAAACAACTCTAAAAATAACCCTGTTTACCAGGTGTGATCGGTGTGTGTTTGTTTACAGGTGACCTCAACCGTGCGGTTTAGTGGAGTAGTGTGGCCGCTCTGCGGTTAGTGAACACGTGTGAATCATTTCGTCGCCATGTGCTGCCCGTCAATGCTTGGAATGGAACAGAAGGGCAGACAGAGCCCCTCGCGCCGCGGCGCACACAGTGCGTGCTCCCCGCTGAGTCCTGCTGGAGCTGTCCACATGGCAGCATTTTTTGGGGGACACCCAATTGGGAGATTTGCATCAGAAAGCGTAAACACTGGCTTTCCCCCCCTTTGACTTATGCTGGAGTGAGCGGGGCACATTCAAGGAGATAAACGTATTTAGACAAAAGGAGGAGGGATTATCATTCATAGGCAGGGGGACTAGCCGTGCGTGATATTGACACAGGCGTGATAAGGGTCTACCAATGTCAGAGGCACATAGTGATGAAAGCTTCCCAGCCAGCTCTTCTGTCTGTTCCTGCGGCGTGCGGGCATGTGCTCGTTTCACCAGTTATCCGGAATGTTTGCTGCCTTCCTGCCAAGCTGCCCCCACAGTCTAACACGCCAGTCTTCAGGCAGTGCCGCCGCCTGCTTCCTAGAGCACGGACCTGCTGTTTATCTTCCGCCTGCCGGGTGCCCCAGCTGCTGAACTGCCTGCCTGCCACTTAGCATCAATACACCCTGGACATGAACATGAAGTACTGCCCAGCACAGGCGCCGGGTGGTTCCCGTTGCAATCCATTAGCAACTAGTTGCTGACATCACAGTAGGGGATTATACAATTCATAATAACCTGCTGTGATGTCATGACAGGCTGGTGCAGTATTTTGTCCCCGAGGGGAGCAGAGTAAGCATTGCGCCCCAGCCGCTTCAATCTGCAGTTCTCCATCACCCCATCCCCCGTTTTACCTTATGGAAGGCTGGCACATAGGGGCAACATAGGGGTGAACACGTGACAGAAGGGGGCCATACACAACATCAACCTACAGATGGGTAGCTTTCCCCTGTGAGCTGGATTCCACCCCATGGTTCCGAGTGATATCATGGACAACCGTTGTCTATCAGAACCACTATGAACACTTTATACATATAGGTGATAGTTTTCAATCTATGATATTATATACATATATTTATATTTATTTATTTCATACTCTCAAACAAACCCTTCTGTCCTGGGATAAAAAAAAAACTCTGACCATGCTCAGATGTAAATCGCATTTCCTGACTTTTATGACACATTGTGAGTAATGTATCCTTTTTTGTATGCTATCAGGATATTTTGCGGTTCATCCTGACCCTGCCTCCCTGCTTCTAAGTGGTGTAATAACTATTATTACGACACCATATAATGTCTCTTAATTTTCCCACCTCGGAAGAAAGAAGGGATGAGTTGGCCCAGGCAGGATTCAAGGCTTGCCCCCGCGTGCGTGCTTAACACATGAACTATCATCCCAGCCCTAGTACCCGTGCCACATTTTAGAGATTATTTCATTGTGGTCTATTGCCTATTTTAAAGGTCATTAGATACGTTAAATCTGTCAGTACTGGCACCTGCCCAGTGCCCTAAGTCTTGCCACTGTCCTACATTGGCCTCCACTGCAGTTAGTGCACCATTGGTCATTTCATGCCTGCTACTGAGAGTAGACATGTGTGTGACTAGCTGTGACTAGCTGCGAAAAGGATGCCGGGAATTTTGCTGATGAGGTTCACCTGTCAGAGGAAGGGCATGATGTTTTTCTCCTGGATATCTTCGCGGCTCTTGACAAGGCTGGCTGTGAGTAAGGCTCCGTGGTGAGTGTTAGGGAAGAGGGGGCGCCACCCCCAAAGCGTTGCAGAGTTACCG
The DNA here is from genome assembly GCF_040938575.1 of Ambystoma mexicanum. Lineage (NCBI taxonomy): Eukaryota > Metazoa > Chordata > Amphibia > Caudata > Ambystomatidae > Ambystoma > Ambystoma mexicanum. Next base: position 1,102,165,519 of record NC_090937.1, read on the forward strand.
GGCGGTCCTAGCAGTGGCGTAACACAAAATGTGGGGGGCCCCTGCGAGCAATGCTGAGGTGCCCCCCCTCCCCACTCGGTAACAAATCATGGGTCACGCCACACTCTGGACCGGCCTAGAGTATCACGCTTGCGCAATATGCACGAACGTGCTGCTGAAGGGGTATGCCACACACTGCGCTAGGAGAAAGATATAAATATGTGTTTCAATGCAATATATAGCACACTTTCTGAGAAATGTTGGCTAACAAGCCAGAGTGTCTGCAATTGTTTTGTAGAGTAACAACAATCCAATACATGCAAGTCACCGACAGTGCACAGGAACATTAATTCCTTGCTAATAAAAATGTCATGCCACAATGAAAACATGTCCAACTGGCTGCCCAGTGTAGACCAGTGCAGACATGTAATAACATTACAATAAAGCATGCCAGGCCACATTTAGACATACCTGGACTGGTTGCATCAAAATGCCAGTCGAAGCAATAACACTCATCAAGAAGAGAGCACACATTCAAGACCGTGTCTCTGCAGCCTCTAACAACACAGCCAATCTCTTTAAAATCTGCAAGGAACTGGTCAATTCTGTTGTGGTCTCTAGCTCTCCTGTCCCCTCGCAGGCCCTCTGCATGGCTCTGGCCTCTCACTTCTCCACTAAAACTCAGGACTTCCTGTCCTCTATCTCCTCTTCCTCTCCCTCTTGCTCTCTCGGCCCCTTTTGGCCATCTCTACCTCTCCTCCTCCTTTCTCTTCTTTCTCTCTGACAACACCTGAGAAGGTTTCTAGACAAGTTCGATCTATGAAAGTGTCATCCAAACAGGTGCTCCCCAGCTCCTCCAGAACCATCTAGGACCATATTGACTAACTCAGCCCAAGAAGAAGACTGCATGGTCGAAACACGTGTTGGCTATTCTCATTCTTGAATTAAAAAATTGTAAAATACAAATTGAGATTGTTCTCCGTCTTTGCGCAGTGGGGTGTTGAAACTATTTTTGTCTACTGTCCTTCAATTTGGGTCCCCTGGGCATAGGGGCCCCCTTCTCACCACCACCTGCTGCATCTGCTTTTGTGATTTATATTAGGCAGTTGCCTCTCAGAATAAGTAGAATTCTAGGTATTTTCAGATAAGCGCCTCGAGTCCCCAGCAGTATGCCATACCAGTAGTCCCCTACCTTTCTCAATCTGCCTTCCTCTACTCTGCAACTAATCCAGAACAGGACTGCAAGACTTATCCTTGGCCTCAAGCCCAGGGATCGTATCTCTCCAGCCCTGAAATCTCTACACTGACTCCCGGTGGCTGCAAGGATCAAGTTTAAGACTCTTTGCACTGTCCACAAGAGTTTCTGGGGCTTGGGTTGGAAGCTTCTCCAGGCAGAGAGTGGGGTAGATCTCTCTCCTCTGCAGGTGCGCCCCTCTGGAATGGCCTCTCTACCCCTCTCAAACTTGAGCTGGATCACCTGACGTCTGGAAGCAGCTCAAAACTTTCCTCTTCTCTGCTTTCTCTCCCTCCCCTGCTGACCTACCTGACCTATCTGTCTGCTGCACCGACTGGTTGCTTGGCTATCCTCAGAGTCTCACTGCGTCCAGGCTCTTTCTTGATCAGTCACCCTTGCACTGCCTCCGGGCCTACCACGCACTTAAGGGCTGTAACTGTAACCCTACAGTCCCTTGTTCTCCTTGCACTACCCAGAGCCACGCTGCCCCGGCTGCACTTACTCAGAGCATTGCAGCCCTGTTATCCCCTCCCCTCTCCCTTGCACTTCCCCCTCCCCTTCCCCTTGCACTTCTCATTCTCGCATTTGCACGAGTTGAATGACACAAGGTCTAATAAGATAGTTTGTCTTCTCCTCCCTCTATCTTCCCTCCCTTGTCTTTTCGCGCCTAGAGGCGCGTTATTAATGACTTATAGCATATCATATCATATCATTTTATCAACGATGCCCAGAAAAATATACAATGCCTCAGTAAGAAACGGCTAGACTGGCATCACCCAAATGCCAGTATAGCCAGTTAATTACACTTAGCAGGACTGCTTTATCAAAAAAGCCCAGTTAAAAAAATGTCATACCAAACTGGGGAATGACTAAACTGGCTGCACCAAAATGCCTCTTTATCCACTAATACCACATATCATGCCTGCTTAGCCTGGACATGGACAACCATTATGATTTATCGCACAATTCCACCCCCCCCACACATCCCCTCTCCCTCCCACCCCCTACCCCAACCTCCAAAATCAGCTCCTTGGGCCAGAATTACCTCCATGTCCCTATTCCTTGTCCCAGATCTTACGGATGAGGCTCCTTACCTCATATGTAAGTACTGGGATGGGGAAGAGTGGGACTAGGAGTAATGAATATTACAGATAGCTAAGTCAGGCATTACCTCCATGTACCTCTACCTCATCCCAGTACTTGTGTATGAGGCAGGATGCCTCATACACAAGTACTGCCTAATACAAAAGTACGGGGAGGAGGAAGAATAGGGCTAAGAGTAATGAAGATTAGCAATAAGTAATCAAGGCATTAAATACAAGTAGTGGTACAACAACCTTGAGTTGACTGGGCTTCAGCACTCCACCCCTGAAATTTTGGGCTATGTTGCCTCAAACCGGCTGACCTTCAGAGCATTTGCCAGACAGAACAGGACAAAGATGTTAAACAGCTCCTGGGATTTGCTGTTAACAAGGGCCCAGCAATTACTAATGTAAAGCATTTCCCTGTTATTACCTGCATTCAAATACCACATTTCTTAGGCAATTGAAATTGTGATGTGAGTTTAGTACTTGCATGCCAGGGGAGTTATTGGAAGGGTAGAGAGGGAACAGAAGACCGCTCAGTCTCACAGCAGTCCATAAGTGGGTGCTATCAGACTTAAAGGAGAGAGTTAACTGCTTGTAACATTGACACTGCACTAGAATCGTCTCATTAAAATGTGTAAAGAAGTTGGATTTCCCCACACAAATACGTTTGCCCCTCCCTCGCTGCCAGTGAATTTAGCGCCTCTCCCAACATTTGAAGTTTTAACCCCCCTCCCGAAATATAGGTTTTGTTGTTCCCCTGAAAACAAGCACACACACCATTCATCATATATACACACATGCACAACCAGCCATCCATACATTTAAGTGTGCACTCTTTCACCATTCAGGCACACCCCCCCAGCCATCCATACATTTAAGTGTCCACTCTTTCACCATACAGGCACACACCCCCAGCCATCCATACATTTAAGTGTCCCCTCTTTCACCATACAGGCACACCAAGGCAGCCATCCATAAATGTAAGTGTGCACCCTTTCACCATACAGGCACACTCAGGCACCCACCCATACATTTAAGTGTGCACCGTTTCACCATACACTCACACAGGCAGCCACCTATACATTTAAGTGTGCACCCTTTCACCATACAGGCACACCCAGGCAGCCACCAATACATTTAAGTGTGCACCCTTTCACCATACACGCACACTTGCACACCCAGCCACCCATACATTTGTATGCACCCTTTCACCATACACTCACACACGCACACATCATGGGGTTGAGGGGAGCCCTCTTACTTCAAAAAGTAATTGTTTAATTTTGAAGTCACGCTGACTTCATAAAGAAATTATTTCCGTTAAGGACTGGACTATAACGGAAATAATTCTTAATGAAGGCAGAGTGACTACAAAAATAAACAATATCTTTTTGAGGTCATAGGGCTCCCCACACCCCATGACATGGAGGCCTCTAGCCTAGGGCCTTCCATGTCTTGGGGTGGGGGAGCCCTCGGACTTCAAAAAGAATGTTTCTTTTTGTAGTCACTCTGCCTTCATAAAGACATTATTTCTGTTACAGAAATCATTTCTTTATGAAGGCAGCGTGAATTCCAAAAGAAACATGGTTTTATTTTCTTAATTTTTAGAAACATGTCTTTTTTTTGTTGCATTTTTTTCTCCTAGTGGGGCCCCCTCCCAGGACATGTGCTGGTGGGACCCCCCGCACCGCAGGGGATGTGGAGGGCCCCGTTACGCCAGTGGGTCCTAGCTGGGTAGGAGTCACTCTATGGTTCCTGCTGCGAGTATTACCCGCTAGCCTCACGAGCCAGGTTGAGGTTAGACGGGCACTGACACCCTTAGGGACAGTTGAGACTCCTCGACAACTGAAAGCAGTGGACCCGGGGTTATTCGCTCCATGCAAGGGCGTGGTAGAATTACTGGTCTGGCAGTTAAAAGCAACCAGAAGCAGTCGTCTGCTATGAAATAACCATAAGTGACACGGTTCACCCAAGGACAATAAGGACAAAAAGTACTGGTGGAAGACCGGGAAATGGATAGGACCACCCGAAAGGTGTTGTAGGCCACTTATGCTGGGTCCGCCCGTTTTTTGTGGACTCCAATAAATGTGATTTGTGTGTTCCTGTATATGATTGTCTCTGTGGTCTATTTGGTAAACTAATGTGGGTGTGATGTTTCGGGAGGGGCCACATTATGGGTTAGCCGTGCTATGTCTTTGTTTTACTTCACTGTTGTTGCTGCTTTTGAGCTGCTGTAGGTGGTAGGGGGATTATTTGCTCCAAGGGCTCAAGGTAAAATTTTTAGGTGGGAGTATTTTACTCTCTACTTTTGGAAGTTGGCAGTGAAAGGATTTTTCAGAGCGTAAAACAAGTAGCCCTCATAGTTGAATTGAGCATTTTCAGAAAATCAAAATATAGTTACATTTTAAATATATAGGTGTTTTGTTATAATGCGCTTTTGTTGTGCCCAGTAATAACTACCCATCCATCTGTTTTCACTGTTGTATAAGCTCCCTGCAAATTAGCTAATGCAATAGTGAAGGTCCTCTGTGTGCCAGGTCCTGCTGATGCCTCTGTTCTGAACACAGCAGTGAATCGGTTAACAGATGGATTTAGAAAATCCTCCCATGCTCTCCCCACCCCTTTTATTGCACTCCCCATTTCCCGCTTCTCTGCCTTCAGCCCCCGCCCAATCACCAACCTGGGTCACTGCAACACGTCCAACCCCCTTCGCCCCTGCACCTCCTCAATACGTGAATGAATGCATTTGTCTAGCGCCTCTCTGTAAATGGAATTCTCTCAAGGCGCTTCCTGATCGCAAGGGTCAGGGTGCAGGGCAGTTGCAAACAGTGAGTTTTTTCTCCTGATTGGGGGCGGGGGGTCATTGATGTGGATGGTCTTTGGAAAAGGGCTCCAAAGAATCGGCCTCCTTTTGAGCATTAGGGTGTTTTGGGGATTTGGAGGGTCATTAATGGTGCAGTGTGACCAATGCAGAAGTGGTGTACTTTATTGGTTAGATATTTAAAGGGTGAAAGGCTTGCCTCTTGAATTTGATTTGGGTGTTGCCAGGAAGTCAGTGTAGTGGTTTCATGGATGTTGCGATTGAGTCCCCGATTTCTTTTATCATGCTATCCCGGGGTGGACTAGGAACCAAAAGCGACACGGGAAATAATGTTCAAAGGTGCCCCGTTTGGAAATACCACACAAAAGAGGCCCAGGGTGCAGAGGCCTACCAGGAAATCTCCAGAGTTCCCTTTAGTCCAGTCCACCCCTGGAGCTACCAGCCTGGTTGCAGTTATGGTACGGGAAGAGTTTTTTTATACTGCACCAGTCCTGTCTGACATGCTCTGTAACTAAGCTTTAAGTTTACTTGTCCTGTTGCGCCCCGATACCTAAGGGTTCGGTGCGCATTACCAAATAAATAAACAAACAAATAAACAAACAACGCCAAGGATTGTCTGCAATGTGGTGCATTATGCCTCCCCGGAGGTCTCCGGACCTTGGTCTGCTATAGAATAGGAAAGTCCAGGAGAGACGGGTAAAGAGTAAAGGGGGAGGAAAGGTTAAAGACTCAGGAAAGATTTGTGCGGATACAAAAGGTAATGGAGTTTGAGATAGTGTCCAAGCCTGGAGAATTAATGCAAAACAATCAAAGGGCAGCGCTGATCAGGAAAGGTCAAATGCTGAACCCTCCTGTGAATGGGCACATGTGTGTGGGCAGTTCCTAGCACTTGCAGAGAAGTACTGAAATGAGCCAGCAGTTGGGTGATGGGCTTGACATGTTCCCAGGTACACGCTTGAAGGATGGAGGCCTGGTGGTCCATTGGGTGTTACCGTAACACAGCAAGATAGATCTGAGGTTGCCCAGATGAGCCCAGGGGGGCCTGAGGGCATGGCAAATTACGTGGACACACAGGGGAAGAGAAACATGGTGTGTGGCCCATCCCTCAGTACCATACTTGCATGGCCACTTACAGAGCAATGGGTGTAGTGGGAGGGAACAGTGAACTATTCTGATAATACATTATGATGGACTGTCAGCTGCTGAACAGTTTCAGGTTCCTGTACAGAGGGATGCATGTGTTACATGACTGTCGCCACATATGGCTAATTCATGTTTGCTGCTTGTACAGTGCTTTATGCCACAGAAAGTCCACCTCACAACGCTGTGGATGAGGAGCATGGCGGGATTCTTTGGGGTTGCAGGCCAATAACATAAACATCAGTGTCCCAAAAGGGCTGCCTGGAGGGCTCCGCATTCCCGAATGTCCAGTTCTACAGCCCCGGAGCTGCTTCCCGTGCAGTCATTATGCACTGCCAACAAACCTATGGGGATGCCTGGGACAGTGTGGGGACTGGTCCTTGCTTAGGTGATTGGTGGGCTGGATGATGCCCAAAACCCATGTGCCAAACTTACTTCCCCACTATCGGCAGATCCCTGGGAGTGGTGTGGGTGTGTATCTGCTGCATCCCATCCACGTGAGCTGCTCCGTGAACGGCATGCACACCTGCTGTTGTCTTATTGGAATGGTGTGCAGTGCAGCCAGCCTCCATGATGAGCATGCTTCATGCACACTGGAGGTCCCTGTGGCAGACACAGTACATTGTCTGAGGTGTAGAAGTAGGGCACCTCCTGCAAAGGATAAGCCTTTACTTCCATTGTAACAGAAACAGTTCAGTATCGGGGTTGGGGGGGATCTAAATATTACCCCCTGCCCCCAACCTTTGTGGCACTCCATGTATCCCCACTCATTTTGCAGGGGTCCCTTTCATTTAGATGTCACGCACCCCCCACGCCCCACCAACATGTTCAGCAAAGCTACTCCACTGCCCATCATGGAGATTTAAGGAAAGTCACATTCTCCCTGTGGTCTCTGGTCTCCTTGCCAACCCAATTTGCGGTCAGTCTGACCGTTCACCAAGCGCAGCTAAACACGGGATGAAAACAAAGTCATCCCTGTAACTGCGGGTATCATAAGAAGGTGTCTAGAAATGCTAGGTTGAAACAGATACAACTGTATATCACGCATAGGGCATATATGACACCCCAAAGAATATCGAGGTTCGCGAATGCAGGTCGGCAGGCGTGCCCCAAGTGTGACGAGGAGAATGCGGGCATGGTACACATGTTCTGGACGTGCCCGGTCATTGCACGCTTTTGGAGTGAGGTGGAACGTAAATTGGCTGAGAAGAAGGTCAAGATTGTAGTGGACACGGTGTGGGCCTGTTTGTTAGGGGTGTTCCTAAGACCTAAGAAGCTAGAACATGTGAGCAAACTGAAAGACTTAGCATATGTGCTGGCAAAAAGGAGAATAGCCATGGGATGGAAGACATGTCATAGACCACGGGTGGAGGTGTGGTGGAAGGACCTGCAGAAATGGGCGGAGGCGGAAACTATGGTATGGCAGGAGGCAAGCAGTGTTGGGGGATCGGAGGGAACAGAGTCCCTGATGGCCTGGAAATCACTAATAGTGGAACTGTTTGGGTCAATTCCGGACCCAGGTGGATCCACGGAGTAGGAGCGTCTGCCACAGGATGCAGATATGGAATGTGAAGATGGTTAGGCTCGGACTGGGGGGTGGGGGGAGCAGTGCATTAATGTGAAATGTACAACGGTTCTGAAGACATATGCTCTGCCTGTTTGCTTTGTATTGTTTTGTTGGATTTAATAAAAACTTAAAAAAAATAAAAATAAAAAAAAAACTATATGAGTGTATGCAAATAAATCGAAAAAAGATGACAGCAAGTGATCATATAGATTAAAACTTGTGTAAACATGGAAGAAATACGTGGAAATGAAGTGGGGAACAGAAGTAGTCAGAGAAAATGCAGTGTGCAAATAACATTTGGAAAAGTATTGACATTCAGAATGTAAAGTTTCCTAGTTTTAAAGATATTCCATTTTATAGTAGTTATATACAATCGTGCATTGCACACCTGTTAATTGTTTTCACTTGCGGAGGTATAATAGCTCAGTGAGTTAAGTGCTCATCTTGACTATCTGTATGCAGCCTGCAGGCACAACTTTGAATCCTTGTAGTGCACATTAAGCCATGCCGATACACAGTGGCCCTGATTCGTGGAGTTGTTTGCGTGTGGGGGTGGGATGTGCGTGCCATTCTGCCCACGAATCCCCATTTGTCAAACATTGATTTGCGCGCGGAGTGGCGCGCGCGTCCCCGTTTTGCGCGCGGATGATTCCATGAGTCAGGACAAGTGTTTTTACTCTTTGCTTCATTTGAGCATGTGTCCGATATATTGCTAATTTGTCTGCATGGTTCCTCGGCTGTGTTGTTCACTGCTGGGAGCAGTCAGTGCCCAAATGATCATGTGTGTGTAGCACCAGTCCTTTATATGTAAAACCAGCATTTGGAGCCGGAGTGCTGCAGTCCATTCCACAGTGGCATGCCATGCCGGACCACCTGTTTCTCTGAATGTTGCAATACCAGCTGGCTGCACACCTCTATGAGGGCGGACGATTAGCAAACACTTAAAATGTACCCGAAACTTTTGATTACATTTCATTGGAAAAAATAACTAATGTGAAAAATTGAGTTAACATTAAAAAAAAAACAGGTCAAATATCCCTGTAACTGCGCATAAGGGCAGCCACTGCCCTAACAGTGCCTAGAAGCCCTGGGCCATTGTGTGACCGTGCACACACCCTTGGCTTAGCTATAACTGGATCGTCCACGTTCTGTTTGGAATCCGAGCAGCCTGTTTACAGGCAGACCCGCAACTTTCCCCATGCTGAGAGAGTCAGGGTACATCAACCAGTTCTGCACTGCCAGTCCAGGAACGGAAATTAAAAAACCAGGACTGGATAACCTACTCGCGCATGGCATGGGCAAACCTCCGACTTCTTTGGATGTGAATCGGTGGCATGTAGCTTTACACCACCATTTAATCATAAAATATACAGAATGCATATCTTTGTTTGAGTTGTGTGTGAATGTGTTTATATGTACTGCACACACACAATGTGTAACATCTTACACCCATAGCAGAGTGTAGCTGCTGGGAGGTGCTGCACCGCAGATGGTCGAAAGGTGAAGGCGGTGCCAGCAGAGGTGTAGTGCTGTTACTGGCCGCGCTATACAGACTACTGGCGCTAGTAGAGGTGTATCAGATCTGTTGGCCGGATTGACCAGGAGTGGGCAGCATCTCTGCCGGCTGAAATGCACCGCCGGTGATGGAACAGGTGTACCATCTCTGCTGGCCGGATTGTACAGGTCGTAATCAATGTTCCCTCTAATTATTTTTCCCTAAGTGCAGAAATGCTTAGGTTTCGTGCGCACGTTATTTTCCATGTGCACAAATGAATTACGAGGTAAGCCATTTTGTGAGCATGCGTAGTTAGTGAGCTACCATTTCCAAAGAGTTAAGAAGGGAATTTCCCGTTCCCAACCACTGCAATTATTTACAAATCAGTGTAAAAGTTGCATCTTAGAATACTTTTTCCAAACATACAAGCTTAAAAAAAAAAAAAATATATATATATATATATATATATATATATATATATATATATATATATATATATATATATATATATATATATATTTTATATGAGATTATAAGGAGAGCTCATCACCCAGTCCAAGACTTCAAGATATGCCATAGTACATACCAAAAGTACTCCTGTACAGAGAAAAAAATGGGTATGCCCAAAAAAGCTTTGTATTCTCAGGCTAAACAATAGATTTAGTTGTGGCTATTCATTTGTGGACATTGCTTAGAGACAATACAGAAAGTGTTGAATGCCATTGGAAAAACTCATGTTTATTACAAAAAGGCAAATATCGCTTACATTGATGTGGCTGTCAAAAAATTCAGACATGATACAATTTTTCCTAGTGAAATAATGGCAACTAAAATCTATGTGTCAGAAAACATGGCAACAGGAATTCACGTGCCGCTTTAATGAATGAAGTAATTCAAGGTCCAGGGAAACATGCGGCTTCATTTTTGTGAGGACGAAAATTGCATGAGAATAACTGGACCATAGAATATAATGATCAGAATTCATGGGCCTCTGCTTGCTATCCACATTACGTTTTCCTGTGAGATGTTATATGTACTCACAAGCAGCCTTGCAGCTAAGTATCATATATACCATCCACTATTACTCCCTAAAAACTGGAAAATGTGCCGAATAAAAAGAGGAAAGCATGAACGTATAGGAGCCTACCCTACCCCCTGCTTCTACCCACAAAGAAAGTTCCACTCATATTGTTTTGAATCAGTGAACAGCAGAACAGTGGCATTGGTAGGAACTGGAATAATACTAATGCCCAATATTGAGAGGAATTTTAAGGGGAAGAACATATTTCAATAAACATGAACTTTCCCTGCTGGCAGAGCTAATTACTTTTGTACTCCCTGAAAAATAATTTGATTCCTAGTAGGGAGTAAAATCATATGTGAGCGATCCTTGTAAACCTGACATAGGAAGTGATATGACAGGGTACATAATACGGCTTTTAGTTTTGCCCACCCTTCCTCAACACAGCCTAGACAAACGTCTACAAGCGTCTTACTGAGGTTTCGTCTGGAGCACCTTTCAAGAAAATCACATATATTTGATATGATGCCTATAGGTACAGCAGATTGAGTGCTTTCATCTTTAACTAGGAACCCCTCTTCTGAAATTCACGGTTATCAGTTGAACAAGATGCATGGGGATGCTAAAGGCAATACATTTAAACATATGATTATATTGAAAAGCCCTCAGCAGCTGAGCATAGGAATAAACAGAAGGCATAGTTTCCTAGACTGTTACTAGAGTTTCCTATCCTTTAGAAAACAAACACATTTTCTTCACTGTACTCGTGACAGAAGAAGTGTAGCACCTCTGGCAGTGGGTGGCAGTGCCTCTGCTGGCTGCATTGCACAGTTGGTGATAGAAGGGGTGTAGCCCCTCTGCTGGCCGCATTGCACAGGCAGTGGGTGGCACTGCCTCTGCTGGCTGTATTGCACAGGTGGTGATAGAAGAGGTCTAGCCCCTTTGCTGGCTGCATTGCACAGATGATGATAGAAGAGGTTTAGCACCTCTGCTGGCTGCATTGCACAGGCGGTGATAGAAGAGGTGTAGCACCTCTGCTGGCTGCATTGCACAGGTGGTGATAGAAGGGGTGTAGCCCCTCTGCTGGCCGCATTGTACGGGCAATGGGTTGCATCACCTCTGCTTGCTTCATTGCACGGGTGGTGATAGAAGGGGTGTAGCACCTCTGTTGGCTGCATTGCACAGGTGGTGATAGAAGAGGTGTGGCACCTCTGCTGGCAGTATTGTACAGGCAGTGGGTGGCAGTGCCTCTACTGGCTGCATTGCACATGCAGTGATAGAAGGGGTGTAGCCCCTCTGCTGGCCGCATTGTACAGGCAATGGGTTGTAGCACCTCTGCTGGCTGCATTGCACAGGTGGTGATAGAAGAGGTGTAGCCCCTCTGCTGGTCGGATTGACCAGGCATTGGCAGCGCCTCTGCCGGCCGCATTGCACAGGTGGTGATAGAAGGGGTGTAGCACCTCTGCTGGCTGCATTGCACAGGTGGTGATAGAAGGGGTGTAGCCCTACTGCTGGCCGCATTGACCAGGCGGTAGCAGCTCATCTGCCGCCTCATTGCACAGGTGGTGATAGAAGGGGTGTAGCCCTCTGCTGGTCGGATTGGCCGGGCATTGGCAGAGCCTCTGCCGGCCGCATTGCACAGGCGGTGATAGAAGGGGTGTAGCACCTCTGCTGGCTGCATTGCACAGGTGGTGATAGAAGAGGTGTGGCACCTCTGCTGGCCGCATTGTACAGGCACTGGGTGGCAGTGACTCTGCTGGCTGCATTGCACAGGTGCTGATAGAGGGGGTGTAGCCCCTCTGCTGGCCGCATTGTACAGGCATTGGGTGGCAGTGCCTCTGCTGGCCGCATTGCACCGGTGGTGGTAGAAGGGATGTAGCCTCCACTGCTAGCTGCATTGAACAGGCGGTGAAAGAGGGGGTGTAGCCCCTCTGCTGGCTGCATTGTATAGGCAGTGGGTGCCAGTGCCTCTACTGCCTGCATTGCACAGGCAGTGATAGAAGGGGTGTAGCCCCTCTGCTGGCTGCATTGTACAGGCAGTGGGTGGCAGTGCCTCTGCTGGCTGCATTGCACAGGTGGTGATAGGGGGTGTGGCCCCTCTGCTGGCTGCATTGCATAGGCGGTGATTCAAGAGGTTTAGCACCTCTGCTGGCTGCATTGCACAGGCGGTGATAGAAGAGGTGTAGCACCTCTGCTGGCTGCATTTCACAGGCGGTGATAGAAGGGGTGTAGCCCCTCTGCTGGCCGCATTGTGCAGGCAGTGGGTGGCAGTGCCTCTGCTGGCTGTATTGCACATGTGGTGATAGAAGGGGTGTAGCCCCTCTGCTGGCTGCATTGCTCAGGCGGTGATAGAGGAGGTGTAGCACCTCTGCTGGCTGCATTGCACAGGCGGTGATAGAAGAGGTGTAGCAACTCTGCTGGCTGCATTTCACAGGCGGTGATAGAAGGGGTGTAGCCCCTCTGCTGGCCGCATTGTACAGGCAGTGGGTGGCAGTGCCTCTGCTGGCTGCATTGCACAGGCGGTGATAGAGGAGGTGTAGCACCTCTGCTGGCTGCATTGCACAGGCGGTGATAGAAGAGGTGTAGCCCCTCTGCTGGCTGCATTGCACAGCTGGTGATAGAAGAGGTTTAGCGCCTTTGCTGGCTGCATTGCATAGGTGGTAATAGAAGGGGTGTAGCCCCTCTTCTGCCGCTTTGTACAGGCAGTGGGTGGCAGTGTCTCTGCTGGCTGCATTGTACAGGCAATGGTAGAAGGGGTGTAGTCCCTCTAATCTGGGCGCATTGTACGGGCAATGGGTGGCAGCGCCTCTGCTGCCCGCATTGCACAGGATGTGATAGGGGGTGTAGCCCCTCTGCTGGCCGCATTGTACAGGCAATGGTAGAAGGGGTGTAGTCCCTCTAATCTGGGCGCATTGTACGGGCAATGGGTGACAGCGCCTCTGCTGTCCGCATTGCACAGGTGGTGATAGATGGGGTGTAGCCCCTCTTCCGGTACGACTGACCAGGCGTTGGCAGCGCCTCTGCCGGCCGCATTGTACAGGTAGTGGTGGCAGTGCCCCTGCCGGCCGCATTGTACAGGTAGTGGTGGCAGCGCCTCTGCCGGCCGCATTGTACAGGTAGTGGTGGCAGCGCCTCTGCCGGCCGCATTGTACAGGTAGTGGTGGCAGCGCCCCTGCTGGCCGCATTGCACAGACGGTGGCAGCAGAGATGTAGCATATCTCTCGTGCATGGCCACGCACGCGCCACTTCCCGGGCGCTCGTTAGCAGAGCATTGTGTGTATGTCGGATGAGCGACAGGCAGGTGCCACGCTCCAGACATTTGCTAGCAGGGCATTGTGTCTGTAGGTTGAACCTTAATGAGACTGGACCGTGTAGGCGAAAAAGAGGGGTATTTTAGGTCTCGGGGAAAAGATGTTTTCTGGGAGGTCATTTGAGAAGGTGTGGTATTACCTGGGCATTTGTGGGCATTTGCAACTGGGTCTAGCACACTGGGCCTTACACTTCCTGAGACTGCTCTGAACTTCCGACCCGCCATCCATCTCAGCGCTACGAAGCAGCCTGACAGTGGCGCCAAGCGCCATACAAGCAACCGACGTAACCCGCCTTCAGGAGACTAGTGGGAGTTTATGGGCAGGCGCGTGCGCATGAGCAGACTCTAACAAGCCTTTGTGTATGCAGGTTGAACGTGTGTGAGAGGAATTGTGCTGTATTTATAGGCTGCGCCTCGGGGCGTCTCCCAGCAGTCCCCCCCAGAATAACCACTTGAGATTGAGGCTAGGAAGGGAGCACCTGCAGGGCACGCACATCCTGGAACGACGGCGAGGCCACCGACTGCAAAGTGTATTGCGAGCAGCCCTGCGCACATGCAGGACCAGGTGCCGTCTCCCTGGCTGCCCCCGCTGGGAGCCATCGACAGCGCGGAGCCGTGAATAACGTGATGAACGCGTCTTGCCAGAGAGCAAATATCACCACACAATGGCCGGTGCCACGCATGCAGTGCGCTTAAGGGATTCCATGCCAGGTGTGAGTTGCTCGTCCCGCCCGCTCGACTAGACAACTCACACCTTATCCTTAATCTGTTGAGCCAGCATCCTCTCTTCATCACCATGTGTGATCCTGTGCAAATGACACAATACAAGCAACCCCTGCTGTCTTGACCCAGTCTTTTCACGTGAAAATGGCACCTATACAGCAGCCTTGAGAGTTACAGAAGCCTCCGCCCAAAAAGTTTGTTTTAATTGTTATTGGAAAAAAAAACTTTAACACACGTTATCAGTCAAAATAAAATGTTGTATTGTCCTTCAAGCTTTCTGATCACAACAAATATGTTCACGAATTACTACACCGCCCCTTGCAGCCTAAAAGTTGCATTTGCTCAGACGGTGTTACCCATGGTATCACAAACAACATATATGCACTTTTGCAAAAACCAACAATCACGAAATATGTCATCAAGATGATGTTTTATTTCTTTAGCTTCCCCCTAGCATTGGGGAAGGGGGCATATTCATTAAAAGACCACACCCATGTAGATAGTGCCACGTGGTGTGCTCGAGACTGTTGTATTTTAGGCAGCAAGGCGTGTTTGTATTGCTGTGTGTCTTATGTCTGTTCGGGTTATCCCTGGCCTTAACGCCGTCCCTCCTCTGATGTATAAGTGGTCAAGTGACTCCCTCACATAGGACCTCAAGTTCCCATATTGGCCAACATCGGGAATGCTCAGGGCTGCCTAAATGCACGTGTATGCATATCGCGAAGCGGTGCATTGTGGTACTTATAGTTTTACCCTTCTTATTGGAAATGCGCCTGGCATGGGAGAAACTGACAGCCCCGGCCATGCCCTAGCTATGCCGGAGAAAGAATTCAGTGGTAACTTACCCCTCTATTTTATTACGCTGTGCATAGTGGCAGACACACTGGACATAGCCATTACTCAAACAGAGAGCTAGATGATAGCATTGACATGTGCCATTAAGCCGCTAACAAGAAAAGCAACACAGTATAAGTCCAGGGTACATTACGAGTGGCTGGGGGGATTACTGTCCCGTGTGTCCTGCCAATGGGCATTTGTTCTCGGCATTGTTCACGGTCCGGCAGGGGTATCATTGGAGACCATCGCCGAGCCTCGTCATTCAGGCCAGCGGCACAGGCCCTGTTCTCACCGGGGCTAGGAGCGTCTCTGCAGTGACTGAAACATAGCCCTGCTACGGTAGGAGGGTCCTGCTGCTAGACGTCGTGCCGTTGGAGCCCTCGCTGCCCGTGTTACAGAATGCAAGTGTGGTGTTGCACGGGAATACCACCAGCACAACGATGTCCTAGTGCAAAACATACACTCTTCTAAAGCATCCTATTAGCCGTGCCCTATTAGCACTACGACAAACATTGCCCTGTTTATCCTAGCGCTTGTACCGTGTCCTATTAGTCAAGCCTATTAGCACCTGGGCGTACATTGCGCTGTTTGCCACAGTGCAAGTCCTGTGTCCTGTTAGCCATGCCCTATTAGCACCAGGGTAAACGTTGCCCTGTTTGTCCCAGTGCAAGTCCTGTGCCCTGTTAACCATGCCCTATTAGCACCAGGGTAAACGTTGCCCTGTTTGTCGCAGTGCAAGTCCTGTGCCCTGTTAGCCATGCCCTATTAGCACCGGGACAAACGTTGCCCTGTTTGTCCCAGTGCAAGTCCTGTGCCCTGTTAGCCATGCCCTATTAGCACCGGGACAAACGTTGCCCTGTTTGTCCCAGTGCAAGTCCTGTGGCCTGTTAGCCATGCCCTATTAGCACCAGGGTAAACGTTGCCCTGTTTGTCCCAGTGCAAGTCCTGTGCCCTGTTAGCCATGCCCTATTAGCACCGGGACAAACGTTGCCCTGTTTGTCATAGTACAGTGCACTATTAATCATGCCTATTAGCACTAGGGCATACATTGCCAAGTTTGTCATATTGCAAGTAGCGTGACCTATTAGCCTTGCCCTAGAAGCACTAGGGCATACAATATCCTGTTTGTCCCAGTGCTAGTGCCACACCCTATTAGCCATGCTATATTAGCACCAGGGTAAACATTGCCCTGTTTGTCCTAATTCTAGTACCGTGCCCTATTAGCTGCGCCCTATTAGCACCAGGGCAAACATCCTGTTTGTGCTAGTACCACGCCCTATTAGTCATGCTATATTAGAACCAGGGCAAACATTGCCCAGTTGGTCCTAATTCTAGTACCGTGCCCTATAAACTGTGCCCTATTAGCACTATGGCAAACATTGCCCCGTTGGTCCTAATTCTAGTACCGTGCCCTATAAACTGTGCCCTATTAGCACTATGGCAAACATTGCCCCGTTGGTCCTAATTCTAGTACCGTGCCCTATAAACTGTGCCCTATTAGCACTATGGCAAACATTGCCACGTTTGTCCTAGTTCTAGTACCGTGCCCTATTAGCTGTTCCCTATTAGAACCATGGCAACCATTGCCCTGTTTGTCCTAGTTCTAGTTTCATTCCCTATTAGCACTAGGTCATACATTTCCCTGTTTGTCGGAGTGCAAGTCACGTTCCCTGTTAGCAAGGACCTATTAGCACCAGGACAAACGTTATCCTGGTTGTCCTAGTGCGTGTACCATGTCCTATTAGTCGTGCCTATTAACACTAGGGCATACATTGCCCCATTTATCATAGTGCTACTACCATGCCCTATTAGCGGTACCCTATTAGCAATATGGCAAACATTGCCCTGTTGGTCAAAGTGCACGTCCAGTGCCCTGTTAGCCATGCCCTATTAGCACCAGGGCAAAAGTTATCCTGTTTGTCCTAGTGCTAATACCGTGCCCTAATAGCCATGTCCTAGTAGCACTACGGCAAACATTGCCCTGTTTCCCCCAGTTCTAGTATCATGCCCTATTAGCACTAGGGCATACATTGCCCTGTTTACCACAGTGCAAGTCCTGTGCCCTGTTAGCCATGCCCTATTAGCACAAGGGTAAATGTTGCCATGTCTGTCCTAGTTCTAGTTCAGTGCCCTATTAGCTGTGCCCTATTAGCACCAGGACAGACATTGCCTTGTTTGTCATAGTACCGTGCACTATTAATCATGCCTATTAGCACTAGGGCATACATTGCCAAGTTTGTCATATTGCAAGTACCGTGACCTATTAGCCGTGCCGATTTGTACTAGTGCAAACATTGCCTGTGGGGCGTCATCAAAGGCCCTGGACCAAGCAAATTGAAGGTCCCACTGTAAAACTGACCTACCATAACTTATAACAAAACGTTCACACCAGAAATGGACCTATTAAGGCAGACTGTGGGGTTTCTGCAACTAACACAAGGAAGGGCCATATGAAAAGGCCTACCTGGCACTACAAAAGGAAAAGCAGCATTTTAATTCACAAAGATAGAAGAAATTCAAAGGTCCCATTCGCATGAAAACAGGATTTTGAAACACTGACACAAATACGGCTTTGCATGTGTGTTTCCAAGTTAAAGCAAGACATGAGAAAAATGTCCCCTTGCCAACATAAAGATGTCAGGGAAAAGACATGGCATGTGTTGACAAAAAGTAAATTATGCTTCACATGCTAAATACTGGAAAACCTTTGAAAAGAAAGGCCCACTTTGTTCCCATGAAAAGTTAATTTAGGCCCAAGGTAGACCCTGTTTGCTTGCTGTAGGACTAATGTCACAAAGGACTTCCCCAACAGAAAGCCTGGTTGGCATCCCATTGGTTTACAACAACAATAAAATGTAGCTTTCCTGAAAGGTGTGGAATCCAAGTGTCCTTTAAACTTGCTGTCTCTAAAGGCAGGTTTATGCAGGCCAACTGTTTTGGCTGATGAATGACCAGAATGTTAAAAGGATGTGTGAAAACAGGGGCTACAATTAAAAGAGGCTGAAACTCCAACTTCAAATAGTAAACTCCAAACACAAAGAGACTAATGAAATCTCTGGTTACATGCTGGCCCAGAGAGGCAAATGGTGTGGAGAGAGTAAAGCTCATATTTGCACAAATGAAGATTCCCTTTGTTTAAAAGGACTATTATCATTTTGGCATTTCCACAGCAACCATGAAACAGATTTTCTTTATTTATGTCATTTTTTAAACACGTTCCAGACTATTTTGGTGATATAAAATTCATCCACCTGTGACTTAGAGAACTGTAATGGCCAGTTAAACTAAGTTCCTAGCTGGTATGAAAATGTCTCAAATTTAAGTGTTGGTGAACTGGTGAAGGGTGAAATTAGGAAGATGGATAATACATTGCCTGTTCCTAACAATTATGCTTTTTGTGAAAATGGCAGAAAATTGTCACACGGCCATGCACCATGGTGCAGACCTGGCTGTTTTATTACATTCCCCCTGATTAGCTGAATCAGAATATTATATATATATATATAATGGAAGTTACTAGTAAGTCACAGCGTTCATTGATAAATAACTTGTTTTTGCCAAAATTGTGACATGAGAACAAATGGTGATTACAAATGGGAGTTGCCATATGTCTGCTCCAGACCCCTAAACCAATCCCTAGCGATGGGCTGGAGTTGGGAGGAGAGAGAAGGGTAACTGTCCAATCCTATTTGCGAGAGCTCTTGCAGGGTACTCCACCAAGATTGTAAACTTGATGGTGTCACCGCTGTTATGTAAAGTGGAATGCACTATGAGGAAAGGACGGAGCTGCTAAAAAAATTACCATAGATGGGGAGCTGTTAAAATTATGACCAAGAGAGATGCTGAAACTTACCATCTGACAGCTGCAAGGAAACACCTGAGGGGGTTGCTGAGAGTGCATCTGGGTGGAGCTGTCTATTTCTGGGAAGGCCTAAAAGCTGATTTGGTCCTATGGTGGAGTGCTGGGGATCATCCTTCAAAGTAGAGTGACCAGAACCCTGCCCTATCTTTCCAGAGGGTCCTGAAATGCAGCTGGCATTCCTGAATTTTAAACAGAGGTTTTCTATGTAAGTAGAAGTGAAACCTTTACAACCAAAAGGCGGGGAAATGTGCTGCCCTTAAAGCCTTTCCCTTTATAGCGGGCGGGGAACAAAACTGTGTAGATACATAGCCTATTTTATGTAACCTATTAATTTAATGTATTCCCTTTGGCAGAACACTACTATTTTTGTTAAATTCGAAGTTAACAAAGCTCACTTCACAGTGTGTGCTGAAAAACTATAGCTTATAATTGAATTGGGTAATTATTTTTGTCCTGTTGACCCCAACCTTTTTAAAGAAGATGGAGGAGTGTCTTTGTTCATAAATCAGTCCAATCATTTTGTCCAACTTTCCCCTAACACAGGCCTTTAAGTGGAGGGGGAGTGTGAAATCCATAATTCTCCAATCATCCCAATGTTGCTATCCAGCTTCCCCAACACAGGCCTTTCAGTGGAGGGGGTGGTCTTTAATCCAAAATTCTTCAAACCGTTAAATCACCCTTTGTTTATTTTAAAGCAAAAGTGTGGGTGAAATAGCCATATGCATTTGCCCAAATTTGTAAAACTAAACTGCTAGCCTTTAAATTGCACAGCACCACATTTGTAAATGTTTGTGTTCTTTCACCAGGGCTAATTATTTCTTAAATTGAAATTGAGATAAAGTACTTTGATTTGTGTGTTTCCCCAATTAATTTGTGTCATATATTTGTCTAACAAGAAGTTGATTCTGAGCCACAAAGAAGGTGGAAGGTGTAGTTTGGGTGATTAATTCAAATAAATATATTTCCTGTACACCAGCCTGGTTCTTAGCTCATTGGTAGATCGGGGGAGGGATCAAAGGGGTATTAGAGGAATTGGAGACAGGGCTGATTAAAAGAATCCATTAAACAATTAGTTGTGTGACACCTTGAGTGGGGAGGGAAGGGACTACCTGTGTTGAGGGGGTCCACTCAATAAACCGTTACAGTGGAAATCATATACAAAGCTTATTCTTGGAGGGGAGGCTGCTTGTCTACCTCTGGGCTGCTGGTGCATCCCAAATAATCTGTTTCAGTTATCTGCCTGAATGTGTGCTTCTTTTCCCCTTCTCAAACTCTTTCTTGCTTTCTTTGCCTCTCCCCTCTCTGTCCCTTCTCTCTCCCTCTCCTCACCTCCCTTTCTCCCTCCCACTGTTTCTGCCTTTCCCATTCACCTTTTGATCCTCTCCTCCCTTCGCCTCCCCCTCTTTCCTGTCTTTCTCCCTCTCATTCAGACTATCCCTCCCTATTTCCCAATGTGGACTCCGTTCCCTCATCTCCTTCGTTGTCTCTGCATCTCCACTCCATATCTTTCTATAACCACACCCCTCTCCCCCCCCTCCCCACGCAGTTCCACTCGCTTTGTTATCTTCTTATCAATCAGGCTGTTTTATCCTTTCTCTCTGTCTTTCACTCGCCCCTCATATTTCTGTCTCATTTCCTCAGTCTCCTTTGCACTTCCTCTCTCTCTACCGCACATCCCCACCCCCTTTTCCTTTAACCCCCTTGCCGCTTGATTTTTCCTCCTGTCTGTTTTTATCAATCACCCCCACTCTCGCTCAACCCCCCTCTCCCACAACCCTCCCACACACACACACATTTCTCCTGCTCTCTGTCTCTCCTTTTTCGCTGTATTTTCTCTATCTCTCTCGTACACACACATTATTACTGTCTCTTTCCTTTTCTCGCTTCCTCTGTCTCTATATGCGTCTCTCTCTCTCTCTCTCTCTCTTGTTCTTTTTCTCTCTCTAGCTCTATTTCAGACCCACTTAATTGGCGTTTGACAGGAAAAGGTGGGAAAGAGAACAGGAGGGGGAGAAAGAAACACATCTCCACACGTGTGAACCCACATCCTGTAATTCTGTTAGTTTCCATAGCAGCAGAGTAGGACACGTGTGCCTCTGCCCTAGGAAGCCTGACTGCTTAGTGGCACAGCAGAGCCTGTTGTCATTGGAAGGGTTTGCATAGATGCCAACTTTGCCAAGTGGGCTCGAAGGTCACTCGTGCGTTGCCCACACTCCCATGACCTGCACTCCAAAAATTAGCATAATATACATAGCTCCACCCCACTCATCAAAAGGACACACTGCGATGTGAAGCCACCACATTGAGGACAATTGCATTATAATTAGAAACCAGCACATTTTACTTTTATTTGCCGTTTTCTAATAGTGTTTCATAGTTTAGATAGGCGTATTGGCCACAGTAAAGGTGACAGTTCCTTAGTTGACTGATTTTTAATTAATTAGACAGACAAGCACTTAACTTCACACTCAGTGTGACTTCATTCGCAAATGAAAACATCAATAATTAATATATGTAGTGATGGGGCAAACACAATTATATGGACTTAAATGAACCTAATTGTAAACACTTGTCTATCTGCCTCCCCATTCATTACATTGTTTTTTTCAGCAATGAGCATTATTTTAACCCAGTCCCACCAATACCTTTTGTACCTGACTCCAAAGCACTTAAATCCCCCTTTTTTTGGGAGATGAGGCAGCAAAGTCTTTTTTGTATTCTGGGCTGTGAAATCGGCCACAAGAGGTTAAAGCTCTGTGGCTTTGGAAGAAGCAGACGCCCGTAAAACCATTGAGCCAGATGAAGGATCGTTTTGCATCTGAAACAATCACCACTGTAGGAACGTCATTTCCAGCCTGCCCTGCTCACGGGTTTACTTTCCCCAACACCTTTGCAGCTCAGAGGGTTTTGTGGTTTTTTGGTGGGCCTAACGTTTGAGTCACAGGTCAGTTGACAGCTATGGGTTTGGGTTCCAGTGCAATCCTCTTGATGCGAGAGAGACCTCTTGCACAGAGGCTAAAGTGGCATTTCTTGATTTTCGGTGGTTGATATGAATTCAAGGTTGAACCGACTACAGTTGCTTGGCAAATAGGGCGACTAGATTGTCATGACAAAAAACACGGGCAGCCAAAAACATAAAAGAAGGACTAACGTACTCCGCCTTTTCCCCTCTCTTACCTGACATTCTCGCCCCCATTCCTACAGTACCTGTATAGACATTTTGCAGCTTTGAGTGGTGATAAAAGCATGTAAATAAGAAGCATAATATATAATAAGTATTACGGATTGAATTATGTTGTTTAATGTTATATTTGTACAATGAACTTGATTGCCATTGGTATTTAGTGTGAAATTTTAAACACCTCAACTATAACACACTTTAACTAAAAAAAACACTAACATATCATTAATGAACGGTGAGTTTGCTCTGTTTGACAATGCATGCCTTGTTCTGTATTTCCCTTTAAGGCTGTCTGTGTGGCAAGCATTTAATGCATTTGGCTCGTTACTGGAAGGTTAAGGGTTCCAGCCCATCCTAAGAGGACACAATTCTTAACATCTATTAATGTTTATTTAGTTGAAAATTGTTGGTGATCAAAAAGACAGATACAAAAAAACAGGGACGATCACTCCACCTTTCCTCAAAACCAGAACAGGATTTTTAAAACAAAAAAGCCTCTTGGGACAGGGGGACAGAGGTCTCAATCCCAGGACAGTCCCGACAAAACCAGGAAGTCTGGTCACCCTGTTGTCAAGATGCAGATAATATGATGGTTCAAGAAGATTCAAGGAGTTACTTATTGCCAGTGCTGTCATTGCGCCAGAATTTCCGGAATACGGGACGCACCAAAAATGACTCCCCAGAGCTGAAAAAATCCATTTGCACCCTTCACTTGGTTTAGTGTGTACTGGCTGTTTTAAAAACATGTCTTTCGAACACACCTCTTTAAGGCTAGCGGCGAGAGAGTTACCCACAAGACCACTCAAACGTCTGATCAGGAGAACTGTGAAATCACTTGTTAGGATTGTTCTCTGCAGCAAAAATGTCACCACAGCTTTTAGGTTTGAGAAATGTGCACATTGTATACTTTGCCAGCAACATTATAGCAAACGGTCCCCTCTTGGTTTATTTTCCAAGAGTTCTACAGGCAAATGTCGCTGGTGGGATCCCACAGCAAATAATTTCCCTGCACCAAACCCAGCACAAGGCCAGTGGCAGCAACACTCTCCTCAGCTTTGGTCATCCGCCTTAAAGGATGACACAAGCCCAGTGAAGAAGCTAGGAGTGCATCGAAAAGCATCAACCAGCGTTCCCCTTAAAGGACATTTCGAGCCAGTCGAGTCCCTCCAGCTGCAACAGACTGCACCGCTGACTATTGTCATGCCGCAGTCGCTGACGCCATCCGAGATGCCTCGACCAGTGCTTCAGATCTGCCAACCGGCACTGAGGCAATGATTCCTGACCCTGAGCTGCCATGTAGGCCAGCCTGCAGCCGTCTGTTCAGCCTTGCTCGGAAACTGCCTGCTGCATGAAACCCTCAGCTGTCTCAGGTCTTGAACTCTGTCACAGGAGCTGCAAATCACTTTGAAACCACCTCGACCCGTTCGAAAACCAATAACTTTTGCAAACACAAGATACATTGAGGTTCTTTCCACCAAAGGTCATAGTGACATTTTACGACCCATTGCTCCCTTTGTGCTGAAACCAAGTATCCTTGAACTATTGTGATTATTTACTTTACCGACTACCCTCCTGTCAGTATCCAGAGTGCACCCCTTTTCATTCTTGAAACTGATTGTCCTCTCTATCCCTTTACAGGGTGGGTTGTATTTTGTAGTGTGCTAGAATTGTCTGTTTAATAATAATAAAGTAGATATTTGTATACAACCTTGACTGGAAAGTCCCTTTTATCATTGGGTAATAATTGCAACTAACCAACGATCCACGACCGTGCGAAGATACGCCTTCCGTTCCGTCCACGGTAACAAAATTGGGAAAGGAAGTTTATAATTTGCTTGCTTTTCCAATCTGCTCGGATCCCATCTGGTGTACTAGAGGTGTGGGGCTGATTGATGGTTTAGAAAGAGATATTCATCCCTAGACCACTGGTGCCCTGTAAATTGATTTGTCACAGCGTGCACACAGTTGGGGTGCCGATTGGAGTTAAGGGTGCGCGTATTCAGTGTAGGAGGGTGCAGCCACAGTTTGCAGGGTTTCGCACGCAGATTTACCACAGACTAACTACAGTTACGAAAAATTATCCACATATTGAAGGGGTGCTGTGAATAGTTATGGGGGACCCCACACAGTGTCGCTGTGGTGCTGCCTTAGTTGGGCGGTTTGCATGCAGTATTGCCGGGGTGCATTACTTCATGGACAAGGAGTGCGCAAAGGTTGGTATACGTGGCTGGTATTGCTTTGCGTGGGGGCGTGTTGTGGCCGTTCTGACTGCTACTTGTGCATGAGGTTGCTTTGTGGGAAATATTCCACCAACACGGAGTGCGCACAGGAACGTATGCGCACAAGAACACACAAAGTCGTTTTCAGCACGCAGACTTTGCAGTATCAATTCTCACTTTTCTATTAATCGGGCCCATAGTCTCACAGGCGTCGCAGAATTTTCTTTGCTCTCTTCAAACAAGTGTCGTCACCTTCTTTTTCCAGGTTGCCTTGCGCTCCTTTTTTAGGGTTCTCGATTTCTGGTAAAACTCTGCTTACGTTCTGTGTAGTTTCAAATGTAGCTTCTTGTCGCAAATGTCTTGGACATTGGCAGTTTTAGGAGCCATACCCTCCTGGTCACAATTGTCGCTGGGCTGTTTGCGCTCTTGTGTCTCTGGTTGTTGGCTTGCGGTCCAGCACTTTTGTGCTTGTCTGTGGAATAAGTATTATTGTTTTGTGGAACACCTTTGACTCTCTGTCTACAATATATAATGCAGCTGATATTCGATTTGCTGCCTATCCTTAGGTACACAATGGTGTTGGACACTCCTAATGCCCAGCACATGCTGTATTTGAAAACCATGTGCGTGGGTTTAATGGGTCTTTTAGGTTTCACCCAATCCCCTTTCTGTATGAAATGTGACCGGGTGGCATGGCAATTAATGAACATTGTCTCTTTCCTGGATGGGAGAGGTCATGGGGGATCATGGTGGGGGACGCAACTGCTCTCCATGGAGGATGTAACCTCGTGTTAGACATGCAACCTCTCCTGAGTGGAAACGGGCACACCTTAATCATTTCCAATGTGGTACCATCCACCCCACACTGTGCATGGGCATAGATGACAACTTTTCACAGCGGGCTTGAGGGTCGCATGTGGGTTATGCCACTCCCATGGACTGGACTTCCAAATGTGCATAATTTGCATAGCTCCACCCACCCCACTAAAAGGAGCAAAATGTGATGTCAACCCACCACACTGAGTTGAATTGCATTAGAATGAAAAATAAACACATTTGACTTTGATTTACCTTTTTATAATAGTGTACATAAGCAGGGCTCAAGTCAAGGGTACACGCGGGTGGATGGCGTCCGCCCACTTTTTTCCGAGGGCACACTTCGTCCCCTCGGGTATTTTAGAGGCCGTGTGTAAAACGAGAAACATCGACTGTCTTTTTTGAATTTATGAATGTACACTGATGGCTTCGGGACGCGGTGTCCAGGTGGCAGGCCGGGCACTTCACCACTGCACCATATAACCTGATAATATGCCACACACAACTAAAGATGAAAGGTCACATTTTGGGACTGCATGTTCCAGACAAAACATTGGTATTGGTTCTTAGAGTTTAAAACATGCACACCTTTTAAGGTTTTCAAAACACTATTAGAAGACAAAATCCTCCCTTGGTTTTTGTGTGTGTGTTGGTTTTATGAAAGGCAAATGCCATTCGTCCTGTGAAATGTGCATGGCTGTGCAAGCCAATTGAATTAAATTTGCATATTTCATATTGATAGGCTAATTTCTGGTGACATAACACTCTACTGGATATGTTAATGAGCCCCCCCACTTTTTTTTAGGACTTGACCCCCTGTATATTTGTGTATTTGATGACCTCGAGGCACCTAAAGCGATTTTATTGTTTAAAATAAGGTAGTAAGTCTATACTTTCGTTTTTTAAAATGTGTCTTTTATTCTGGGCTGTGCAATCTGCACACTTTTTTGTAGGGTTGTGCTTTATTGTGTGCCAGACCCGCGAGTCGCGGGTCAGTTGACTGTTATGTTATGTTATGTTATGTTGATGCACAGGTTACATTTTGTCCTGCAGGTGCTTGTCGCTTTTTGAGCAGATGACGCAATTTCCTACATGTATCTCACCTTCGCTGCCCGTTGCTGGCCACCAGTACTTTCGCCTCAGTTTGCACTTTGCGAGGGTCATCTCCAAGTGGCTTTCGTGGCGCAAGGCTGGTCTGATTATGTCAGGTGGCACGAAAACATGGTTTCTCGTGCAGTCTGGATTCAGTCGACAGTTCAGAAGACGCCTTCTAATATGGCGGCAGTGCAGTCTCCACAGGCCTCGCAGGGGCCACTCACTCGTCTTTGATGAAGTCTGTTGCATTCTATCAACTCCGGCCATCTTCAAGGTGCTTACGCCACTTTTCTTCAGCGCTGACTGCTTTGGTAATATCAGTGGTGATGCACACCAATACACATTCATCTTGACTCCAAACGTCTGGTACAGAACAACAAGAAAGGCAGTTGCCATGGAGATTCTTGCTGCCAGCAACTGGATCAGGGTCCAAAGGGAACTAGTGAAGTTTTGCCCTTAGACGAGGTAAGCAGGCATGGTTTATTTGTGTAACTAGGGGTTGGTAAGTGTGCAGTGCGAACAGACGCCCCATTTGTTATGTTATGTTTAAAGGTTTTTATTCTGCACCCAGCACCTGCGTAGAGTTCTTACAGCAGCAGGGCTTTTCCAGATTGTGGCGTTTTGTGCCACCACCCAGGACGATCCAGATTGTGGTCTGTGTTGAAAAGGGAGAAAAGGGTGAAAGGATAAGAGAAGTGGGAACAGATGTGCGTGCAACATTTTATATGGTGATGATATGCCCTGAGGTGGCGGGCCCACCCTCCGGGTAACAACCCGCCACCCAAGTTATCAAGTTATGGCTTCGAGTGAAGCAAGGGTCCCTTACCGAGGGTGGTGGGCAGTTACCCAAAGGGTGGGCCCAGGCACCACGAGGCATATAGCCATTAGCAACCATGTAGCATGCTACACAAGTGCTAATGTTTTAAAAAAACGAAAATAATGAAAAGTATTGGAGCCACTTTTCCATTTCCATGGCGGCCAGAGCAGGGATGGGCGCAGCAGCGGCTGTGGCGGGACTTGCTGCCCCAGTGAACAGCTAAGTGGAATTGGGGGGATGAATAAAAAAAAAGCAGTGGGGAAGATGGTGGGCGTGGGAGCCGGCCATCAGGTGGCATATAACGCAGGCATTCACTAGTAGTCACAGCCCACGTTCCTAGCCACCTGATTGGCTGGATCCGAGGCCCACGGTGCTAATGCAGAATATTTTGTTTCTCCAGCATGGGGTCTGGCATGGATTCACATGCTCATGAATATTCCCCGTCGTCAGGCTGGGAATCCTCGGTAAAGAAAAAAACAGTATCAGTTTCGTTTCTGATCTGTCTTTCGTAGTAGTAACCAATCACTGACCTCTGCATCATACTGACCACAGCCAATGACTGCCCTCTACCTAAGCCCCGCCTCTGGGAGCCATCTTCAGATTTTTACCGCACGTTCAAGTGTTGGAATCCTCGTGCTATTGCTCACGAGCGTTAGTGCTATTTTTTCACGTTTTTTCCTCAAAAACTTTGATTTTTCGGTCAAAAGAGCCTCAAGCTCCACCGTTTCTTCATCCGATCAACGGGGAACCGTGTCGGATTCGTCTACGCCCCTCAAGGGTGAAGATTTCGTCGAGCCACGCTTTTGGAGGACTCCAGAAGTTTCTCAGGCCCATCTCGGACATGGCCCAGGAGAAGGGAAGCTCGACGCCCGGAAAGCTGTTCAGGGTCTGCCCTGGATGCCAGCTTCAGAATGTCTTTAGGGAGGACGAACACTCCTTTTGTCTTTACTGCCTACATGAGGACAAGATGCACGTGGAGAAGGACTGTGCGTTTTGCGGCAATATGTCGGAGCGGACCATGAAGGACCGCCATCAACGTCTCGCCAACTGGCTGGAAGGGAAGAGCCCGTCAGGCGAGAAGAAGAAGAAGAAATCCGAGCGGTCTTCTAAGACCTTTGAGGACGCCCCGGCGACGGGGGTCCAACACAAGGCCAAGCACCGCGAGTCCGCTGGCACCGGGAGCGCCGAATGGTCGGGCTCTACGGGCGCCAGGCAGGGCGCATCCTCCCCGGCACCATCAACCATGAGCCAACGCTCTGGTTCGGGTAAGAGGAAGGCCGAGCACCCGGCGAAGCTCCTGGAGAGGCCCCGGTCGAGCTCGAAGGCCCCATCGGAGGGAGAGCGAGGCAGTGACCCTCCCCCCAAGGAGAAGGCGGTGAGCGCACCTAAGGTGGTGAAAGCCTTAATCCATCTGGCCAAGGCCTCTATCGAGACAGTCGCGGCGGCCCTGGCTCAGCCTGTGGAGGCTACACCAGTGCTGGCGACCTCGGGGCTCAGAGTCTCCCTGCCACCGCGGAGGGAGTCCTCTTTTATGCCTATCGACAGGACCCCCGTGAAACCTCTGACGGAGAAGAAAAAGGGGGGGCAGGAGGTCGTCGTGGATTCGGCCTCAACCTCTGAGGAAGAGCTGATCGAAGTCTTAAGCCACGGCGTTGGCGTGGAAGAAGACCAGCCCGTCGGGAGGGACCCCGACGTAGGAGACGACGATAACATCGAGGGTGCCGACGGGGCCCCTGACCGCCTGTCGGACTCCCCTCAACCAGTGCCGCAAGACAACTCGGCGGCCATTTTGTTGGCTATACAGTCCTTATGCTCGGAGATAAGGACGAGACTGCCGTTACCACCAGCGGAGGAACCGCTCCCGACGGGGGACCCGGAGCCAGGCCCTTCTGGGAGCCCTCCCCCTAAGAGAAGAAGGATTCATCCTCCACCTCCTTTTCAGCCATCGCGCCCTGTTCAGCCCTCCTCCCCGTCCACGACTCATGGGGATGATACGGGGACTGACACGGCCGCGACGGGTACGGACGACGAGGTTTACGACGAGGATCTCCCCTCGTCACCTCCCACCCGGGCTTCCCCGCCCGACGAGATTGGATCGTTTCACTCCATGATCGCCAGGGCATCCGAGCTTTTCCAGCTCTGCCCGGAAGAGAAGAAGAAGGAAGGTTTCCTTTATCAACAGCGCGAAGCCAAGAGGAAGACAGTCCTCTCTGTACCTCTACTGGACGATATTTGGGATGAGGGCCTCGCCCTCCTCAAGAACCCATCCACGACGCCGGCTAGAAGGGATCGGTACGAGAAGAAGTACCGGGTCCCGGACGCGGCCCCCTTGTGCCTTCGGGCACAGCCGACCCCGGACCCGGTCGTCTCCGCGGCGGCCAGGAAGAAAGCGGGGGGGGCGCGGCCTCTACGTCGACCTCCCCGCCGGACGGCGAGGGAAAGAAATTGGATACGATGGGACGCAGGGTCATCTCGTCTGCAGCGACGACGATTAAGGCGGCCAACGCCTTGGCTATCGTAGCCCGCTACGACAGGGAGTTGTGGTACAAACTGGCCCCCCTGCTGGACTTCCTACCGGACGACAAGAGGGCGGATGCCCTAGAGATCTTGCAGGAAGGAGAGGTGGCGTCGGACCACGCCATTACGATTGCGACGGACGTCACTGACACTGGATTTCGCCAGTTGGGCAACGGCGTGTGCCTTAGGCGGCGTGGATGGCTCGAGGCTACTGACTTCCGTCAGGACGTGCAGACCAGAGTCTTGGACATGCCGTTCGACGGAAACAACCTGTTTGGGAAAACAGTGGACAATTCCCTTCACCTTCAGGCAGACACAGAGACGGCCCAGGCTCTTGTGGTTCTCCAGCAAAGGCGGCCGCCCTTTCGGAGCGGCAGAGGCAAACAGGGTGCCTCCAAAGGTTCCGGTGGCGGATTTTCCACCTACCGTCAAGCGGCCCGTTCGTCATCGCAGGAAGCTTACAGGGGACGAGGCAAGTCAGGCGGACCCCGCCGTCGTCGCCAAGGAGGTCAAGGCGGCAAAGCCTCGTCGAAGCAGGACTGAACCGGCCGTGGGGTCGGGCCCCCACCGAAGCACCCCGGTGGGAGGCCGGCTGGCGAGCTTCGTCAGCGTGTGGGAGTCCATCTCCACCGACCGTTGGGTGCTGCACGCCCTAGCCCAGGGTCACGCGCTCGAGTTTCTAAAGAGGTGCCCGTGCGTCCCCCCTGTGGCCAGGAAAGAACATCACGTCCGTCAACTTCTCTTGGAGGTAAAGGCGATGCTCAAGAAGGGCGCCATCGAGCTCGTCCCAAAGAGGCTTCGGGGCTCCGGAGTTTACTCAAGATACTTCCTCGTGAAGAAGAAGACGGGAGGATGGCGTCCCATCCTGGACCTACGAAGACTGAACAAATTCATCAAGGCACAGAAGTTCCGGATGGTCACCCTCCAACACGTCCTGGGTCAGCTGGAGGAGGGCGATTTCCTGTCGTCGTTGGATTTGGAGGATGCCTACTTCCATATTCCCATCCTAAAGGGACACCGAAAGTTTCTCAGATTCGTGGTCCAAGGGCGTCACTATCAGTTCAGAGCCCTTCCCTTCGGACTGAGGTCGGCACCCAGGGTGTTCACCAAGTGCCTTGCACCGGTGGCGGCGCAGCTGCGCCGAGAGGGGATCCACGTCTACCCCTACCTGGACGACTGGCTCATCCGAGCGAAGACGAAGGAGCTCGCCGTGGAGCACACGGCAAGGACCGTCCAACTTCTCACGGACCTGGGATTCTCCATAAACTACGCCAAGTCCCACCTGGTGCCCGCGCAAGACGCACTGTTTCTGGGAGCGAAGCTCGACACAGTGTCGCTTCTGGCCTCTCCGTCGGAGGAAAGGACGAGGGCCATTTTGGGCAAGGTGCAGCGGATGCTGGTTGCGGATGCGGCCAGAGTGAGGTCCATCAAGTCCCTCCTCGGAATGATGTCTTCTTGCATTTACCTCATCCCCCTGTGCAGGCTCCGGATGCGCCCGTTGCAGGAGTTCCTGGACGCGCGCTGGATCCAGACGACGGGCAGCTTCGAGGAGAGGATCACACTCGACGAGAGTTTCCGACGAGTGATCCGGTGGTGTGGCACCCGCGCGCATCTGACGGCGGGCATGGACTTCCAGACCCCCGGCCACCAGGAGACAGTGATCACGGATGCCTCCCTGGAAGGGTGGGGAGCGCACACCGAAAATCTGCACGCGAGAGGCCTTTGGCTCCCGACGGAGAAGTCCCTCCATATCAACCTCCTGGAGCTCCGTGCAGTGTTTTGGGCCCTCAGGTCTTTCCTTCCGTCCCTCAAGAGCAAGGTGGTGAGGATCTTCACCGACAACACCACCACCATGTTCTACATCAGGAAACAGGGCGGAACCAGGTCCCCAGCCCTGTGTAACGCTCACCTGATTCCCGTAGAGGCACCGGTCTTGACTGGGCGTATATCGTATCAGCAAAGGTGATGTGTAACACACGGCTGGCTCTTTGGGCTGGACCTCTGTGCACTGTATGTCTGACTTGAAGGGTAAGATGTCTGCAGATAGAAAATATGGGATTAAGGAACTGGGTTATTGAATGTCTCTCTCTTCTTCCCTTTCTCTTCTCCTGTAGAACCCCAAAGGTTAACGCTCTCACCTTAGGTAAGTGAACAACGTGCTCTCCATCTGCCTCGGGGCAGGGTGCTGTAACCAGTTTCTTCACTGGATAAGGGGAGCAGGCCTCTTGACTTCAGAGGACTGCTGTCTGTCGTTTACTGCACGAACGGTAAGTTTCGAGTAATTCTAATGTCTTTAAAGTCTTTAGTAATGATGTTTCTTGTTTTGCAGGGTTCCGGCGATGGCGGATGACGGGCTGAAGTGAGTTGAAGATGGAGCCCGTGTGATGAATAGAAGCGCCTGGAAGCACGTAAGTAAGCGCTTGTTGCCTGCTTCACGATGCGCTCTAACTGTCTTTTTATTTTGCAGGTACAAGTTCGGAGCGGCTGCAGGGTGCCGGAATACCCACTGGGTTAGATGTGGAAAGGAGTAATGGCACGTGAGTATTAAAGTTCCCCAATGTCTTTAAACGCACCTTGTTTTGTCTTTCAGATGCGGGATGCAGCGCCGAAGGCCTCCGGAGCGTGCGAAGAGTTGGTAAGCTTTTGTCTTTCAGATGCCGGAATGCAGTGTGAAGACCTCCGGAGCGCACGAAGAGTAGGTAAGCCTTTGTCTTTCAGATGCCGGAATGCAGCGCAAGGCGTTGGTGACAGCCGATGGACCAGGTAAGTGAAGAGCTGTCACTGAAGACCGTAATGCTAACCTGTTCTTTCTTGTCTTTATAGGTGTTGCTGAAGACTGGATTCAGGATGGTAAGCCTTTTTCCTTAGGCCCAGGATCAGATGCAGAAGACACGATGAGCGTTCTGCTGCAGAGGATGCAGAATAACGCAAAGCAAGATTCATCCATCGGGTGTGGTTTAAATAGCCTCCAGTAGTGCTTAGGTGTCTCCTTCCACAGCCACGCCTAGGTAAGAAAAGAGTTCCTGCTTTCCAGAAGAGTTCCAGTGATCTGAATCTAGGGAGTGGCTCCTGCCCCACCCAACAGGAAAAGTAGTTCCAAACAGAAGAGGATCAGAGGCTCAACTGGCAGGCAAGTAAGCAGCATGGTCTGCTGCAGGTAAGTCCACCCAAGCATTATGAGCCCGGCGCTTCCAGCGCTGGGACTGGGAATATTTATGAGCCTGGTGCCACTGGCGCCAGGACTGGGTCCAAAAGGTCCCAATTGGGACTGGTTGGCACTCGGAACCTGGGTTATGGATCTGCTTCCAAGGGAGTTGGGAAAACCCTGACCTTTTGGAAGCAGAGATCATGACAGTACCCCCCCTCAAGGCCTCTCCCAAACCGGGCTTCTCCGGGGGTTTTGGCTTGTCAGGAAATGTTCGGTGAAATCTTTTGATTAGGCGAGGAGCGTGGACATATTCAGCAGGTTCCCAGGATCTCTCTTGGGGGCCGTAGCCTTTCCAGTCAATTAGGTAAAATAGTTTAGATTTGGAGATCTTGGAGTCCAGAATGCTTTTGACTTCAAACTCGAGTTCTCCATCAACTAGGATAGGTTTTGGAGATTTAGTTAGTCGGGTTTGAGGTTGCGCGGGTTTTAATAGAGAGACGTGGAAGACCGGATGTATCTTCATGTGCGGGGGCAAGTCCAACTTGACCGCTACTGGGTTTACTATGGTAGTGATGGAATAGGGACCAAGGTATCTTGGGTTGAATGTGCGTGGCCCTTTTAGAGGTAGATATTTGGTGGATAACCAGATTTGATCCCCTACTTGATATTGAGGGGCTTCCTTCCGATGTTGATCTGCTCCTTTCTTGTATTGTTCTTTAGCCCTTTGAAGGTGAGAAACAGCTTCCTTAAAGGCTTGGGTGATTGTAGAATGCAGGTAGTCTACTGCTGGTGTTTCAAGATCTTGGAGGGGATCCAACTCCGAGGTTCGAGGATGACTGCCGTACAAAAGAAAAAATGGGGTTTTCCCAGTTCCCGAATGGACCGAGTTATTGTAGGCATATTCGGCTATCCAAAGGATGTCTTTCCAAGTTTTTTCAGTTCGTTGCAGCATGCAGCGTAAATACTGTTCCAGAGTTTGATTGGTCCTCTCGGTTTGTCCGTCGGTCTGAGGGTGGTGACTGGTCGATAGTCTCACATCAATTTGAGCCGACCGACAGCAACTTCGCCAAAAATGAGAAATAAATTGACTACCTCGATCCGAAATTAGAACCGAAGGAAAACCGTGCAGTCGGACGATGTTTTTGAGAAATTCTCGGGCCAGAGTTGCTGCTGTTGGCAAGCCTTTGAGCGGAATGAAATGCGCCATCTTGGAGAATAAGTCCACGATTACTAGAATTGTATTGTATCCTGAGCATGGAGGTAGATCAGTGATGAAGTCCATAGAAAGCGTATGCCAAGGGCGAGGTGGGATGTCAATAGGGCGTAAGAGGCCTGCTGGTCTTTCCTTTTGACTCTTGTTTTGGGCGCATACTCCACAGGACATTATAAAGTCTCTGATATCTTTTTTCCAAGACGGCCACCAGAAGTAGCGCTTGATCTTTTCAGAGGTCTTGGCCATACCGGGATGTCCTTCCATTAAAGAATCGTGATAACAAGAGATTACTTTTTTCTGTAAATCTGTGCTGGGTAGGTATAATCGTTCTTGGAAATACAATAAGTTGTCCTTTACTGCAAAGTCCTTTCCCTGCAGATGCCAATTCTGTATGTCTGCTGGAGTTACAAGTTGCCTGGCCTTATCTTTAACTTCCTCTATGGATTCTGTGGCGATTACACCCAGAATTCTTTGTTCGGGAATGATTGGCACAGGTTTAGGGTTGATCAAGTGTTCTTCCACTCCCATCCGAGAAAGGGCATCAACTTTACCGTTCTTTGTACCAGGTCGATAGGTAATTATGAAGTCAAACTCGGCAAAGAATAATGCCCAACGGAGTTGTCTAGAGGATTGGGCTTTTGCGGTTTTCAAATATTGCAGGTTTCGGTGATCCGTAATCACAGTAACGGTGTGTCGGGCCCCCAGCAGATAATGCCGCCAAGCCTTAAAGGCAGACTTGATAGCCAGAAGTTCCTTGTCAGTAATCGTGTAATTGATTTCAGGAGGCGAGAATTTGCGGGACCAAAATGCCACGGGATGCAACTGATTGGTTACCGGGTCCTTTTGTGATAGAACTGCCCCCATGGCAAGGCTTGAAGCATCAGTTTCCACGATGTAGGGGAGTTCGGGGCGAGGGTGTTTTAAGATTGGTGCAGAGATAAATTTAGTCTTCAAATCCTGGAAAGCTTGTTCCGCCTCGGTAGACCATTCAAAACGTTTGTTTTTCTTTAACAAGGCAGTGATGGGCTGGACTATTCGAGAGAATTCGGGGATAAACCTGCGGTAAAAGTTAGCGAAGCCTAACATGCTTTGCACACCTTTTACGGAGGATGGTGATGGCCATTTGAGAACTGCATCGACCTTCTTTGAATCCATACGCACTCCGCCAGGTGATAATATGAATCCCAAGAATTCAACTTCAGTCACGTTGAAAACACATTTTTCCAACTTAGCGAAAAGTTTGTGTTGACGCAATCTTTCGAGGACCATTTTCACGTGTTTCCGATGTTCAGATTCCGATGAAGAATAAACGAGGATGTCGTCAATGTAAACAACAACACACACATCTATGAGCTCTCTGAGGACATCGTTCATAAAATATTGAAAGGCGGCCGGGGCATTGCAAAGTCCGAAGGGCATGACCTGATATTCAAATAGTCCATACTTGGTGCAGAAGGCCGTCTTCCATTCATCGCCCTCTTTTACTCGTACCAAGTGGTAAGCTCCTCTAAGATCCAGCTTTGTATATATGCATGCTTTTCTGACTTGGTCCAGGAGTTCAGGGATCAAAGGTAACGGATATCTATTCTTAACGGTGATCTGGTTCAGGGAGCGATAATCTATACAAGTTCTAAGGTCTCCTTCCTTTTTTGGAACGAAGAACAAAGCTGAAGAAGCAGGGGACTTGGAAGTACGAATAAACCCATTTGCCAGGTATTGATCCAGGTATTGTCGAAGGTGAAGGTTCTCAGGCTCGGTGAGGGCATAAATTCTACTACAAGGAGGAGTAGATCCAGGTATCAGGTCTATCTGGCAGTCATAAGACCTATGAGGAGGTAGAGAGTTAGCCTGATCCTTCCGGAAAACATCTTGGTATTCTAGGTATTCGGGAGGTAACTGGGGAGTCTCTGAAGAAATTGCTGCCAGTGCAACACCAGGTGGAGGGTGACAAGTAGAGACACATTCTGGAAACTGGACCGTTCTTGCTCGCCAATCGATCAGAGGATTGTGTTTCTCTAACCAAGGTATTCCTAGAATAATCTGAAACTGAGGGGCCTTGATCACACCGAACACGATCTTCTCATGGTGTCCATCTTGACTTACTAGCGTCACCTCTTGAGTGGTATGCTTTACTGGCCCGGAGGCTATCTCCGTACCATCCACCGTAGTAATGACGTCCTTTACAGCCTTGGGACAAAGAGTTAGATTCATCCTCAAAACCATTTCATGATCCACATAATTGCCGATGGCACCGCTGTCGACGTAAGCTTCAATTGCATGTAATCGATCCGGATTATCAGGGCTAATGAGGACCATAGGTATCACGAAATGCGAGGTCACAGAACTGGTTTTCACGCTCGGCAAGAGGACCTCTATTCTTGTCGGGCGAGGTCGTTTCCCTGCTCAGAGTTTGTAACTTTGGTAACTGCAGCTCCTACTGCCTTCTTGGCAGGTTTCACCGGACAGTCTCGAAGAAAGTGCCCTGAGTTTCCGCAATAGAGGCATAATTGCAACTGTTTTCTCCTTTCCCGCCCCTTTTGTGTTAGAGGACCTTTCAGACCCCCTATTTGCATGGGTTCCCCGGAGTCTACTCCTTTGGAAGGAGTTGGCGGTTTGGAAAATACTCGAGCATCAAACTTGGAACGATCGGCCTTCCTGTTCTGCAGTCTGTGATCTATTTGTACGACTAAGTCTATATAGTCCGAACAATCTTGTGGGGGATTCACTACTTGGGCTAACACATCTTTGAGCTCTCCACGTAGACCTCTATAAAACAGCGTAATCCTTTTGTCCTCAGGCCATTGAGTTTCCACTATCAGTCTGTTGAAAGATGCAATATAAGCCAAAAGGTCTTGATTACCTTGTTGCAACGAAAGAAGCTCATTGTCCAAGGCCTGCCCCTGTGAATGTCTTGCGAACAGTTTTTCCATACTGAGCTGAAAAGCTTGAAAATCATGGAGGACCGGATCATCTTGATTTACTAGAGGGATCGACCAGTCTGCCGCATTGCCACTAAGGTACGAAAGCACGAAAGCTACTTTAGCTTGATCAGTTGGAAAGGCTGCTGGCCGGCATAAGAAATGCAACCGGCACTGATTGATAAATACTGCAAACCTCTTTGGGTCACCAGAAAATCGTTCGGGCGGAGCCAGAGGTACATTCCCAGGTAGGTTGATCTGCACTGGATTCATAGAGGATGTAGAAGGAAGATTTCCCCCAGATGCGGGTAACGGGGTCTGTCCGGCTTGTGACTGTAGCAATTGTCTAGCGAGATCATCTGTTCGCTCCTTGGAAATAATCAGTTCCCTTCTTAGAGCGTTCGTTTCCTGACGGGCTGCATGCACTTCTGCCCTTAGTTCCCCAAGTAACTGGGCTAGCTGGTCGGTATCCGAGGTTTCCATAGCGCCTGGACGGGAGTTTTGTGGTAGGCTTTGCGTTCTGTAACGCTCACCTGATTCCCGTAGAGGCGCCGGTCTTGATTGGGCGTATACCGTATCTGCAAAGGTGATGTGTAACACACGGCTGGCTCTTTGGGCTGGACCTCTGTGCACTGTATGTCTGACTTGAAGGGTAAGATGTCTGCAGATAGAAAATATGGGATTAAGGAACTGGGTTATTGAATGTCTCTCTCTTCTTCCCTTTCTCTTCTCCTGTAGAACCCCAAAGGTTAACGCTCTCACCTTAGGTAAGTGAACGTCGTGCTCTCCATCTGCCTCGGGGCAGGGTGCTGTAACCAGTTTCTTCACTGGATAAGGGGAGCAGGCCTCTTGACTTCAGAGGACTGCTGTCCGTCGTTTACTGCACGAACGGTAAGTTTCGAGTAATTCTAATGTCTTTAAAGTCTTTAGTAATGATGTTTCTTGTTTTGCAGGGTTCCGGCGATGGCGGATGACGGGCTGAAGTGAGTTGAAGATGGAGCCCGTGTGATGAATAGAAGCGCCTGGAAGCACGTAAGTAAGCGCTTGTTGCCTGCTTCACGATGCGGTCTAACTGTCTTTTTATTTTGCAGGTACAAGTTCGGAGCGGCTGCAGGGTGCCGGAATACCCACTGGGTTAGATGTGGAAAGGAGTAATGGCACGTGAGTATTAAAGTTCCCCAATGTCTTTAAACGCACCTTGTTTTGTCTTTCAGATGCGGGATGCAGCGCCGAAGGCCTCCGGAGCGTGCGAAGAGTTGGTAAGCTTTTGTCTTTCAGATGCCGGAATGCAGTGTGAAGACCTCCGGAGCGCACGAAGAGTAGGTAAGCCTTTGTCTTTCAGATGCCGGAATGCAGCGCAAGGCGTTGGTGACAGCCGATGGACCAGGTAAGTGAAGAGCTGTCACTGAAGACCGTAATGCTAACCTGTTCTTTCTTGTCTTTATAGGTGTTGCTGAAGACTGGATTCAGGATGGTAAGCCTTTTTCCTTAGGCCCAGGATCAGATGCAGAAGACACGATGAGCGTTCTGCTGCAGAGGATGCAGAATAACGCAAAGCAAGATTCATCCATCGGGTGTGGTTTAAATAGCCTCCAGTAGTGCTTAGGTGTCTCCTTCCACAGCCACGCCTAGGTAAGAAAAGAGTTCCTGCTTTCCAGAAGAGTTCCAGTGTTCTGAATCTAGGGAGAGGCTCCTGCCCCACCCAACAGGAAAAGTAGTTCCAAACAGAAGAGGATCAGAGGCTCAACTGGCAGGCAAGTAAGCAGCATGGTCTGCTGCAGGTAAGTCCACCCAAGCATTATGAGCCCGGCGCTTCCAGCGCTGGGACTGGGCATATTTATGAGCCTGGTGCCACTGGCGCCAAGACTGGGTCCAAAAGGTCCCAATTGGGACTGGTTGGCACTCGGAACCTGGGTTATGGATCTGCTTCCAAGGGAGTTGGGAAAACCCTGACCTTTTGGAAGCAGAGATCATGACACCCTGTCCAGGGAGGCGCAGGATCTGTGGCATTGGGCCGTCACCCAAGGGATGTTTCTGGTGCCGTTTCATCTGGCAGGGATAAAAAACACCATCGCCGACTCACTCAGCAGGGAGCTGCGCTCGTGCCATGAGTGGGAACTACGACAGGATCTAGTGGACCGCCTCTTCCGACGGTGGGGCACACCCCAGATCGATCTGTTCACTACGGCGACGAACTCCAAGTGCCGGAGGTTCGCCAGCAGGTTTCCCCAGCCGAGGAGCATGGGCGATGCTTTCTCGTTCCCCTGGGAGGGCCTGTTTCTATACGCGTTCCCTCCATTGCCATTGCTGATCCGGCTCATCAATCAGCTCAAGAGGTCACGGTGCAGGATGATCCTCGTCGCACCTGCGTGGCCGAGCAGATATGGTTCCCGGACCTTCTGGACTTGTCAGCGTCCCCGTCAATCAAGCTGCCAGTGAACACGGATCTTCTCTCCAGGGAAGGAGGCGCCATCCTCCATCATGACCCGAAGTCGCTGAACTTGCAGGCCTGGCTCCTGCAGCGTTAGAGTTTGGAGGATACGACATACCGGCCGACTGCAGAGAGGTTCTTGCAAAGGCCAGGGCGTCCTCAACTCTTAAATGCTACGGACACAAATGGAAGAGGTTCTCTGTCTGGTGCCACGCACAGAAGATTAACCCTCTACGGATTACGGCTCCCCAAGTACTGCCGTACCTACTGACGCTGGCCAAAGCTGGACTGGCGCACGCGTCCATCAAGATTCATCTTGCTGCGATCTCCCGATACACCAGAACCACGGGGCGGACGTCTTTGTAGTCTCATCGTCTGGTGAAAGAGTTCATGAAGGGACTGTTCAGATCGTTCCCGCCAGTGAAGGCTCTGGCCCCAGCGTGGGAGCTCAACGTGGTGCTGACCAAGCTCATGGGACCTCCGTTCGAGCCTCTGCACTCGGCTCCGTTGAAGTTCTTGTCGTGGAAAACAGCGTTTCTTGTGGCCATCACCTCCGCACGACGGGTGGGAGAGATCCAGGCCCTTTCCTGCAAGGCCCCGTACTTGACTTTTCACGACACAAGGGTAGTGCTCAGGAAGCACCCCTCCTTCATGCCCAAGGTGCCGTCGGACTTCCACCTCAACGAACCCTTGGTGTTGCCTGTTTTCTTCCTGTCGCCTTCGTCGCCGGCTGAAAGGACTTTGCACTCGCTGGATGTGGCTAGAGCGCTGAAGTTCTACGTGGACCGCACAAAGTGTTTTCGGAAGACGTCACAACTCTTTGTGAACTTTGGACCTGTCAATCAGGGGAAGGCTCTCTCGAAGGCTTCCATTTCCAGATGGCTCTCCGGCTGTATCATGTACTGTCATCGGTTGGCAAACCGACCGCTGCCTGGCCGTCCGAGAGCCCATTCCACCAGAGCGATCGCAGCTACCACGGCGTTCCTATCTGGTGTGCCCTTGCTGGACATCTGCAGGGCTGCTACGTGGAGGTCGACGCACACCTTCACGAAATTCTACTGCGTCGATCGGGATTCTAGGGAGGAGTCCAGGGTCGGCCAAGCAGTGCTGCGCAACCTGTTCGCCTAAGGTGAGCCTGGTGAGGAGGTAAGATTTGCTTAATGTTGAGTTTGATGTAATGCTTAATGTTGAGCCTTTGCCACCTCCCGTGGTTGTGCATGTGTGTACTGCTATGTATTCTTTATTCATGAGCATGTGAATCCATGCCAGACCCCATGCTGGAGAAGGAACAAGTTACTTACCTGTAACTGTTGTTCTCCAGCATGGGTCTGGCATGGATTCACATGCGAACCCTCCCGCCTACCCCTCTGCGGCTCTTCACTTGGTCATACTGCCACTTCACGTGCTACCAGATCTGAAGATGGCTGCCAGAGGCGGGGCGTAGGTAGAGGGCAGTCATTGGCTGTGGTCAGTATGACGCAGAGATCAGTGATTGGTTACTACTACGAAAGACAGATCAGAAACGAAACTGATACTGGTTTTTTCTTTACCGAGGATTCCCAGCCTGACGACGGGGAATATTCATGAGCATGTGAATCCATGCCAGACCCATGCTGGAGAACAACAGTTACAGGTAAGTAACTTGTTCCTTCTGAACGGTCAAGAGATTTTTACGCGAATGCCACCACAGTTTTTGTACTGCTGAATCTTTGCTCGATCAGTCCAAAGCTGCTGGCATCCCCGTTGAGGGTTTGTGTGCTTCCTGGGCACAAACCCTCAATGTGGATGTCATTATGTCAAGCTTCACCTGATGAAATGCTACTTAACAATTATTATTCCACTCAAAAGTGGCCCTTCTGAGGAGATTCCTAAGTCTTCTTGGAAAAATCTTGTTTAAACTTTGCATAGTACTGAGACATAACCAGGAGTTGGGCTTTAGTTTCAGCTGCAAAGCATCGTGAATAGATGTGACTAGGATGAGTTTAGGGCTGAGGCCTGATATGGCATCTCTTACGTATTCTGGGGAGCATTGTAAGAAGCTACATTTCTCTGTGGATAGACACAAGTGGACTGGTAACCAAAAGAGGCCGTGGATTTCTTTTTCAAAGTGGCCCCATATTACAATTTGCAAGCAAATATCACATCTTAATTGTGTCTGCTACATGCAGCAATACAAATAATCCTGAGTGTTCTCAGAACAGAGGCCCATGGTGCAGAGACTGGCCGGGCCCTGTAGGCCAATCCACCGCTGTGTGCAGAGTGAGGCTGCTTTTATAGCACCCTTTCTAAGGTGTGGCCGTGCTGTTCCTGAGTGTCACGATTCACCAAAACATAGGTGTTAGGTTGAAAGCTCACTTTCTACCTGATGAAGTAGCCCCTGGTATTTCTTACTGGCTTTTCTGGGTTTTGGACGTTAGTTTTCCTCCTAGCCAGGCTTACTACACAGCCTCACTGGAGTGTGGCACTATTTTTGTGTTCTCTGTCTTAAGAATCCCTATGATGCCTGAGGCAATGGTTCCAAACGTACCCCATAGTGTCCAAAATAGGGATCCCCCTCTCTGTTAGTCATGTGGCTATGCTGGTGGTGTTCATTTTGATACCTTAGTTAACAAAAAGGTGGTAGCCTCAAATACCTGCGCCGTCACATGACTATCCTTGTCCCTCTGTATACAGGTGAGCGGAGGGGGGCATCTTAGGTCACTGGATACCCGTATCCCAGGACTGGGGGAATTAGTCGGCCTGGCCCTGTTCTGAAAGGCATGTGCAGATGCCTGTCTGGGAGAGTGTGGATTCACTTCCTTTGCGCGAGAGCTCTTCCTGAGTGCATGGGTGTGTTTGGAGGGATGGTCCCCTATTGGCAGACAGCTCCACTGTTTGAATGAAGCTAGTGTCATTAGGTGCTGTGTTCACTCACTCCCTCCCGGGGGGGATTAATACAAGCTTAACCACTCCACTTGTCTATTCCCAGAACACTGTACTTGCATTCCTGGAAGGCCTTCTGCTCAAGGAAAGATTGAAGCTCTTCCCCAGCATCCTTTGCCACTCCACCAAATCCAATGGCAAAGCTCTGCCTCTCCAGAAGACCAGAAGGAACCAACTGGAGCTCTTCTTCCCCCTGATCCAGTGGGGGCATCGGAACCACAACTCTTGCTCAAAGGTCTAATTTCTCTGAAGCTTCTGACCATGACTGCATCACTGGAACCAGAAGTGGGTGCCCCTTCACTGCCAAGACCCTGAAGACTCACTGTGCAGAACCACCCCAAGTTTCCTCATCCTAGGGCATCATGCGAGCACCCTGGCTCCATTTCCCCTGCCTGGGAAGCTCCAGGGGCCAGTTCTACTCCTTGAGCTGCCACTACACCACCAAACTCACAGACCGGTCCTTCTTTGGTGCAAGCATTTCTTCCATAGATGGTCCTCTTGGTCCTGACCGGGGAACTGCTGAATCATCCCTAGTCACTCTTCCAAAGGGTCTTGGGGTCCCTCCTGCACTAGCTTGTCACTGCTGAGACATTAGGTGGTTGCCAAACACCGCTCCCACCTCTGGAAATCACAAAACCTCCAGCTGCAGAACTGTTTTTCTGGACCCACAGTATTATTCTCCTGACTCTCCTGCACTGCTTTTGAGCCCTGGCATCACTTGTTTCATCATCTGTGTGTTCCCTCTTCGTCAACGCCTCATGTGGGACTCGCGCCACAAGGACTCCCGAAACTGTGCCTTTGAACACTTCACAGAAGGTAACTCTTTCCCAACAAAGGCTGCCAGGAATCTGCACAACTGGTCTCCCCTGGCCACCTTGGAACTTTCTGGCTTAGATAGGAAAAGTGTTTTACTTACCTGCTGTTGCATTCTCGCTTCTAGCAAAGACTCTTTACGGAAATCTCAACAATTCCTTTGAAACTGTCTTCCAGTATTACACGGATCCATGTGATCACTGCACCGCCCGCAACTGCGACGCAGAAAATGCCATCGGCAGTTACGGCACGGCGCAGTGATCATATGGATCACTGTGCCCGCTTCCCCTCACCTGCATTACCCCTCCCAAACCCCCACCCACTTACCTTTAGGGCGGCACACTTCTGCGTGTGCCGCCCGCACTCTGTGATCCCTGCGGCGTCAGCTCTTCCCACTAACGTGGGTTGGAGCTGACGCCGCAGGGTGCTCTTTTTTTTCTTTTTTTCTTTACGTGTCCCCCGCTTTCCGAAATGTTAAGCGGGGGACACCCCCCGCAACCCCTGACCCCCATTACTGCACCCAGTAAGAGCGGGGGGCACCCCGCAACCCCCGCTCTGCTTGAGCACAGTAAATGTCACCCTCATTTTGTGCGCCTCCAAAGTCGCAGTGACTGTGGGGGCGCAGAAATGAGGGCGACATTTTTGTATGATACCGTATTACACATCTGCTTTACAAAGTTTACCTACCTGTTCATTTAGTGTTTCATCTCTTGCCTTTTTTTAATGTAAACATTATATCTAGCGCCCACTCTTTCACTTAGTATTAATGAAAAGTGTGTACGTAGGCCTGGGCTGCTGTGCCACACCCCCACTTGGGGAGCCACTGGTACACCTAAGTCAGGAAGACATATATAAAGAGCCTGACCAGAGGGGCTTTAGGAACATCTTCCTAACAGTAGGCAGCAATGGATATGTTACAGTGGAGCTGGGCTGTCCTGTGGAACACGGAAGCCGCAGAGAAGAGTTGAAATGCCATGCAGGAACATGTAAAGGCGTTCCCTGTGTTCAGAAATGCTGTGAAATGCATCTGCATAAAGGCAGATTTGATGGCATGCTTTCCTGAGGCCAAACTATGTTGCTTCTACCAGTTGTAGAATGAGACCCCTAACATTGAGTAGAGGATGGTGGTCTGCTACTGTGTTTGGTGGTCGGTTTTGTATGATTTTATCAAATAGATTTCATCGATGGAGAATTAATTACAAGTTTGATTTTTTCACTAATTGATTTGACCACAATTATATGCCAGGGAGACCACCCGCAGCCCTCCCCCCACTTAACCCCACCTACATTTTTTAATCACCGAAACTCACCCCCACACATATATTTTGGGCAAAATCTGATCAAATAAATCTGATGAATTCTCCTTCGATGAATTGTACTGCAGCAAGAACACTTGTTATCTATCGTTGGTGGTCCTGCTGCTAAGGTGGACACACATGGGCTTCAGCACGAGTTGGGCAGTATTCCCAGCTGTAATACCACCGACTGTAATAGCCCTAGCACCGACCGGTCTGGTGGTATTACCACCGGATCATGGGTTGGGCCTTAACAGTAAATCCCCATTGTTGATTGGGTCCATTGGATCCAATGGAGAATTTTCGGTGCTAATACTGCGGGCTAATACAGCCAGCTGTTATACCGCCGAAAACAGGGATTTTCACCTCCAGAAAAAAGCTGGAGGTAAAACAGCCAATTTAGCGCCCAACTTGTGATAGGTCTAGCCCTTAAATGTGGTGGTCCCAACTCGTGATGAGGCCCACAGTCTTAAGCCTTGACCATAATGTTTCTTTGTGAGCACAATGGGACTCATCTCTTTCG
The DNA here is from genome assembly GCF_040938575.1 of Ambystoma mexicanum. Lineage (NCBI taxonomy): Eukaryota > Metazoa > Chordata > Amphibia > Caudata > Ambystomatidae > Ambystoma > Ambystoma mexicanum. The sequence continues at coordinate 1,102,210,504 of NC_090937.1, forward strand.
GTAGCGTCCACAACGTCCATCACCCTCTGCTCTGCCAATCGTTGAAGAAGAACACATTCATTGATGGCCTTGAGGGGCACTGGGCAAACATTGGTTGTTGCATGGATTCCACCCCGGGATGGAAAATGGTATTGAATTCGGTCAGTATTTCTGTGCAAGTTGTTGCACCACTTACAGCGGGTCATCACTGCAGTGGTCCAGGCACATGTGAAGGGTTCCTTCCTATGTCTTTCCAACCTAGTGGTGGATGGCCAGCGATGGATATGCACAGCTTTCTTACCACATACCTCTCCTTGAACTCAAACTCAGGCACATCCTCTGTCTCTCGCAGGCGGTTTTATGTCTCTGTGCACAATTTGTGGCCATCTCTTTTAAAATGATGTTGACATACTTGTACAGAAAGAATGGTGTGTAATCAGATCCTGAACTGGCCATGAAAACACCGCTTGAACGCAATCCAGTTTAACCACGCAGAACACCTTTTTCCTATTCATTCATGGAGGAGGAACCAGATCCATGAAACACCAACAGTCAGGTTACCTCTGTAAGGTCCTTTGAATCAAAGTTGCTGTCAACTACTGCCTTGTTTCTTGCAATGTTGATGTTGCATGCTTTGCCAAAGCATGCTCGTCTTATGCACACTGTGTATTCTTTGCCTTTGGCCTGGTCCCTGCTGTTGGCTATGTATGATTTGCTACCACACCAGAAGCATACCGTGCGGCTGTCTGTGCTGCATAATGCTTCGGAGTGGATCGAACCCATGGGTATTCATTGTGCCATCTTCTGTTTTTGTGTGTGTTTTAGGATGACCCACCAATGGAAGTGGGACTTTTCAAATTCACCATTGACTGTTCTATGCTCTTTGTGATAGCTACAGCTTCTTCTCGTGACAGTTCTCTGTGGGGCCATTAGGCATCTTATACTTTAATAGTGGACTATAATTTGAGCCCGAACGAGTTGATCGGCCATGGGACCAAATGTATATTCTTGCAGTCCTGTTAAAGAATTGTGTATGGATTTGTGGACCGTTGGGAGGCAGGTGAAAAAATGGTGTGTCTCTAGAACAATACTTAGGTTTTTGTCAAAACGTCTTTCTTCCCTGGTGCGGGATTCTGTACGCATTGTGAACGGCCGATCCATCAGAATTACTAGTAACATCCATCAAAAGAATGAGCCTCTGGCCTTCCATTCAGATGGCATTGTAGAGTAAAGCCTTCTCCATTGTTCTATGAATTCGGTGCCATCCAGAGCTTCAAGGTAGTTTTCAAAAGTGTTCAACCACTGAAGGCATGGAACAGGTGGAAAGGCACTTTCCCATTCAAAAACGCTTGCATGAATCAGGCGCAATATCTTCTACTCTATAAGAAACAAGAAAACAGGATTGCCACAGAACCTTCGGATCTCCAGAGCCGACTGCATTGTCACAGGAGTCTGAGAGGATCATTAATTACCACTGCATGTCCTTTCAGCAGATGAGGCTTTTAACAGCCTCCGAACGGAGGATAGCACAGGGGCAACACACTGGTCTTGGAAACAAGACCATGCAGAGCAACAGAGGTTCGAATCCCAGATCCACGCTTAGAAACCATTAAAAAGCAATTAAATAAATAAGTATGCAACACCGATGACACACACATGTGAGTTCTTCTGAGTACTTCGTGGCCAACTGTGATCATCTCAGCACCAAGCTCACGCTTTTGGAGTAAATCTCTTCGATTCCAGCCAGACCATGCTATATGTTTTCCTAATCTAAATGAACAATTCATACTGTGGGCAACATTTTTATAATTTCCTTTATTGCAATGCATAGAAGGTTTTGATGACATGTTAGTCCAGATTTAAAATCACACAAGATGCAGGTGTTGATACCTTTTGTTGGACTAACTGAAAAACACTAAGCAAAGATGGAAACAAAGCATTAGCTTTCGCAGTCCCACATACTTCTTTGTCAGATGTTGCAGAGTAAAATGATTAGTAAAAGAAACCCATAGTACAGATCATGCTCAAAACAAAGAAAAAAAAGGAAGATTTTTTAAACTTCATTGGCTGAAGGAAGAGTATGGCTGGAATGTGGGTCTGAAGTTACCGTCTTGTCTAAAAGACCGTAAAAGCTCATGGGAGCAGGGAACACATAATGATTTGGAAACAGTACACATTCTAAGAGTTGCATTTAACAAAAGAGAGAAAAAAAATAATCCTTTTCACATGTAACAGTTAAGTTATGCCCAAGCATTCTTAAGGTGGACCCGCAGGTTTCCCAGAATGACTGATATAATTTTTTAAAGGCGAATAGAAGTGTGAGGCTTGTGTGAGATAATGAATGGATACGAAACTCCAAAGTAGAAGAGGGATATATCCCCCCGCTATCACAGAGGGGATGAAACAAAGAAAAACAGTATGAGAAACAGACAATAGCAATCCCACCCCCATCCCACTGGAAAGTTACACCCCCATCCTTTTGATAGCACTGAAACACCAACCTATCACGACTTCGGCGGTAACCCTTAAATCCGCCGGTCGCGCTATTACCGCCGGATTTAAGGGTCTGCCGAATCAGGGCTTTGGCGGATTTCGCCCCAGCTCTGAGCTGGGGGGAAATCTGCCAAAAATCCGTGCTATTACCGCCGGCGGGAAATCCGCCAGCGGTAAGAGCACGAAAATTCCCCATTGAACCCAATGGGGAATGGGGCATTCCCGAAGGGGCTCAATGGGGAATGGGAATTACTTTAAAGCTAAACTCGTGATCCGGCGCTATTAGCGCCGGGGAGTTCGGCGGTAGGGCTAATACCACTGGCAGTAATACCGCCAGCGTTACCGCCAAAGTCGTGATGAGGCCCATGTCTGAAATGATGTTCCGATCTTGTACGGAAATTGAAATGCAGGGCTCAGGGGGTCTGGCTCGGGTGTGAAGTAAGGCAAAAGAGGACCGGCTTAATGTTTCTACCCTCCTTGCAATACTTTCTGCATCTTCAGTTGGAAAGAAGAGGTAGGTTTCCCCCAAAAGACAGCAGATGCCCTCTGCCCTTCTTCCTAATGAGATTCTCCTCATGTAGACTTGAAAGGGACTCTTTTCTGGAGCTTGGAATTAAGGACTGGAAATTGGGTGCTGTGACAAAAATAGAAAAGCTTATTGACTAGCATGTCCTAGAGCCCCATGCACAAGTTGCACTAGAGCAAATCCTCCACTCACAACAGGACTGGCCCATGTGAGTTGCAAAGACCTGGAGGGATAGGACGTAGCCTGTATCGTGCCCTCCTGGGTTCACTTCAATGGTGCCTTCTGGTAATCCAAAGATCATTCCCCCTCTACTTCTGGGATACAGTGTTTTTCTTTTGCTGAAGTGTCCCAGCTCCCTGAATATGAAGCACTGTGTTATCAGTCCAGTCACCACATGCGTCACTTATGTCCTGTTCAAAGTACTATGATTAGGATAAAGTCCTCATTCATGTATTTGGGAACACCCCTCTTCCACAAAGGCATGTTGCTGTGCACCTGCGGAGGAAATAAGGAGTTTGGACTCTTCCAGCTAAAGTAAGTAGCTTATGTTCTAATGGAGAAGGGTGCGATTGGAGGGCTCCGTGGTCCTTGTGCAAATGCATCCTTATAAGTTGTCACTACATTTACTTCACCTGATCTTGATAAACTAATCTTCCCTTAAACTGTCTTCTCAACTTCACACCACCCCTAAAGGCAGTACATCTTTACAATAACTCCCTTTCTCACCCAAGGTGGCCTCCATTTCTGCTTTCATGATCCAGAAAGCCTCCACAGGGCACGACTTTCTTACCTTCTAAAGTAAGTTCAGCAGGCAGAATGTTGCCAATATCCTGACAATGTGCAAGTGGCGACAGGGTCTTTGGCATTCAGTCTATGTCCATGGTCTCACTCTATTGGAAGACTGTTTTAGGTAGGGAGTACTTGAAGAATACCCAAATCATTTTAAACGCAGGATTATTTGATTGCAATGCTAGAATCTGGTCTACAGTATAAATGCGGAAGGGTGCACCTCTAAGCTATCTCTGCCTGCGGGAGAAGGCCAATCCAAGCCCTCTGCATTCTCTCCCTTTGTGGATAAGGACTGCCTACCATGCTGGGGCCTTGATCGCCATCATGGGACTATCTCAGATCCTAGGTGAGACTTGGAGTTGGCCAGTTATAATAAATAAATAAATAAAGATCGACATGATCTTCGGGGGTGCTGTAAATAAAGCACCTTGCAGCCTTAACTGGGGGTGAGCTACCGTCGGGAACACTGCAGACACATTGCGCTCCCCTCAGTGTTTTCGGGTGAAAGGGGGTTTTTGGTTCTGGGTCGGAGCCGATCCTGCGGGTCCAGGTCCCGCCTGCGTTGTTGTGTGCTGTGGGCAGGGGAGTTGCTAGGTCTGGAAAAGACCCGGGGCTACGCTCATGTCAGAACTGTTGGGACTGGGGGCTAGCTAGTCTTTTGGCTGTAGCTCCTGAGATTCTTTCCGGGGCTACAACCAAAAGATCAGGGGCTATAGCCCCCTTACCCCCCCTAGCAACGCGCCTGGCTGTGGGGAGGTTGTGGACACAGGCGAGCAGGGGGCAGTAACTGGGAAGTTAGGTAGTGCGTCCTCGGCTATGTGTGCAGGCCATTAGAGTGCAGTGCCGGTGTTGAGCCACCAGGGGGCAGTGCAGAGCCCTTAAAGAGGCAGCACTATTTATTCTGTAAATTGTGTGGTGCGAAGCCGCATTCAAGGTATCACACAGTTTGTATAGAGCTGTTTTCTTTGGCCTTCCATAGATTCATTGGCTCTGTGTGTGCACGATATAGGGTTGGTGAGGGACTGTTTTCAGGAGTTGATTAGTATAGATTGCTGGGGACACGTTTCCCAGCCAGTTGCCGGTTTGTTAAGAGCATTTACCTACGTTAGGGGGGACAGCCCCTGCCTGCCATCAGGTAGATATGAGAATACAAAGGGGGAATTAGGCAGGTGATATTTAGGAAGCCAGGTATTGCTTCCAACATATATATTTCAGGTCAGGCCCCGCCTGGAGATATTGTTCAGGCTCGGGAGCGAGCTATTTTGGGGGTGCGTCAGGGAGCTGTGTCATTAAATTCATTATTTTTGGATTGTAGCAGGATGACAGGACAGGTCTCTGGATTTAGGGGCTTGGTGGACGCCCAAGCATTGGGGGAGGCCCTGAGTATTATTAGCAGGGCATCTAAAGCCCAGCTGGAAGGGGCAGTAAGGGAGGTTACGGGGAAAGGGGGGCTGGGGAGGGTAGGCCACAGCACAGAGAGGCGTCGGATGGGGCCCTCGCAGCGGTGGTGGTGCGCTGCCCATCAGCGGAAAGGGGGGGTTTGGGACAGAGGGGTCAGAAGGAGCAGGAGGGATGTACCTAGTAGAGCAACTAGGAGTAGGGGTGCAGGCGGTGAAGGGTCGGGTAGCGGGACAGGAGCTAAGGGGCCCTGGGAGGCAACTAGCAGAGCAGAGCTAGAGGTGGGCACAGGTCAGCTTAGGGGCGTGGTTATGATCAGCCCGGACTCAAGAGGGGCAGCTGTGCGGAGGTGCAAAGGGGGAAATACCTGCAAAAGAGTCCAGGGGGTGGAGGAGGTCTCAGTCCCTGTGGGTTAGTGAGAAAAGGGGACGGTGCGGAATGACCTCCCCACCAAGGAGGGTGTCAGACGGAGGGCGTATTATGGCCCCCGTGGTTCCTGAAGAGGTGGTGGGAGAGGGCTTGAGAACGGCCCCTCTTGAAGACGCCAGAGAACAGACTAGAGGGCACAGCACAGCCCCCAGCACAGATGAGCACAGGGTGGAGGAGAGAACCCCTCGTCCAAGAAGAGAAGAACAGGAAGGAGTTGGCGTGTCCCCGCCGAGAAGACATCAATGGAGCGGTGGGGCGGACGCCCCGGGCTCACCCGAAGAGGAGCTGACTGGCCCAAGCGTGCGCTCGCAACATCAATGGTATTTCACTGGGGATGATGAATGGGAAGAGGAGAATGTTGGACAGTGGGGGGATGATGAGCAAAATGGCTTACGGGGAGGGAGCGGGTGAGGAGGGGCCTAAGGTTTGAGGGGGAATTTCAGGTTGGGAGGAGCAAGAGGACGGCAGGGAAATTGGCTAGGGGACTCAGCTGATGTTTTTTGTCCCTGCAGCAGAAGCCCGGTGAGAAAAGAGAGGAGGAGTGTCGGAATGGAGGTCAGGATGCTGCGGCTAGATGACGGCGGGCCAGAAAGAGTTGAGCAGGAATGGGAGTGGTCAGCGGCATGGCACTGGTTGGGCACGAGGTGGGGGACATGCAGGGAGGGAGCTGAGGCACAGGGGACAGGCGGGGTAATGGAGTCTCTGACTACAGGGGCCTTGGTAGGGGAGAGTGGAGGGAGTGTCTCCTCTGTGGAAGTACAAACTGACAAAGTGGCAGAGCCTGTGACCCAGGGGGTGATTGAGGTTCCTAAGGAGAAGACTGCAGAAGATGCAGGGAAAGACAAAAGGATGCCTTATATGGGCATTACAAAGCCACTGGGTGCGCATTTGATGGGAGCGACAAAAGAAAAGATATGAGCACGAGAGTTTGTAGACGTTTTTAAACTCCTGCACAGGGAGGTGAGAGCGAAAGAGGGATCTAAGGAGGAAGAGAGGGAGTTGGCCACAAACCAAAGGTGCCGGTCACAATTGACAACTGGACATTAACATTTATTATATATGTGAGTGTTTACTGCGAGAAGGTTCCAGAGAAGTCGGTAGCATTACTGAAATATATGGATGTAATAAGGAAGGCTTTTACGAGTTTCAGGGGTTTCACATGGGTGAGATATGATGAAGAGTTTAGGGTAAGGATGGCAGAGGATAGCCAAGTGGCTTGGGAGAGATTGACATGGATTTATGGCTACAATGGATGGTGCTGACGCGTTGAGCACCAGTGCTGCATACAGCGAGGGGTTGACCTATGCCTTGCCGGCCCTTTCATGGTCGCCCCGACTCGGAGGGGGCGGCGGGAGGAGGCGGGGGTCAGCCATCAGCAGCATGTTGGGCATTCAATAAAGAAATCTGCATGAGAACAGAGTGCAAATTTAGGCACAAGTGTAGCCAGTGTGCGGGACAGCATCCGGTTACACAATGTTTTCATACAGTGGACAGAGGGAGGGGGTGGGGAGCAGCGCAAGGAGTTGCGGGGAAAGGCCCAGACTCCAGTTAAAGTTGCGGTTCTGGAACTGTGGCTCAGTTTACTCAGACAGGGAGGGGGTCTAGAGTTTGGGGAAAGGTTTTTTGCAAGGGTTTTCTAAATTTGGGTTACCAAGGTCCAAGGATGTGGCGGACGCAGTACAAAGGCTGAAGTTATGTTGACAAAGCGTGCCTAGGGGCTGGGCACCTCATGTGCATTGTTGTGCATTTTGGCTCTTCTTTGCAGCGGGTTTTACTTATAGTTTGGGTTGTGTAGGAGGGTTGCATTGGTTGGACGATTTTCGGTGGGCAGGGTAGAGACCAGGAATGTCAGAGGATGTTGGAGGTTTTTCAGATATAAAGGCAGGAATTGGGAGTGCCATTGGTGGTAGGATAAAACTGAAGAGCCGGCGGTGGTGTGGACCTTTCTAGAGAGGGAGTTGGACGTTGTGGCTGGGACCTCACGCTTGCCGCACGACAAGGTGAGCAGGCTTGTAAGTTTGCTTGAGAAGGTGACAGCGGCTTGGAAAATTATGCTGGGAGACGTATAGCGGTAAAGGGGGCATCTCAATTTCGAGTGTCAGGTAGTGGCCCCGTTTCACACCTTTGTAGAAGCTTGGCGCGGTCTATGGAGGGAGCTAAGTACCACATCACAGGGTGAGGTTGTCAGGAGCGGTCAGGAAGGAGTGCAAGTTTGGCTAGGAGTATTGGACGAATTTTCTGAGGGCAAAAAAGGGGTTATATCAGAACCTTTGCGCTCGGGTGAAGGAGCAGAGGCAGAGAGGGACACAAGGGGGATAAGTTATAAAAGAAATTCTTTTGCAGATGTGGCACAAAGGAGTGGTGAGTTGCCGCAGATATGGATTTGTGGAAATTCAATTGTAAAAGGGGCAGGGAAACAGGATTTTGGGACACAAATGGTTGCAGCTACGACATTGCCTTATTGAGGTGGTCGGATTTAGGGGGCTCAGGTGGGACCAATTGCTGCTCAAGTTAGCGGGTTGGAGGGAGCGCCATGGGGTTCTGGAGGGAGTAATTGTTCACACAAGGGAGAATGGCCTAGTAGAGACACAGGAGTATCATTGTTAAGGAAGATGAACAGGGGCTTTAGCTGGTTAAGGGAGATATGGCCCAGGGTAAGGCTGATTTGGACAGAGTTATTGCCAAGGAGAGTGTGGAGTGGTGTGACGAATGAAGGGGCAGTGGAAAGGATGAGGAAGAAAATTAGCAGGGAGATGGGGAAGTTATGTAGTTCTTTGGGGGTGCAAGCGCTTGAGCATCGGGAAATAATTTATGAGGACTTTTCCGTTTTTTGGGAGGACGGAGTGAATCTCTCGGTATACGGAAACAGTTGTTGGTGGTGGAAGACATAATAAATAGTTGGAAATAGAGGAAACCCTAGAGTAGCAAGGGGTGTGGCAGAAAGAACACCTCAGGGGGGGGGGTTTCTGGTACCGGGGACATGGCCCTTTGGAGGAGGGGTGGGGGAAGCATAATGGGGTACTAGCGCGGTAAAGGAGGGGTGGTGCTGTTTGCACGAACGGGCTACCCCGGGGGTACAAAGAGGGGGAAGAGGTATTGAAGAAGGAGGGGCGTGGCCTCAGGGACAAGATGGGAGAAAGCAGGAATGAAGGTTAAGAGGATTTTAAGGAGACGGAAGGGAGCAAAGGATAGGAAGGGCCTGACTTTTAAATGCTTTAATTATTTAATTGTGGGGAATGGAAATTGTTTATTTAATTGTTTGGGAATTTGTTAAAACTGATATGTTAGTCTGTATGTAAGGTCAGGGAGCCAGGTTAGCGTTTTTGTGAGCTGTGGCCGATCACATTAAAGCAACCTTTTCCACTTAAAAGCGAGTATGGGTATTTTTGTGCAGTAAACCCAAAGGGGGGGGGCACGTAGGGAGTGCACAAGCGTTTCCCCGGGGTGATTTTGGGCACTGTACATGCGAATAGATTGCCACGGGGGGGGGGGTTGTTTAAGGGGGAAAGGAAAGTTCGGGAGCTGGCGACTGTTAGGACGAGCGTTTGTGTCCGGATTTTAATTGACAATTTTTCCTCCTATTTTGGTAGGTTCAGGTCTTTAGAAGGGTTACAAGAGGGTAGAGGGGATGGTGGTTTTCATGTGACAGGCCGGGGCGTTAGCCGGGGCGATTGAGATGTAAGGTTCATTGTTGGTGATGTGGCAGGTCAGCCTGGCTGCAGGTCATAGGAACGAGGAGATTGGTGATGAGGGGAGTTTTTTCGGCGGTAAGAAGTTTGCTTGATGCCGGGGACATGGCCCTTTGGAAGAGGCATGGGGGAAGCACAAAGGGGTACTAGCGCGGAAAAGGAGGGGGGTGGGGCTGTTTGCACGAACGCAGCGGTAAGAGGTATTGAAGGAGGTGTGTGGCCTCGGGGAAAAGATGGGAGAAAGCGGGAATGAAGGTTGAGAAGATTGTAAGGAGATGGAGGGGAGCAAGGGATAGGAAGGGCAGAATTTTAAATGCTTTAATTATTTAATTATGGGGGAATGGAAATTGTTTATTTATTTCATGGTTTGGCAATTTGTTAAAACGGATATGTTAGTCTGTAAGGCCAGGGAGCCAGGTTAGCATTTTTGTGAGATGTGGCCTGTCACATTAAAGCGACCCTTTCCACTTAAAAGCAATTATGGGTATTTTTCTGCAGTAAGCCCAAAATCTATATTTTGCACCATTTATGAGGTTTGTGTAACATACAACTGAGCAAGGAAGTGTTGTTGATGGCCGTATTGACCAAGATGTTTGCGGTAGGGCAAAAGGGAAGCAACCCGGTTTTTATTTTACTCTGTTTGGTGCCTTTTTATTAATAGCATGACACAAGAAGATTTTGCATCAGACTTTGACTGACTTTGCACATTTGTAAAGGCAAGGAAAAGGGTCTTTTAATTGTCTATCACAGTAACATATATAATTGTGTAAAATTACTATTCACATCCTTTTGGACTTGTGAGAAATGTTATCTGCTATGGCCGATGCTAACTATATTGTGCAGAAGAAAGGAAACATTACCATTGAACATCTGGACAGTAGGGGATGTTGGGGATTTTCCATTTCAGTGAAATCTTTCCCTGTAATGTCTAATCATGACCTGCCCTGTAAGGAACGAGGCAGCTTCAGCGGAATTACCCATATGTTCATATTTCGGACCCCTGTAGCCATGGCTGTCATCCAATCGGCTGTCGGCGCATCCTGCAAAGGCTGTTGACTTCTCCCTGACCTCAAGACTGATTCTGAGCTTGTGCAAGATCTGTGACACCATAGTGCCCCTGTCCTCACTCCCTGATACTTGCTCACAGCTGTATTGCTTAGAATGCTACACAGTCAGGGCCTGATTTCCATGTGGGTGTTAAGTACTGAAAAGGTCGTAAAAAGCGTTAACCACCTTATCGGTACTTAAGACCTATTCTGAAGGTGGTGCCTTCTTCCAAAGTCGATATGAATGCACCACTTTCGGAATGTATGTGGTGGTTGCTATGATGAGTGGGAAACCAACCTAGCAACCGCCACATTTGTTACCTGCCAATTAAGACGGGTATTCTTGTGGCACTCCTCCACTTTTAAATGTGCGTTAAAGTGGTGCACATAAACGGTACCATTTCGGTGCCGGTATTGTGGAGGAGTGCCACAGGAAACCGGTCGCAGTGCAGGTGGGTGACCAAACATTAGTGTTTGAGAGGGGTGGGATGGGTGAGACACTGATTGCATTGAACCCCGTCTCTCACCTGCATACTAGCACTTTGAGCTGTATTTTAGCATGACATTTTTTTTAAAGTGCAATGTATGAAGTTGTGCTAGTATGCAGGTCCGAGACAGGGTTCAATGCGCTTGTAAATGTAACCAATATCCTTCATTAAATGCTACTTTACATGTTGAATATGAAGGTTTATCTGCAGCACTTTCATAAAATAACGATTATGTCGTTATTTAAGCAATAGGACCCGAGCGGCAGGGGCATTGCCGACTCAGGTAATGCCCCCGCCACGAGGGTCATATTGCTATTAGTATCCTGGCCCGCAATATACGCGTGACTGGGGCACAAAAAGCATTTTTTTCTGTCCCGAAAGGCCACAGCGTTTCGGGACAGAAAAAAAAAAACGACCAAGAAAATGCCCACCGGAAAAGGGAAAACGGGAGTCCGTTCTCTCTTTCCATGGTGACTTTCGGGAGCGGATGCGCTGGGAACACAAGTGTTCCCAGCGCGTCCGCTCCCAAAAAAAGGAAGCAGAAGGTAAGTGGGGTCGGGAGGGAGGGGAAGGGGGTAGAGAAAAAAAATAAAATAAAAAAATAACGTACCTGCGTCCCCGGCAGGGTGGAGTCTCCACACTGCTGGAGGCTGCCATCGTCCCCCACCAGGGACTCAGGAGCAAGAAGGTAAGTGGGGTGGGGTAGGGAGGAGGGAGGAGGGAGGGAAGGGAAAAAAAAGCTACCTGAGACCCCAGCGGGGGGCGAAGGCAGCCTCTCAGCCGTGGGGAGGCTCGGAGCGGGGATGGTCTGGTTGTTGTGTTGTGTAATGTTCACCTTGAGTGGTCCAGTCTTGTAGAGCCTCGGTATTCATTAGGAGCCGAATCTCTTTTTGGAGTTCGTCCAGAGATAACTTTGTTGTAAGTCCTAGTAGTTTGTCACCTGGAATAATGGCCACCGGGTCTGGGGTTGAATATGCGTTCTCATTAATACCCATGCGGGATAGGGCGTCAGCATTTCTGTTGTGGACTCCAGGTCGGTACGTGATTGTGTAATCATATTCTGTGAAGAATAAAGCCCATCGGAGTTGACGAGATGATTGAGCCTTTGCCGTCTTGAGGTATTGTAGGTTGCGATGGTCGGTGAAGCAGATGAGCAGGAGCTGGACACGGTGAGCGTTACGTTGCAGGAGTGCAAAATAACGCAAAGCGTGTTCTGCTGTTTGGGTGTGGTTTAAATAGCCCAGGTAAAGTAGTTCTAGGCCAAGTAGTTCCAGGCCCAGCCACACCCAAAACACTAGACCGCATGGCTTGGTTGTAAAGAACTGAGCTGTGTAATAGGCCTCCATGTTGGATTGAGGTTCAAAACTGGTATTGCTTTATTCCTGATAATGAGCCTGGCGCCAAAGGCGCCAGGACTGACTCCATGTATGTTTCTGATAGAGTTTTAAGGTCCTTGGGGGGGGCAGTGTGAAGGGCTTTAGCCCCACTGCTGCCAGGGGGCTGTTATACCTGAGGGGCTCAGGGGCATGGATCATGACACAGACTCTTCACAATGTAAATGTCTCAATAATGGCAATGAAAATGTAAAGATGAGTCTCAATATTTGTAGTAAGGCCTTGGAAGGTAGAATCCGCACAGTTTAAAACATGATGAATTTCCTAAATCCAATATACAGTTACAGTCCCTCCTCTTGTCTCTTAGGTGATCAACATTACATAGGTTGAGGTTTGCATGGCTTCTCAAGCTGTGTCGCAACACTTTCATTCTTAATACAGCCAGTTTTATATATACTACTTTACATATATATATATTCATGTTATTTTTCGTACATGTATTCCAATCCTCCAAAGAATATATATGATGTCCAGGGGATTCCTATACAGTGTTTCAACATCATTAACCAGCAATAAACGTAAGATTTCTTTTTACTTGCTTACCATCAATTACACAACTTACAACACACAAGAAAATTGTGTCTCCACGTTTATTGTCATGTATTACTGTACCCAGAATTCAACCTAAGTATGTACACATTCACCCGGTTAGAGTTTCCCTATACCCAATAGCATGTGGATCTCACAACTTATCTATACAGTTCAACATAAATCATTATGCAAGTTGGTTTGGCTATGAGTCAAATAAAACTATTCAAACTAAATTCTTCATTCAACCCGTTGGGATGTGTTGTGTCCAGTAGGTGGATCCAGAACATTTCTCTCTGTGTCAAAAGGGTATGAAAGTTGCCCCCTCTATTTGGGCGTTTAACCACCTCCAATATGGTGAATTGCATCTGAGCATTTGAATGTCTATGTTCGTTTTAGTGTTTTGCCACTGGTGATTTCATGTTTTTAAAACACACATTCGACTTGTGTTCTGTCCATCTTCCTTTTGCCGTCCTTGCTGTTTGCCCTAAATATAAAAGCCCACATGGGAATTTGATGCTGTAGATAACACCCGATGTCCTGCAAGTGGCATAGTCATGGAGAATTTCTTTTATTCACATCTGGGGATGTGAAATGCTCTTCTTCCCTTTTAATAAGTTATTCCAATGGCTACATGTGAGACAGGGGAAAGTCCCCTCCTTTTTCTCCATAAACCTGAATGTCTATCTCTTTGTGGTCTCTCAGCATGTACCAATTTATCATGTAAGTTCGTGCCACGCTTGTAGGCCATCATTGGCAGTGTTGGAAATCATTTTCATAGTGTCGGATCATGCTGTAGGACACCACCAATTCCTTTTGAGTATGTTGCCAATCTGAAAGCTCTGTCTAGAGTATTTTGAAATATAGAGCCGAGGTGGTTCAGTATTTTTACACCTAGGTTGTAGTAACTGCTCCTTTGAAATTTCTACCATTGAAACTTTTGCCTCATTCAATATCGCCTGCGGAAATCCTCTTTTACCAAGTCTCCCACTGAGATCTGAGTGAAAGATTGAGTAATGTAGAAACTGGACATCATATATGTTTATTTATGTGCAGAAGTCCTCTCCTGAAGAAGGGGTTCATCACCCTGAAACACCTAGAGCGTGAAGGGCTTGTGTTTGAACATGTGAAAGAACATTGTACAAAAAGAATATTGGAAGATTCTTATGGGAATTCAAAAACATGTGGTTTGATTTGGAATTGTTTGTAGATTAAACTCTGGTAATTTATGTAAGAAGAAAGTTCGTTTTTGGCTGATTCATCAGCACTAAGGTGTGCAGGGGACAGTTTGGGCACTATATATTGCTACTAGTGTGGTGCAGCCAGCATTGATATGTTCGGGCAGAGCCAGAATGAACATATTTTTTACAATAGCAGAATACTTGAATATATTGTGGGATAAGGCATCATGAAAAGGCTCCCATGCACTGTTGGTAACCAGCAGTTTTGGCTTGTGTATGGGTATTAGATATGCATTTGCGAGGCACGGCTATCATATGCCCAGGTACGTGCTCCATTTTTAAGCTGCTACTATTAAAGGACAGTTAGTGCCATTACAGCAATGCCTGGCAAATACATTTCCCATATCTACATAAAAGCCATTTATTTATTTATTTATGTATTTATTTATTTATTTATTTATATTGCGCCGGTAGCTCTCGAGCTTCGGGGCGCAGAGACAAGAACACAAAGACAAAAAGTAAGACAGCCAGGGAGGTTGTTCCAAAGGCCTGCTGCGGTTATAGGGAAGGATTTACCTGCATCGTTTTTAAGTCTGAAGGGAGCTACCACTATCAGACCTTGTTCGGCTGATCTTAGCTCTCTCGTAGGTTTGTATGGAATGATTTTAGTTTTCAGGTATGCAGGGGCTTAGCCAAAAATACATCTATGCGTGAGCGTGAGGGATTTAAATTGGACTCTCTCTTCAATCTTTAGCCAGTGAAGTTCCTTCCTGGCTTTGCTGATGTGCTGATTCCTGTTTTTTTGCTTAATGATTCTCACTGCATTGTTTTGCAGAACTTGGTAGCTGTGGTAGCAGTTTTTATTAGCTCCTAGAGTTAGGGCATTGCCATAGTCTAGGCGAGATAAGATGGTAGCTCTTGCGACCGTGGCGCTATTTTTCTCAGATAAGTAGGGTTTTATGGCTTTTAGTAGGCGCAGGTGGTATGAGCATGTTTTTTTTAACGTAAAGGGTTTGGGCATCTGATCCCAGGGATGCTTCTAGCATCATCCCCAAGGTTTTAACCTTGTTTAGGACCTTAATTTGGGTGTTTCTGATGGTGAAGGTGTTGTATGCAGGATGCAGCTTAGATCTGACAAGATTGGAGCCAAAGACCATAAGTTCTGTTTTGTTGCCATTTAGGCACATCCAATTTTGGTCCATCCATTGCTCTACCGCGTTGTAAACGAGGCTTAGCTTTTTGTTGTCCTTTTGATGGTCTCCACTTAGTTCAATTACCAGCTGAGTGTCATCAGCGTAATTGGTAAAGAACGTGTTGATGTTGTCGAGGACTATGCATAGAAACCTAAGGTAGAGGTTAAACAGGAATGGGGACATGCTGGCACCTTGTGGGACTCCACAGGTGATTTATTTTTCTATTGAGAATAGATTTCCCCCAATGAACTCTAGATGTTCTGTTTTGTAGGAAAGACATGATCCAGTTTATTGCTTCATCTGAGCAGTTTGCTGTTTTTTTTAGCGCTGTCTTAGTAGGTTGTGATCTAATAGGTCGAAAGCAGCGCTCATGTCCAAGAGAACGAGCAAGCCAACTTTCCCCTGATCAATGATGTTGAGCATCTTGGTCTGTAGATCCAGCATAGCTGTTTCTGTGCTGTGCGCTGGTCGAAAGCCAGACTGTTGGTGGTGGAGGAGGTCTGAGCTTTCTACGTGTTCTTGGAGCTGTATGGTGGCAATCTTGTCCATTATTTTAAGTATAATGTTGCAATTGGTTATGGGCCTTAGGTTGTTTGGGTCGCTTTGGTCTAGATTCGGTTTTTTAACAAGTGGGGTGACTGTTACCCTTTTTATACTTTTAGGCACAATTTGATCACGGAAAGATGAGTTTATCACTTTGGTTAAGGCTGGTGCAAAGATGTCAGGGTGCTCTAAGATGATGCTGGCCGGGAGTATGTTTTTGGAACAAGTGGTGGGTTTCATGGATGCCAGGGCTTTTATCATGTCGTTGGCAGTAATGGGCTTGAACCTAAATTGGGTCGTCTGGTAGTAAGTTCCTCTGGTAAGTCTTGAGTGGGTGACTTGGTAGCCGCTTGGGATTTGGCTATAATATTCCTGGCCTTATCAATTTTGTTAAAAAATGCTATCTGAGTTGCGTCACATTCTTCTTGGGTGGGCGAGAATGTGGGGGTGATGCCTTTTGGTTTATCAATAGATTTCAATATATTGAAGAGTTTGCTGGTGGTGTTGGCTGCCACTGAGATCTGTTTGTCATAGTAGTTTTTTTTTGCCTCAATTATCATTTCTTTATAGGTTTTCTCACTGATTTTCCAGAGTGTTTTGTTGTCCGATGTGGGTTCTTTTTTCCACTCATTTTCCATTTTTCTTTTGAGTTTTTTCTGTTCGAGGAGTTCCTCTGTGAACCACTCATGTTTTTTGTCCTTGGGCCTCGAGGTTTTGGTTAGGAGTGGAGCTTCTAGGTCCACTAGGGCCTGTAGGTGGCTAAGTAAGTTGGATAGGGTGGCCTCGCATGTGTCTTCATTATTTCCCTGTGTTTCAAATGTGTCTAGACATTGCATCAGGTGCTCCTTGCTGATGTTTTTATAATTCTGCAGTGTTTTATTAACAGGGAGGTTGGGAGGTTTAGGTTTTTGAGTGGGAGGGGAGATATGGAAGGTCACACTGTAGTGGTCCGACCATATACATGGGTCAGTTTTATATTCTTGGGATAAGAGGTTGTTGGTAACAACCCAATCTAGTAGATGACTATTGTCCAATGTGGGATCGGTGTTCATCACTTGATAGTCTATGTTATTCAAGAGTTTCTCCAGTTTAATGGCCTCTTTGTCTTTGGGGTCTCCCCACCACCGATTGAGATCTCCTAGGAGTAGAGTGGCGGTGTTGGGTCCTTTGATCATGTTGTGTTGGTGTGTTATTTCTTCATTAAAGTTGGGCATGGAGGTAGGTGGTCTGTAAACAACAATTAAGTCGAGGCTACTATTATTGGTTTGGAGGTGTTTAAGGTGGAGGATTTCAGTACCATTGCATTGTATTTTAGTCGGGAACAGTTGAATGGCGTCTTTGGCAATAACTGCCACACCACCGCCTTGTCCTGATTCTCTGTTGGTGTAGTATATGGTGTAGCATTGCCAATGCTTGTTACAATGTCGTGGCTGAAGATGCTTTAAAATGCCCCATTTGTCACACATTTTAATACATATTTGCCCCTAGGTGCTACTCAAATATTTTCTAGCATCAATTAATGAATTGCGATTTTCAACTGTGGGCCATTTTCTCACTGGTTCCTAGGACTATTTTTTGACCCAGTCTAACCATGCTTTTCCTTTTCTTCTCTTTGTTTTTCCTGCCAATAGTTACCTTCTCCACCCTCATTGCAACCTCTCCTTCAGAAGCCTCCCCCGTGCTTCACTAGCCCATCTACTTGCCCCTGATGGCTTTGCTCACCCTACCATCAAAGACTCCTCTGATCTCTGATCTCACTCTTCCATCTCTGTTCTGACTTCCTTAAGCATTCCTTGTGCATGGACTCTAATCACCATGTTTCAAAACACTGTCAACTCTCTGCTTACAAGAAAGACTTGGCGGAATTCTCCTGTACAGCTACCACCTGTCCCCCTTATCACATCTTACTATCCCTTGCGAGGCCTTGTTTTCAATAGATTGAACCTGTATTTTACCAGAAACAGCTGTGTCCCAAGCAGTCAGGAATTCGGCAGCTTCTACGTTGAGAAGCCATGTACCCAAGAATCTATTTTCTTCACTGCCACCCACTACAGTCACATGTCCCTATCCTCCCAAAACCCTCATCTGCCTACAACATCATGTTATCCTCTTGGGTGTCTGGCAGAGGACTCTCCATTTTTGCCTTCAACCTCCTCCTCTTCTCACGGTTTTGCACCTCCCTCTGTGAAATGTTCTCCTCATTTGGATTTGGATGCAACCTTTTTACCCGCTACTCCAAAACAGTTTTTCTTTTCCCCTTTGTCAAGTAAAGTGTAGAGTTCAAGTTGTTTATTTGCACAAGTCCAACGGTTCCACACAGGAATCAAAATCCAGAAATTAAAGCAATAGAAGGTTTTCGGTGGCTGGTGCTCATACATGGAATGGTCTACTGCCACATTTAAGGAAGACAGAATCTCTGACAGCCTTTAGAAAACAACTTTAAACATATCTGTTTGAGTAACACCATGTGATTGGTGATCAGTGTTTTACTAACCGTATACAACATCTGCGCCTAGATGCGGCTTGCCTCTTGGTTCCCCCAGGGATTTGCGCTATACAAATTAAAAAATGAGATCAAATTCTAAAAGATCACCAAAGAAGGTCTCTGGGATGTCAAGACCTCCAGAACCACGGTGGAGGCAGTACAGAATACTATCTAGATGCAGATTTCCCTGGTATCTGTACCGACGACTCTCTAACTGGCGGAAGGAGTGCAAGTTTGGCTAGGAGTATTGGACGAATTTTCTGAGGGCAAAAAAGGGGTTATATCAGAACCTTTGCGCTCGGGTGAAGGAGCAGAGGCAGAGAGGGACACAAGGGGGATAAGTTATAAAATAAATTCTTTTGCAGATGTGGCACAAAGGAGTGGTGAGTTGCCGCAGATATGGATTTGTGGAAATTCAATTGTAAAAGGGGCAGGGAAACATGATTTTGGGACACAAATGGTTGCAGCTACGACATTGCCTTATTGAGGTGGTCGGACTTAGGGGGCTCAGGTGGGACCAATTGCTGCTCAAGTTAGCGGGTTGGAGGGAGCGCCATGGGGTTCTGGAGGGAGTAATTGTTCACACAAGGGAGAATGGCCTAGTAGAGACACAGGAGTATCATTGTTAAGGAAGATGAACAGGGGCTTTAGCTGGTTAAGGGAGATATGGCCCAGGGTAAGGCTGATTTGGACAGAGTTATTGCCAAGGAGAGTATGGAGTGGTGTGACGAATGAAGGGGCAGTGGAAAGGATGAGGAAGAAAATTAGCAGGGAGATGGGGAAGTTATGTAGTTCTTTGGGGGTGCAAGCGCTTGAGCATCGGGAAATAATTTATGAGGACTTTTCCGTTTTTTGGGAGGACGGAGTGAATCTCTCGGTATACGGAAACAGTTGTTGGTGGTGGAAGACATAATAAATAGTTGGAAATAGAGGAAACCGTAGAGTAGCAAGGGGTGTGGCAGAAAGAACACCTCAGGGGGGGTTTTTCTGGTACCGGGGACATGGCCCTTTGGAGGAGGGGTGGGGGAAGCATAATGGGGTACTAGTGCGGTAAAGGAGGGGGTGGTGCTGTTTGCACGAACGGGCTACCCCGGGGGTACAAAGAGGGGGAAGAGGTATTGAAGAAGGAGGGGCGTGGCCTCGGGGACAAGATGGGAGAAAGCAGGAATGAAGGTTAAGAGGATTTTAAGGAGACGGAAGGGAGCAAAGGATAGGAAGGGGCTGACTTTTAAATGCTTTAATTATTTAATTGTGGGGAATGGAAATTGTTTATTTAATTGTTTGGGAATTTGTTAAAACTGATATGTTATTCTGTATGTAAGGTCAGGGAGCCAGGTTAGCGTTTTTGTGAGCTGTGGCCGATCACATTAAAGCAACCTTTTCCACTTAAAAGCGAGTATGGGTATTTTTGTGCAGTAAACCCAAAGGGGGGGGGGCACGTAGGGAGTGCGCAAGCGTTTCCCCGGGGTGATTTTGGGCACTGTACATGCGAATAGATTGCCACGGGGGGGGGGGGGGTTATTTAAGGGGGAAAGGAAAGTTCGGGAGCTGGCGACTGTTAGGACGAGCGTTTTTGTCCGGATTTTAATTGACAATTTTTCCTCCTATTTTGGTAGGTTCAGGGCTTTAGAAGGGTTACAAGAGGGTAGAGGGGATGGTGGTTTTCATGTGACAGGCCGGGGCGTTAGCCGGGGCGATTGAGATGTAAGGTTCATTGTTGGTGATGTGGCAGGTCAGCCTGGCTGCAGGTCATAGGAACGAGGAGATTGGTGATGAGGGGAGTTTTTTCGGCGGTAAGAAGTTTGCTTGATGCCGGGGACATGGCCCTTTGGAAGAGGCATGGGGGAAGCACAAAGGGGTACTAGCGCGGAAAAGGAGGGGGGTGGGGCTGTTTGCACGAACGCAGCGGTAAGAGGTATTGAAGGAGGTGTGTGGCCTCGGGGAAAAGATGGGAGAAAGCGGGAATGAAGGTTGAGAAGATTGTAAGGAGATGGAGGGGAGCAAGGGATAGGAAGGGCAGAATTTTAAATGCTTTAATTATTTAATTATGGGGGAATGGAAATTGTTTATTTATTTCATGGTTTGGCAATTTGTTAAAACGGATATGTTAGTCTGTAAGGCCAGGGAGCCAGGTTAGCATTTTTGTGAGATGTGGCCTGTCACATTAAAGCGACCCTTTCCACTTAAAAGCAATTATGGGTATTTTTCTGCAGTAAGCCCAAAATCTATATTTTGCACCATTTATGAGGTTTGTGTAACATACAACTGAGCAAGGAAGTGTTGTTGATGGCCGTATTGACCAAGATGTTTGCGGTAGGGCAAAAGGGAAGCAACCCGGTTTTTATTTTACTCTGTTTGGTGCCTTTTTATTAATAGCATGACACAAGAAGATTTTGCATCAGACTTTGACTGACTTTGCACATTTGTAAAGGCAAGGAAAATGGTCTTTTAATTGTCTATCACAGTAACATATATAATTGTGTAAAATTACTATTCACATCCTTTTGGACTTGTGAGAAATGTTATCTGCTATGGCCGATGCTAACTATATTGTGCAGAAGAAAGGAAACATTACCATTGAACATCTGGACAGTAGGGGATGTTGGGGATTTTCCATTTCAGTGAAATCTTTCCCTGTAATGTCTAATCATGACCTGCCCTGTAAGGAACGAGGCAGCTTCAGCGGAATTACCCATATGTTCATATTTCGGACCCCTGTAGCCATGGCTGTCATCCAATCGGCTGTCGGCGCATCCTGCAAAGGCTGTTGACTTCTCCCTGACCTCAAGACTGATTCTGAGCTTGTGCAAGATCTCTGACACCATAGTGCCCCTGTCCTCACTCCCTGATACTTGCTCACTGCTGTATTGCTTAGAATGCTACACAGTCAGGGCCTGATTTCCATGTGGGTGTTAAGTACTGAAAAGGTCGTAAAAAGCGTTAACCACCTTATCGGTACTTAAGACCTATTCTGAAGGTGGTGCCTTCTTCCAAAGTCGATATGAATGCACCACTTTCGGAATGTATGTGGTGGTTGCTATGATGAGTGGGAAACCAACCTAGCAACCGCCACATTTGTTACCTGCCAATTAAGACGGGTATTCTTGTGGCACTCCTCCACTTTTAAATGTGCGTTAAAGTGGTGCACATAAACGGTACCATTTCGGTGCCGGTATTGTGGAGGAGTGCCACAGGAAACCGGTCGCAGTACAGGTGGGTGACCAAACATTAGTGTTTGAGAGGGGTGGGATGGGTGAGACACTGATTGCATTGAACCCCGTCTCTCACCTGCATACTAGCACTTTGAGCTGTATTTTAGCATGACATTTTTTTTAAAGTGCAATGTATGAAGTTGTGCTAGTATGCAGGTCCGAGACAGGGTTCAATGCGCTTGTAAATGTAACCAATATCCTTCATTAAATGCTACTTTACATGTTGAATATGAAGGTTTATCTGCAGCACTTTCATAAAATAACGATTATGTCATTATTTAAGCAATAGGACCCGAGCGGCAGGGGCATTACCGACTCAGGTAATGCCCCCGCCACGAGGGTCATATTGCTATTAGTATCCTGGCCCGCAATATACGCGTGACTGGGGCACAAAAAGCATTTTTTTCTGTCCCGAAAGGCCACAGCGTTTCGGGACAGAAAAAAAAAAAAAAGACCAAGAAAATGGCCACCGGAAAAGGGAAAACGGGAGTCCGTTCTCAGTTTCCGTGGTGGCTTTCGGGAGCGGATGCGCTGGGAACACAAGTGTTCCCAGCGCGTCCGCTCCCAAAAAAAGGAAGCAGAAGGTAAGTGGGGTCGGGAGGGAGGGGAAGGGGGTAGAGAAAAAAAATAAAATAAAAAAATAACGTACCTGCGTCCCCGGCAGGGTGGAGTCTCCACACTGCTGGAGGCTGCCCTCGTCCCCCACCAGGGACTCAAGAGCAAGAAGGTAAGTGGGGTGGGGTAGGGAGGAGGGAGGAGGGAGGGAAGGGAAAAAAAAGCTACCTGAGACCCCAGCGGGGGGCGAAGGCAGCCTCTCAGCCGTGGGGAGGCTCGGAGCGGGGATGGTCTGGTTGTTGTGTTGTGTAATGTTCACCTTGAGTGGTCCAGTCTTGTAGAGCCTCGGTATTCATTAGGAGCCGAATCTCTTTTTGGAGTTCGTCCAGAGATAACTTTGTTGTAAGTCCTAGTAGTTTGTCACCTGGAATAATGGCCACCGGGTCTGGGGTTGAATATGCGTTCTCATTAATACCCATGCGGGATAGGGCGTCAGCATTTCTGTTCTGGACTCCAGGTCGGTACGTGATTGTGTAATCATATTCTGTGAAGAATAAAACCCATCGGAGTTGACGAGATGATTGAGCCTTTGCCGTCTTGAGGTATTGTAGGTTGCGATGGTCGGTGAAGCAGATGAGCAGGAGCTGGACACGGTGAGCGTTACGTTGCAGGAGTGCAAAATAACGCAAAGCGTGTTCTGCTGTTTGGGTGTGGTTTAAATAGCCCAGGTAAAGTAGTTCTAGGCCAAGTAGTTCCAGGCCCAGCCACACCCAAAACACTAGACCGCATGGCTTGGTTGTAAAGAACTGAGCTGTGTAATAGGCCTCCATGTTGGATTGAGGTTCAAAACTGGTATTGCTTTATTCCTGATAATGAGCCTGGCGCCAAAGGCGCCAGGACTGACTCCATGTATGTTTCTGATGGAGTTTTAAGGTCCTTGGGGGGGGGGCAGTGTGAAGGGCTTTAGCCCCACTGCTGCCAGGGGGCTGTTATACCTGAGGGGCTCAGGGGCATGGATCATGACACAGACTCTTCACAATGTAAATGTCTCAATAATGGCAATGAAAATGTAAAGATGAGTCTCAATATTTGTAGTAAGGCCTTGGAAGGTAGAATCCGCACAGTTTAAAACATGATGAATTTCCTAAATCCAATATACAGTTACAGTCCCTCCTCTTGTCTCTTAGGTGATCAACATTACATAGGTTGAGGTTTGCATGGCTTCTCAAGCTGTGTCGCAACACTTTCATTCTTAATACAGCCAGTTTTATATATACTACTTTACATATATATATATTCATGTTATTTTTCGTACATGTATTCCAATCCTCCAAAGAATATATATGATGTCCAGGGGATTCCTATACAGTGTTTCAACATCATTAACCAGCAATAAACGTAAGATTTCTTTTTACTTGCTTACCATCAATTACACAACTTACAACACACAAGAAAATTGTGTCTCCACGTTTATTGTCATGTATTACTGTACCCAGAATTCAACCTAAGTATGTACACATTCACCCGGTTAGAGTTTCCCTATACCCAATAGCATGTGGATCTCACAACTTATCTATACAGTTCAACATAAATCATTATGCAAGTTGGTTTGGCTATGAGTCAAATAAAACTATTCAAACTAAATTCTTCATTCAACCCGTTGGGATGTGTTGTGTCCAGTAGGTGGATCCAGAACATTTCTCTCTGTGTCAAAAGGGTATGAAAGTTGCCCCCTCTATTTGGGCGTTTAACCACCTCCAATATGGTGAATTGCATCTGAGCATTTGAATGTCTATGTTCGTTTTAGTGTTTTGCCACTGGTGATTTCATGTTTTTAAAACACACATTCGACTTGTGTTCTGTCCATCTTCCTTTTGCCGTCCTTGCTGTTTGCCCTAAATATAAAAGCCCACATGGGCATTTGATGCTGTAGATAACACCCGATGTCCTGCAAGTGGCATAGTCATGGAGAATTTCTTTTATTCACATCTGGGGATGTGAAATGCTCTTCTTCCCTTTTAATAAGTTATTCCAATGGCTACATGTGAGACAGGGGAAAGTCCCCTCCTTTTTCTCCATAAACCTGAATGTCTATCTCTTTGTGGTCTCTCAGCATGTACCAATTTATCATGTAAGTTCGTGCCACGCTTGTAGGCCATCATTGGCAGTGTTGGAAATCATTTTCATAGTGTCGGATCATGCTGTAGGACTCCACCAATTCCTTTTGAGTATGTTGCCAATCTGAAAGCTCTGTCTAGAGTATTTTGAAATATAGAGCCGAGGTGGTTCAGTATTTTTACACCTAGGTTGTAGTAACTGCTCCTTTGAAATTTCTACCATTGAAACTTTTGCCTCATTCAATATCGCCTGCGGAAATCCTCTTTTACCAAGTCTCCCACTGAGATCTGAGTGAAAGATTGAGTAATGTAGAAACTGGACATCATATATGTTTATTTATGTGCAGAAGTCCTCTCCTGAAGAAGGGGTTCATCACCCTGAAACACCTAGAGCGTGAAGGGCTTGTGTTTGAACATGTGAAAGAACATTGTACAAAAAGAATATTGGAAGATTCTTATGGGAATTCAAAAACATGTGGTTTGATTTGGAATTGTTTGTAGATTAAACTCTGGTAATTATTTATTTATGTATTTATTTATTTATTTATTTATATTGCGCCGGTAGCTCTCGAGCTTCGGGGCGCAGAGACAAGAACACAAAGACAAAAAGTAAGACAGCCAGGGAGGTTGTTCCAAAGGCCTGCTGCGGTTATAGGGAAGGATTTACCTGCATCGTTTTTAAGTCTGAAGGGAGCTACCACTATCAGACCTTGTTCGGCTGATCTTAGCTCTCTCGTAGGTTTGTATGGAATGATTTTAGTTTTCAGGTATGCAGGGGCTTAGCCAAAAATACATCTATGCGTGAGCGTGAGGGATTTAAATTGGACTCTCTCTTCAATTTTTAGCCAGTAAAGTTCCTTCCTGGCTTTGCTGATGTGCTGATTCCTGTTTTTTTGCTTAATGATTCTCACTGCATTGTTTTGCAGAACTTGGTAGCTGTGGTAGCAGTTTTTATTAGCTCCTAGAGTTAGGGCATTGCCATAGTCTAGGCGAGATAAGATGGTAGCTCTTGCGACCGTGGCGCTATTTTTCTCAGATAAGTAGGGTCTTATGGCTTTTAGTAGGCGCAGGTGGTATGAGCATGTTTTTTTTAACGTAAAGGGTTTGGGCATCTGATCCCAGGGATGCTTCTAGCATCATCCCCAAGGTTTTAACCTTGTTTTGGACCTTAATTTGGGTGTTTCTGATGGTGAAGGTGTTGTATGCAGGATGCAGCTTAGATCTGACAAGATTGGAGCCAAAGACCATAAGTTCTGTTTTGTTGCCATTTAGGCACATCCAATTTTGGTCCATCCATTGCTCTACCGCGTTGTAAACGAGGCTTAGCTTTTTGTTGTCCTTTTGATGGTCTCCACTTAGTTCAATTACCAGCTGAGTGTCATCAGCGTAATTGGTAAAGAACGTGTTGATGTTGTCGAGGACTATGCATAGAAACCTAAGGTAGAGGTTAAACAGGAATGGGGACATGCTGGCACCTTGTGGGACTCCACAGGTGATTTATTTTTCTATTGAGAATAGATTTCCCCCAATGAACTCTAGATGTTCTGTTTTGTAGGAAAGACATGATCCAGTTTATTGCTTCATCTGAGCAGTTTGCTGGTTTTTTTAGCGCTGTCTTAGTAGGTTGTGATCTAATAGGTCGAAAGCAGCGCTCATGTCCAAGAGAACGAGCAAGCCAACTTTCCCCTGATCAATGATGTTGAGCATCTTGGTCTGTAGATCCAGCATAGCTGTTTCTGTGCTGTGCGCTGGTCGAAAGCCAGACTGTTGGTGGTGGAGGAGGTCTGAGCTTTCTACGTGTTCTTGGAGCTGTATGGTGGCAATCTTGTCCATTATTTTAAGTATAAAGTTGCAATTGGTTATGGGCCTTAGGTTGTTTGGGTCGCTTTGGTCTAGATTCGGTTTTTTAACAAGTGGGGTGACTGTTACCCTTTTTATACTTTTAGGCACAATTTGATCACGGAAAGATGAGTTTATCACTTTGGTTAAGGCTGGTGCAAAGATGTCAGGGTGCTCTAAGATGATGCTGGCCGGGAGTATGTTTTTGGAACAAGTGGTGGGTTTCATGGATGCCAGGGCTTTTATCATGTCGTTGGCAGTAATGGGCTTGAACCTAAATTGGGTCGTCTGGTAGTAAGTTCCTCTGGTAAATCTTGAGTGGGTGACTTGGTAGCCGCTTGGGATTTGGCTATAATATTCCTGGCCTTATCAATTTTGTTAAAAAATGCTATCTGAGTTGTGTCACATTCTTCTTGGGTGGGCGAGAATGTGGGGGTGATGCCTTTTGGTTTATCAATAGATTTCAATATATTGAAGAGTTTGCTGGTGGTGTTGGCTGCCACTGAGATCTGTTTGTCATAGTAGTTTTTTTTTGCCTCAATTATCATTTCTTTATAGGTTTTCTCACTGATTTTCCAGAGTGTTTTGTTGTCCGATGTGGGTTCGTTTTTCCACTCATTTTCCATTTTTCTTTTGAGTTTTTTCTGTTCGAGGAGTTCCTCTGTGAACCACTCATGTTTTTTGTCCTTGGGCCTCGAGGTTTTGGTTAGGATTGGAGCTTCTAGGTCCACTAGGGCCTGTAGGTGGCTAAGTAAGTTGGATAGGGTGGCCTCGCATGTGTCTTCATTATTTCCCTGTGTTTCAAATGTGTCTAGACATTGCATCAGGTGCTCCTTGCTGATGTTTTTATAATTCTGCAGTGTTTTATTAACAGGGAGGTTGGGAGGTTTGGGTTTTTGAGTGGGAGGGGAGATATGGAAGGTCACACTGTAGTGGTCCGACCATATACATGGGTCAGTTTTTTATTCTTGGGATAAGAGGTTGTTGGTAACAACCCAATCTAGTAGATGACTATTGTCCAATGTGGGATCGGTGTTCATCACTTGATAGTCTATGTTATTCAAGAGTTTCTCCAGTTTAATGGCCTCTTTGTCTTTGGGGTCTCCCCACCACCGATTGAGATCTCCTAAGAGTAGAGTGGCGGTGTTGGGTCCTTTGATCATGTTGTGTTGGTGTGTTATTTCTTCATTAAAGTTGGGCATGGAGGTAGGTGGTCTGTAAACAACAATTAAGTCGAGGCTACTATTATTGGTTTGGAGGTGTTTAAGGTGGAGGATTTCAGTACCATTGCATTGTATTTTAGTCGGGAACAGTTGAATGGTGTCTTTGGCAATAACTGCCACACCACCGCCTTGTCCTGATTCTATGTTGGTGTAGTATATGGTGTAGCATTGCCAATGCTTGTTACAATGTCGTGGCTGAAGATGCTTTAAAATGCCCCATTTGTCACACATTTTAATACATATTTGCCCCTAGGTGCTACTCAAACATTTTCTAGCATCAATTAATGAATTGCGATTTTCAACTGTGGGCCATTTTCTCACTGGTTCCTAGGACTATTTTTTGACCCAGTCTAACCATGATTTTCCTTTTCTTCTCTTTGTTTTTCCTGCCAATAGTTACCTTCTCCACCCTCATTGCAACCTCTCCTTCAGAAGCCTCCCCCGTGCTTCACTAGCCCATCTACTTGCCCCTGATGGCTTTGCTCACCCTACCATCAAAGACTCCTCTGATCTCTGATCTCACTCTTCCATCTCTGTTCTGACTTCCTTAAGCATTCCTTGTGCATGGACTCTAATCACCATGTTTCAAAACACTGTCAACTCTCTGCTTACAAGTAAGGCTTGGCGGAATTCTCCTGCACAGCTACCACCAGTCCCCCTTATCACATCTTACTATCCCTTGCGAGGCCTTGTTTTCAATAGATTGAACCTGTATTTTACCAGAAACAGCTGTGTCCCAAGCAGTCAGGAATTCGGCAGCTTCTACGTTGAGAAGCCATGTACCCAAGAATCTATTTTCTTCACTGCCACCCACTACAGTCACATGTCCCTATCCTCCCAAAACCCTCATCTGCCTACAACATCATGTTATCCTCTTGGGTGTCTGGCAGAGGACTCTCCATTTTTGCCTTCAACCTCCTCCTCTTCTCACGGTTTTGCACCTCCCTCTGTAAAATGTTCTCCTCATTTGGATTTGGATGCAACCTTTTTACCCGCTACGCCAAAACAGTTTTTCTTTTCCCCTTTGTCAAGTAAAGTGTAGAGTTCAAGTTGTTTATTTGCACAAGTCCAACGGTTCCACACAGGAATCAAAATCCAGAAATTAAAGCAATAGAAGGTTTTCGGTGGCTGGTGCTCATACATGGAATGGTCTACTGCCACATTTAAGGAAGACAGAATCTCTGACAGCCTTTAGAAAACAACTTTAAACATATCTGTTTGAGTAACACCATGTGATTGGTGATCAGTGTTTTACTAACCGTATACAACATCTGCGCCTAGATGCGGCTTGCCTCTTGGTTCCCCCAGGGATTTGCGCTATACAAATTAAAAAATGAGATCAAATTCTAAAAGATCACCAAAGGAGGTCTCTGGGATGTCAAGACCTCCAGACCCACGGTGGAGGCAGTACAGAATACTATCTAGATGCAGATTTCCCTGGTATCTGTACCGACGACTATCTAACTGGCGGTCTTTCCGGGATTCAGGTCAGAGGTTGTCCTTCCTCTTTATGTTGCACCTCTTCAACAAACCTGCAGTACAGCTTGGGAGCTTGAAATCACTACCACCTCTCTCTAGGACCTAGGGCTGTTCCCCAACTGCATGTCCTCTTCCATCTTCCTGGCCCCTCATGTTCCTCCTCCCACCACGTGGTCATACTTACGGCTGACCTGGCCTCTGAAGCCTTTCCTGCTCTTTTTCACTTCTATCCATCCTCCTGCTGCTATCCCCTCTTTTGGTTGTTCACCACTTCCTCCTGCTGTAAAATCTTCCTCCAATATTCCTTCTACTCCTGCCGATGTTACTACCTCCTCCCATTGTCTAGCACCCCTGTACAATGTTATCACATTCTCCAACCTTTTACAACCTCCTCCGACTATTATCACCTCCTCTAACCTTGTACCACCTCCTTCCATTGTTATCATCTCCTCTATCCTGCAACACCTCCTCTGCTGTTCCCAACTCCTCCAATCTTCCACCACCTCCTGCCAATGTTACCACCTTCTCCAATTGTTTACCACCAGCTCTCGTTGGTATCAATCTTATCAATCTTATACCATGCCATCCTGCTGTTAACACCTCCTCTAATATTCCGGAGCTTCCCATTTATGTTACCACTCTTCCAATTGTCTGCCACCTTTTGTGGACTCCTTCACCTCCTCTCACCTCCTTCCTACTACACTCTTGTGCGGTCGTCGTATCTTTTACCAGACTCCTCCAACTGTAAAGCACAATCTGCTCCAAAGACCCATACCTAGCAAGTGGGATTAGCTGTGCTTATACAATGGGCCTCATCACAAGTTGGGTGGAAAGTTGGGGATTCACCTACAGCTCTGAGCTGGGGTAAATCTGCAGACTTCTGCCCACTACGCCACAGTAATTGCACCGAAAATGCGCTGTTGGGTCCAATGGACCTAGAATAAACGGGGACTTACTGCACCACCACAACTTGGGATCCGGCACTAACTGCACCGGACCAATTTGCGTAACGTTAATTGCACTGAGCGGTATCCCGGCAGATTTACAGCCGAGATACTGCCCAACTTGTAATGGCCCCCATTGTCCCTTACTGGATCCTAACCTAAGGGTTAGAAAAAACATGGGCCTATTCAGGTTTTAAGGGATCAGGGCAAACCCATATATGATGTGGCAGCCTTGTTGGATTTTATGCCTCTCTAACCCTCCAGGCGTGGGCGTGTCCATTGTTGGGGCTGGTGGTTTCCGTGTAGGAATTTAGAGTTGGAACTACTTTGGGTATGTTTCCTAGTCTGTTTGGTGTGTTGGTAATGGTGGGCTAGTGGGGAAATAGACAGAACAGCTGAACGGCACATGGGGTGCACTTTGGTGAACATGATTGATGTCGATGGATTCCCACATTGGTTGCCTGGCATTTGGGAAGACGCGTGTTGGAAAGACTGTGTGTGTGCGCGGGGAAAATGAGATTCAGTGCAGACCCTGTGAACTCCGAACGATGAAGTTTCTGCAGTATTGGTTGCGCAGGTAACAAACAGTTCACAGACAACCAGCCCCTTTGCACTTGACTCGGGGAGGGCTTTCCTCAGCACACCCTAAAGCTTCAGCGCTGTAGCAATGGGCTGTTTAGGGATAGCTGTGTGTTCTCTTACCTGGGGAGGTGGCACCTAGGGACTGATCAGTGATGCGGTCATGTGACTGTCCCCTGTCTGGAGACCCAAGAAAGGCGACCACAGGATTCTTCGCATATCACCCCCCCCCCCCAATTCCAACACCACTAGCTTGGTGTGGCACTTGGCCCACTGGGTCATGTTCCCGATAGCTGCAGATTAAGGCGGGGGACCGTTTGACACCACGCTAACCCTTCCTATTCATCTGAAGCTAACTGACTGTCTCACAGCTGTTATGGATTTTATGGTCCTACAATGATTCAACTCATTGAAAACACAAAGCATCTATTTCTCTTTACTTGTGTCCATTGTTCAGACTTGACTGCCCTCTCCCATCGCCATAACTCTCTTGCCCTCATCCTGGAACCCCACATCTACTTTAATGGCAACATGTATGTGTCTGTATTAGCTCATGTTCACCTCTGTCCTCCATCCACTACATCATTTGCAGGCACCATATAGCATTGGTTCTCTATGTGTTTGACCCCCTTAAGAACCTTGTCAGATGTGCCACCTGCACTCTGTTTGCTCTCCCGCCTCCTTCTACATTTTGGCTATTAGGTGGCACCAGCAGTGCTGCCTATAGGCCAAAACTATTTGGCATCAAAAGTGAAAATAGGAGAGAGATTGGATGTGAGTGTTTGGGATCTGTCCCACCTATTCACCACCTATGGCCCTAGCAGTCCCCTCACGGCCATTCTCAATCACTAACTGCCCTTTCCCAACCAAAACACACACCCGTAGACCGTCTTTGAACCAGCTGTGTGCTTTCAAGGGGATGTTAATGTTAGTTTTAAAGCGTCTTCTAAAATGTAATTCTATACTGCAGCTGTAACCCAGCACGTGGGTGCATACAGATTTGCCAGACATATGGCTAAGCATCGTTTGCCAGCTGTTGCCATTTTATGGCCATGCAGTACCTTTATGGCAGGGGCTGGAAAATGCCTCTCCCATACCCACACAAAAGACAAAACTGTTACTTTTGCCAATGCGTGTTTCATCATCTCATTTCAAAATAGCGCCCTATACAAATTCCACCCCATGGCCCTCAATTCAGCCTAAAGTCTAACAATGCCTTTTTCTCTCATCCAATCCCTTTAAGACCCTAACACGAGCACCTCGTCATACAAACTCAAAAGTGTCTTACCACTTGCAAAGCCCATGGGCAGCCTCTAGTCTTCAGCCCTTTGCCACCCTCCACTGGGATGCCTTATAGGAGACCTTAAGGCCTATCGGATCTACAATCCTTTCTAAATTTCTCTGAGGAGCCACCTCATTCGCCAGGAGCATCCTCGATGAAACATCACCCCAACCTCCTCGCAAGTACAATCACTGCTGAGGCGGATGTGTTTTTTAATTAAAAATACATGTTAGTATATCCCACAATGATTCAGCAGCTCTTATTTTAAATTTGTAATGTGTTAGGGGGTATTAAAATTTTACAGGTGAGATCTGCTATCGAACAGAATAGAGGCATGCTGTGACATGCCACATGCCACGTTTAGCTGCTACCCCTTCTCTAAAGTGTGAGCTCCTGGGGATGCCCTGGGTATGGTCCCAGCGCTGCATTGGCAGTTCTCATTACTGTCTAGGGTCTTACTCGGGGTTTGGAGCACTCCGCGAATATGTAGTGGTTTCTATTGCTGCAACCTTGTCACCCCTTCCTCTAGCCCCACTGTGTCTCTTCATGCATACCTACACCGTGTCAGGGTCTGATGCATTTCCTGTGGGTCTAAATGAAACTTACCCAACATTACTATGAATGCAAGTACCCCAGGGCAAGGGTGGGGGCGCATTGCCAGGGCAGTGTAGGGAGCATGTACTCCCCTCCCACGCCATATGCTTTGCAGAATCTTTTCATAAATGTAAAGTTTCACTCCGAAGGGGCAGAAATCATGAAGTTTGCATATTTCACCAAATTGGATGCCTTCGTTAAAACGAATGGGGAAAATGGGATGGAATTTGCTTTATTTCAACCTGGGTCAGATTACCTAACGTTTTGCAATAGGGGAAAAATCGAACAAACTGATTACTATTTCTTTTTTTGTTACTTATGTAATCAAATGGAGCAAGCGTATACTGCAGCACTTTTGTAACAGGAAAAATGGGACAAAGAAAATAAATACACGTGCCATCTTCTATCATGTATATTTACATTCTCTATGTAATATGGGGGATAATTTGGCATGTTTGGTCTTTTCTTTATAAAGTTTTCAAAAAACGGGCTAAATGGCATTGCTCCATTTTTCCTCATTGAAAATTTTACGAACATTTGCATAAGAGAAAGAGGGCGTCAGCGAGTGCTTGTAAGAAATCCGTTTTTTGCTACAGGAAAGATAACAGCCATCACATTTTGAATGGTTGAGTCCAGGTGTCCCAAAGTAGAGTCTTTGTGGATTTAGAAGTCCTCACCGTGGAGCAGCCACTTAGCAGAGCGTACAGCATGCCATCCAGATGGCCACAGCATGGTTGTATGTATATATAAACAGGAAGATGGGCACACCGGAAGTATCATCACCTGCAGCTCCATGCAAGAAAGTCGCCTGGGCTGGTCTTCAGACTGTTAATAGGGAATGTCAAATAGAAAGTTTAATTAATACATACGAGAACTGCAATTACATTTTCTGAAAAATTACAGAATATCTAATATCAATGTCACAGACGCCAGCTAAAGCTATAGATTCCAACGTTAACATCATCATACTATATCATAAAAGGCCAGATGTATGTTTGTCTGAACCCATCCTGCAAGCTTCATCTATTAACACCACTAGAGAGAGCTGTTACCTTATGTTTACAACAATAAGACTTCCAGCTCATCTTCCAGGCAAACAAAATGTGTATTTCATGTTATCACCGCCAGACAGAGATGTTACCTTACGCATACAAGAATAGGACTTCAAGTTCAACTTCCAGGCGAACAAAATGTGTATTTCAACAATGGTAACATACAATTAGCTGCATAAAAGGCCCAAGACAGGGATACCACTTTAACAGCATAATTCAAGTTGCAAACACTAAGAACATATATACATAAAAAAATATATAAACGGAAACTAATTTGAGTAAGCACTATTTCTCTATCAAAATAAAGTTATTTTTTAAATGTGATTATGTATTATGAATTATTAATTGTAATAGTTTTTGATATGTATTATATCAATAATATTCTTCATGTACATTTTAACCTTTATTTGACTTCAATGCACTTTGTTTTATGATCTCATGTCTACTTCGAATCATGCTGCACGTGAATTGTATTACTCTGACATCCCTCAACATTATATATTTGAGGACAAAACCCGTAAGTGGAATCCAAGACAATGAGGAGCAGATAAGATAGGCCTTATGTACTATGTTAAACTTTCAATGTATTCTGGGAGATTTTTTTTGAGGTTACTACTCCTCCACGTAAAAGGAGCAAGATCCTTTAAAAATGTTTTTTTCTATTAACATACATTGGGCCTCATTACACGGACGGCGGTAAGGGTTAACGGTCACCGTTAATGGCAACGGTGACCGTTAACCCTTACCGCCGTACTACGAGGTCCCTTTGCGGGTTGGAGGATTTAACGCCTGCTTCATGCAGGCGTTAAAATCCAACCCGCTAAGGGACCTCAGAGCTAATTACGGCACCGCAAAATTGCGGTGCCGTAATTAGCGCCTTCCCCATTTCCATAGTGCCCTATGGGGCAGAAATGGGAATGGGGAAGGGCAATGGCGGAAAGGGGATTTACCGCCCCTCCAACCTTGGAATGGGGCGGTAAATCCCCTTTCCGCCAAGGCGGTGCCGGTATTTTACCGGCATGAGCCATGGCGCTAATAGCGCCATGGCTCACCGCCTACCGTGTAATGAGGCCCATTATGTTAAAATACACCACATAATATATTTACAGTCCTTTATGCACACTAGCAATTGTACACAGACTTTTCCATCAGTTTATGGATATTTTAGATATAGCGGTCGTGTCACAGTGTCATGCTTCCCAGCCTATAAAACCTGCGCCTGACCAACCCCAGGCAACACACTATCTTCTTTAGTCATCCCAAAGAACCAGAACACTTTCCCCATGCATACAGCTCTCTTGTGGTACTAAAGGGAAACAGCCGAATTTAGAGCCTGTCCCTGCTGGGCGGTCCTGGGAAACTGTTTTGGTGACTTCTGGGAAATAGACTACTGTGCAGTCGCTTTTATTTGATGGCGTTGTTCTTTTCTATTTGTATTTTTTAGAGATTCGAGCTTCTATGAGAAACACAGTGCAATATTAACAGTACAGAGCGGGGCAGTCCCATAAATGTCGGCTTTAAATTAGTAGCGGTAGAAACAGTACTGGAAAGACGGTGAGGGGGTTCACATTGGAACATTGAATGGGGGATGGTACAGCAGATAAGTTGCTGAACATTAATTAAGAGTAATGTGTGGAGATATACAGTGGAAATAGGTGGAATCAACTCCTCCTTTTTGTTAGTAACATTTACCATTGAATATAAAAACATGTTCTTGTCATGTATAACATGTGTTGTACAACCTATGATATGAGTCTGATTTCCCTACATGAAAGAAAGAGACCACACCCTTAGCTAGTTGGGGTTCTAGCGAGGTGCATAGGTCAGATACATTTAGCGCCACTAGCTAGTGCTGCTCTTCCCACTCAGGCTTGTGAAGTTTATTAAGTAAATGCATTGTGTCACAAATATATGACGTGAAGTTATGTACAGATGGACTAAAGTAGTTGTCGATATGGGGCTATCACTATAAAAGGTGGTAAAGTGTGTTCCTTTTCAGTCAAAATAAATGGTAGGCATCTTGGGGTTGTACATTTTCAAGAATTACCATTGTAAGTAACTCCTGTTTTGCGTCCAAGCGTCTATTTGTTGAAAGATTTCTATCTGGCCCTAGTTGTAGGATCCGTGTTAAGTTCCTTATAACCAAAAAGAGACTTAAGGTGATCCATACCTATTCGTATGTAAGTGTTTTTGTCATGCCTTGATCGCCATCTTGATTATAAGCTTATCTGCCTGCTGAAAGGTGTCTGGGCACTTCTTTCACGCGGCGCAAGATTATCTTTTAGGCTTGCAAGTTACCAGGACCATGTGTCCAATAACTGCAACCCGTCTCTAGTCTTAAGTTAAAAAAGTAATCATTAGAGTTTTCGTTAAGCATTGATGGGATACTTTTACACTGGCATTTACTGTCCAAGAACCAAATAGTCGATTGATCTATATTTAGCTCTTGCAACAATTGGGGTGTCTCAAACATATCACCTTCTTTGAGGGAGAGTAGTGTTCGCATATTGACAATGTTTGAGAAAGTATAAGTACTGGCGGCTTGGGGATCAGAGAAGGTAACTCAAGGTTTTGTGTTGTGACATTATTTTACTTAATTTTTCTACGGAACTAATGAAAGGGGCAAAGGAAAGGCATTCATTGAGAACTTGCATTCCTTGTTGTGAGAGATGATAAGAAGAAAGATTGGTCATAAGCGTTGTGCATTCTAGGTCTTTTGAGTTTGCTGTCTCTACCTGTGCCTTTTTCTCTTTCTACTATGGGTTGTATGTTTTCCTCTCGGTTTGTGTCACGAGCTCTGGTGTCGTGTGGCTCTTGGAATGGCCTTTTTAGAGTTGTTGGAGGCCGGGTGCCCTTTCTGTAGTGATGTATTTCCGATTTTTGTAGAGATGTCAGAGGGTTGTAAGTGGCATGCGAAACTGAATCCTCTTCATCACTTTCCAATCTTCCAGGGACTAGGTTCTCTGGGGAATTTGCAGGAATCCTCTGTTGGGATTTGTTATTGCTACACATTGTATCATACTTGGATTGAAAGTCTAAACCCTGACATACCTTTAGTTATGTGTGTCACAAGATAATATTCGAGATTTCCTAAGATTTTTACATTTTCTCTGGGAATTACATATTTCCATCCCAGCATGCAACATTTCTACACAGGAATGCCTTTCTGGGTTCCCTGTGGAAATCAGGACTTGTATCCCCGCATGCAGCGTTTCCACACAGCACTGACTTTCTCAATCACTCTGGGCATTTGGAGTCTGTAGTCCAGCATTCAGCATTTCCACATAGAAATGTTTTTCAGAATTTGTTCTAACAATTAGTACTTTGTTCCTAGCATGCAGCATTTCTGAACAGAAATGTCTTTCTCGGATTGCCCTGGGAATTCAGGCTGTGTCTCCTAGCATTTAGGATTTCTTCCTAAATTCGCTGGGGAAATTTAGAACTCGGTATCCCTGCATGCAATGTGTTTCACACAGGAATGGTGTTCTTAGTTCATGCTGGGATTTACGACTCTGGATCCAACCAAGGAGCATTCCCGCATAGCAATGTCTTTCTCTGTTTGCTTTGGGAACTTATGACTCTGTGTCCCAGAATGCAGCTTTTCCACACAGGAATTTCTTTCTCATTTTACTCTGGAAATTAGGACTCTATGGTACTCATCATGAATTAGGTGGTATCCCGGCAGTAATTGCACTGGGATACCGCCCAATGCAATTAGCATTTTTAAATTTTTTTGTAATTTATTTTGCATTTTTAAAGTGCTCACACAGCCCGGGGGCATCGAGGCATTGTTACAGGAATATATCTCTTAGTTGCGTATTTATAAGGCGCTTAATACCCAGAGGTTTCTAAGTGCAGACCCGGGTATCGAACCTGTGTTGCTTTGTGTCATCTTGTTTCCAAGGTGAGCACGTTGCTGATGAGCTATCCTCCCGGGAAAAGGTGCAATTTGTGCCGGATCCTGAGTTGCAGAGGCACTGTTAGTCCCCATTTATTATGAGTCCATAGGACTGTATGGGGTTCTTTAGCACTATTACCGCTGGTGGTAATAGCGCCGGCAGTAATAGTGCCAAAAATTGTCAGAAAGCTGGAGATTTACCTCCAGCTCAGAGCTGACTCCAGCTCAGAGCTGGAGGTAAATCTCCAGCTTTCCACCCAAACTCGGGATTGGGTGGAGCAGAAATGCGGTGTTAATAGGATTACCAGTGTATTTTGGCCACTCCACCCAACCCCTGAAGAGGCCCTATGTCCAAACACAGTGTTTCCACACAAGAATGTCTTTCTCAAAGTACTATGGGAATTGTGAATCTGCATCCCAGTATGCATGCAGCATTTCCACACAGTAACGTATCCCATGAGCTATTGTTTCCACACAGGAATGTCTTTCTCAAAGTACTATGGGAATTGTGAATCTGCATCCCAGTATGCATGCAGCATTTCCACACAGTAACGTATCCCATGAGCTATTGTTTCCACACAGGAATGTCTTTTTCAATTTGCTCTCAGGATTAGGACTTAGAATTCCCATGCCGCATGGCATTGTGGGCTACCACAATATGGATTTACGGCATGTGTGAAGTAGCCCTGCATGCTGCAGATACATGGTCTCAGATATTTTTGGGGTAAAGCCCAGAGCATTTATTTGACTGACACCGTCAGAGTAAGCTTCTAAATTACTTTGAGTGAAAATGTTTAGACTCACATCACTACATGTGCTCTCATTGCAAGTTTGGCAGTATCTTTGCCAAACTACCACCAAAATCGATTACCGTAACCGCCACTTAGTCCTGTGGGTTTACCGCGGGATTACAAGTGGTGGCATGGTGATATCAACCCTCATTTTCGGAGCCCATAGGACTCCATGTGGTTTTGCCAGAACTATCGGTGGCGTTAGTTCTGCTGTGGTCATTCTGCCAGTACTTGGTGGTATGGTGGCTGATTCACCTCCAGCTATGTGCTCGAGGTAAATCCTCTACCTCACTGCCAATCTCGTAATTCGGCGGTGCAGGTATGCAGTAGGAATGCAGTGGTAACTGAATAACTGCTGCATTCCCGCCAATTTATCTCATACAGCTGACCCCATGATGCCACTACATCCATGTCAGTACTGGTTGGCAATATGTCACCACACAAGCAAATATGCTATCTCCACATTTGTGCTGAAAGCAGGCATCGAGGCACACTCATTTTGAGACATGAACTGTGCTCGCTCAGTCCTTACCCGTCCCAAGTTATACCGCTGACATGGCTACCATCATGCCTTTAAGTGGGCCAGGGCTAGCCAAGGCTCAGCCCTTGCAGTCTCCAAATATTGTCCATGAGCCAGGGTTCTGCTAGGGCTCTCCGAACTGACCTTGCTTAGCACATTCCTTTAAAAATATGAGTGGCGGCACTGCTCTTTGCCAGAAAATGTCACCTTCAGTAATGTTTACAGTCACACCATCAATTAAAGACACTGAAATTAGGTACTTTTCCAACAGGAAAGGGGAATTATAAGAGAATACATTGTTTGATTTTTGCCACACATTATAATAGAGTATTATCAGTAGAATGCCTTTAATTAGTATGTAGAAATAATGGATTTCTTTCAGAAGAACTGTGGGATTGCATGCTGTACTGATCCCTTTCGATTTGATGTTTTAATGCCCCCCCTCCTCGGGTCATATTGCCTAATTTATTTTTTTGACAGTCAAAATAATCCTTATCTGTAGCTTCTGAAATAAAAGCATCTTGCAAATTTGAAAAATATGCCCAAACATGCGCACAATAAAAATAAAAAAAATTGTGAAAAAGCCGTTTGCTCCAGTTTGCAAAACACGATCACCATATTTTTTGCAATTCCTTCCACAGATAGTGTTTTTAAACCAAAGTTTCAAAAGACCTTTTGCAAATAGTATTTCTATGAATTCCACCTGGGAAGAGAAGTGTTCAAGTTCCTGAATTGCAGACTGCTCTCAAATCCGGCCTCCACCACTTAACCAAAGTGAGTGCTCCCGCAACGTTTATCACTCTATGCCTTATCTGCCAACATGAGAAGTCTGTACAAGGTAACCAGGTGTCGGCTACTTCAAAAAAATGCCTCACTCCTGATATTGCCACATCAGTAAATGGTAATATTGGCAATTCATACACTGGACGTCACTGTGCATTGTCTACTTCCTTATGCATGGCAAAATGTTTTTAATGTAACTTCCCCTGATACCTTTGCATACTAAAGACTCATTCTGAGATATCACTATTTATGCAAATTAGAGGGGCCCACACCTCTTTTGCCACACAGGGCTCTCCAAATCCTAGGGCTGGCCCTGTGTAGGAACATGGGAGGGGGTAGCTCTGCGTGGGGTTAAAAGAAGTAGGGTTGCGTGAAGCAATCATCAATTGGGAGAGATGTGCTTTGAAGAGCAGGGGTTTCAGGTCCTTCCTGAACTGTAGGGTGCAAGGGACCACTCTGATCTGCCTTGGTAGCTTGTTCCAGAGCCAGGGTACCTAGCAGGACTCTTGCTGATTGTTTGTTACCAGTCTGGTGAGTGGTGGATCAGTTGCCACCGCTTTGTCAGTGATGCAGTCTGTCTAGAACATGAAGGTGTGGTGGAAAGGATGGAGACTGCAGTGCCCTGAGGATGGGGGTTATGTCACTTTTTTTTAACATTATATATGGTTTAGAAAAAACCTTTATACCTTGTTACATAAGTTCATACACACATTACTGTTAAAAGAGAAATACCAATACAGATACACCAATCTCACATAGCTCAGCAAACTGAAGTAATGTCTAATAGCACACCACATTTCGATTTCTTTTAGCAATTACGCATAAAACATTCAGACATATCTCCTCAATGAACTAAAAGTATAAAATCGAATAACACGATATACAGATTCATATTACACGTTTCTTTGCATCATTTATGGCTTCCTAGGTCAGGTTATTCGTAGGTGCTGATTATCGAGCAGCTGATATACACCCTTAATAAAGTGCACAAGTGCGATGATAGCATGTTTATTAGTACCTGACAACAACAAGGCCCACAGAAATTCAACACGATCGACTGTTATGTTGTGAGTGTATTTCTGAAACCATCGATCTCTAAGCGAGTTTACTTTCTGACACTCCAAGATGAGATGCTTCCAAGACTCGTCATAACTCTTACATAAACGACACAGTCTATCTTCACGGGACAAGGCTCGCCTAGGTCCCACAGCATCTAGAGTGCTAAGTGTGTTAAACCTGATGATTCTCACGTAAGCTGCTCTGACCCTAGGTTCTTGGAATAGTTGTAGTTAGTCCGGTAATGTATTAAATTGTATTTTACGGTAAATTATCAAATTGTATTTTATGTAGTTGAATTTTCCTGAGAGCAGGGCATTGCAACCATCTGGACATGACCAGGGCTTAGAAGACAGTTCTGAAACTCTTGGTGGGATTGAAGGTCTTGACTTTGTGGAGGAGCCTGTCCTGAAGCCATGTTGTGTGGGTCTTTCTTGGTGATGCATGCTTTCAATGAGCAGTCACAGTTGATGGCAAAGCTGAGAGATTTTGCAGTGGGTGAGAGCCGAGGCGTGAATCCATCGAGCCTTACTTCTGTCAGCCATTTGTAGACATGGTCATAGTGGGTGGGGTTTCCTCTTTGTCGGGTTAAGCTTCCGGAAGGTGCTTGACACCCAGGCTTGGATGAGGGATGGACAGTGCCTCAATTAATGGATATCATTGATGCAATTGATCTTTCGGTAAATATGTGTGGCATCTGCATTCTGGTGTATCTTAATGTTGGTGTCTGCAAGGAGTTCCCCCTGGGGGTTCCATCTAGAGGTTAAATATGACCGGGGACAGGATGGAGCCTTGTGGAACTCCAAGGGTGACTAGGTGGTGCTGAGATCTGTTTGGTCCTTTCCGGAATGAGATGGTGTATTTTGGAAAGGTACTAGGTGAACCACTGTCAGACTGGCCCCGATAACTCGGCTGGTTGTGGTCTCTGTGCTGCTTCGTGGTCGGAATCTCGATTGTTAGTCCTTTCGAAATATTGTGCTGAGTGACCCTTTCCTGTAGCTGGGTATCGACCGCCTTCTGAATCACTTTGCCGGGTAAGGCTGGATATGTGATTGAGTGATAGTTGGCCATGTTGCCCGAGTTGAGTGTGGGTTCTTTCATCTGAGAGAGAAACTGTCCCGTTTTCAGAGTGTCTGGGAAGGTGCCTTGATCGAGGGATGTGTTAATGACGTTGACGAGTTGTTCACGTGCTTCTCCTGTGAAGACCTTCACAATGGAAGGAGGATGTCGTCTTTGTAGGCTGTGAGTTTGAGGGCTGTAAGAGCGAGGGACAAGTCTTCGGGAGTAATTACCCTGAATTCGGTCTGTCTGGGTATATTGGAGCCTTATAGTGTGTGACGTCTCTGGTCTATGTGAAAGATGTCCTAAAGGACTATACAGCCGGTGACAGTTTGTAATGAAACAAGGATCATCCCTGATGTCAAACTATATGAACTAACAAGTAGCACCATGAGTATTGGTTAGTAGTTCATTTGATTAGCTTAAATACAAAGTATGAAGCCGAAAAAACCCATGTGTAATGAAAAGCTGTAATACGCTGACAATCTGCTTTCCAGCATGCATTGTGCTAATTTCCAAACGCCTCCCAAAGTGTAGCTAGTATGTGACAGTGTGTGATCCTCTTCCAAATGTTTGTGGACATTCCAGAGAATAACTTGGGGAAATGTAATCGAAGAAGGACCAGCCCATTCCAGGCCGCAGCCATAAGTTATTGAACTGGGTAATTACTTCCAGAGCAGCGGGCTCCACGCAGTGTAAAGCACAGAGGCCTCCCCAAAATAGAATCCGCTCAGAGCAGAATGCGGGCGCAATTAGGAAGCCCAAGTTCGCGGAGCCGAGGGGTCGGAATGCGAGGCCATCTCCGCTGGGGACGGCAGCAGAAGGCCGGGCGCATTCCATCTGGTGTGCGGACCTGGCCAATGCGAGGGGGCTTTGGGGTCTTAAGGAGTCGGAGCTCGGCTTTGCTCGAACCAGTTCTATCTGGCGGTGGCCATGAAGCCCAGCAGTCCTGTCATTGTCCTGCTCTCTCTGCCCTGACATTTCTTCCCCCATGCTGCGGGCCTCACATAATGAACTCCAGGCTCTTTGGGATGCAGGCATGTAAGATGAGCTGGCTGGCACAGATGCACGCATGCGCAAGCCGTGCCCCGTATAGAAGGAAGGGACTATTTTCTGAAAGTCGCGGACGCGCTGCGCATGTCTTGCTCAGCGACAGACGCGGGTCATGACAACTCACGACAACCACGAGCTCTGCGCAAAGAGTACCCTTCATGACACCACAGCCTCTACAGTTTATTGTTTCCCCTCCGTTCTGTAAATAACTAGTAGCTTAATCTATACCCTTAATTACAGACCTCGCGACGACGCACATACAGCACTGAGCAGGCACTTTGAGCTTGAACGAGGCCGTACATTTTCCTTCATGTTTCTTGTTTTAAAATGTCACCATTGTGTCCCCCTTCCCGTCTTACCAGAGCCTCATTATAAATGTGTCAATATAAATTGTGCTACTCCCGCCAAAAGGAATTAACATCACTTACTCCATGTGGTAACAGTAACTGACCACCTCATTTAGAATGATGGCATTTGTCCATTATGTTTATGTAGTAGGCTGTTCCTATTTTAACCATTTTCCAGAGAGGAGTTCCCCTTGGATACATAGAGTGTTAATATATGCCCCATTATTTGGAGCTTATGCCCGCTGATGCTCCCTGGCTGGTGTGGCAGGGCCTGTGTGCAGCTTGACAGTGGATCCAAGACTCTGAAGTGACCTGCAAGTAATCTGCACACACCTTGGTATCTGCTCGGCAAAGGCGCCCCTTACCCATGGGAATGGAGGGTCTTAAATGTGACCCCTCTCCCAGGTCTGCTCTTAGGATTCCAGATAAATGAGTCCTCCTTGTGGTCCCACCGTGCAGGACGCACCACGCGTGCAGTGGCGCCTCCAGGTGACTTGATATCATTGTGACTGGTGTGCAAGCTACCTGCCACAGGAATGCACACGATTATGTTGACTGGCGGGAGCATAGAAACACAGGACACTAATACCCAAGCACTGACATGCACCTAGAGAAGTGGAAATTCACGTGAGCCTGGTAAAAAGGGCGGACGATTAGAGCAGCTACAGCTAATTGGTGGGATGTTCTCCTATGAGTGGGGTCAGGAGCTCATCACTGCAACACTTCAAATGGAAACTACAATTAAAACATGGGATCAAAGGCACGGTGGCGATTGACCTCCAGTGCGTGGGCGTAAGAGGTGGGAGCCAAGGGGTCCAAAACATCTGTAGATGTATATGTTACGCAATCTTAAAAAGGTTTTATACTTATGCCCTCATCACGCTAGTGGTCTTATGGCACCGGGGCTTGTCCGGATAGCAGCAAGTTCTGCTTTCAGTCTATGATCACATTTCCATGT
This sequence comes from Ambystoma mexicanum, assembly GCF_040938575.1. NCBI lineage: Eukaryota > Metazoa > Chordata > Amphibia > Caudata > Ambystomatidae > Ambystoma > Ambystoma mexicanum. The sequence continues at coordinate 1,102,254,006 of NC_090937.1, forward strand.
AAATAGAATCCCTTCAAGTGTCAGGGGGCAAAGCATTGCATTAGGTGACATTGAGTTGAGTAGCCTTTCACATTCCATGTACTTCTTGGAGACCAGCCCGGATTGGTACAAACTAAAGGTCTTTTCATAGGATCAATATGAAATGAGAGATTAGGTTCAGCTTTCCCATGTGGCAACACACATACTTATTTAATTTTGGTTCACCTCTTACATATATGTATTTTGGGGACAACACTGACAGATGTCCTATCAGACTGTATAATAGGGGCTGTTAGATCAGTGGCGCCAACCTGGGTTGGAATGGGGCATAAAATGGTCTTGGGCCCCAATGAAAAAGTGGCCCTCCGTTGCAAATGGCAATTCATTCCTTTTGTGACAGACTGTTTGAGTAGTACCCAAGGGGGAGTTTTTTGATAAAATGTGATGCAAATTGTACATTTTAAAGAATATTTATTCAGTAGCACTCGTCAAAACGACTTGCCACATGGTCAAGTAATTTATCAATCTGGACTACATGAGCCTAAAAAGTGGGCCACTTTGACCAAATAAATCAAGCTTTTTGTGTTTTTGGTTCAGGCATTGCTCTATTGCCCTATTGGCCAGTCTGAGCCTGGTGCCCACTTAGTAAAAAGAATGACATATCAATTGCTATATCTTACAACATACCTTGGTCTGGACTCGGTTAAAAAGGGTGCCACATTTCCTCATTTAATGAAAGTAGCGTATTTGTGGGCGTATATATTTGCTCAGGTTTTAGTATTAAGAATATGTACGCGCCTAAAAGCTGACTGGCATGAGTTGCGCTCTATGCTGCAGTACAGATCAGCCATCCCAGGCACACTAGAAGGCAGTAGATACAGCACCTAGGGCAAGTATTACCCAATCGATAGTAATGATAATTATAATTTTCGTTATAGCGCTAAGAAGCGTTTTGCAGTTTATTAGTGCTATGAATTAGCAGGTGATATTATTACAAATTGCAAAGTTACTCAGAGGAACAGCATTTGAACGACCTGTCTTGCCTTCTTTGTTGAAAATTCTGAGAAGATTCAGGATTGCAAAAACCGTGATCGACAGGTTTGGTTTTCTTTCATTTGTATTGAGTGCAGGCAAAATAACACACCGGCCTGGACTATTACAGCGGCGGACGCGCCTCGGTAGTCATTCACAGCAGTGCATAATCTGCCATATACTGCCCAATTACTCTAATGACTGGCAGAGGTCTATCCAGAAACTTAATAACACCATCTAACCAAATCAAAATGGCGATAAGATCTAGAAATCCAAAAGTCAACAGCAGCAAACTCTAGCAAACCAAGCAGCCCACACTCAGCTCACACCTCATGTGTCACATCCACGAGGTACCCCCTGCTCCTACTTATAACTCGAGGAGGCAGATGAGGGGGAGAGTCTGTGTTTTCCACCTGGGCTTCTGAACAGATTTTAGGCTGGAGGCTCGTGGGAATGCACATGGTAGAATTAAACAGATCTTCTCATCTCATACAAGCAAAGCTATTTAGTGCGACTCCTTCGATCCGTCCCAGCCGGGCTAAAGCTCAAGTGAGTCACTAGACCAGGTAGGAAGGAAGGCACAATTTCTCATCATGACTTTGCCTGAGGAACCAACTCCCCTTTGCCTCCGAACTAGACAGGAGACAACTGATATTCTCAACAAGTAAAACTGTTCTTCAGTCCGCTTCTCCAGGCTAACTTCCTCATTCCACTAACCTTGATTGCTGGTGAAAATGTTCAGAGCATGGACCTGCAAGCTAATGGAAAGGCCTGTTTTGGAGAAAGGGCGGGAAATGGAAGCCTAGACTGGCCTTCTCTTAGTGGCGTGCAGGCAAGGTGGCTGCATAAGAACACACAGTCCTAGTTATTAGTGCAAGAATATAGACATTGGCTAAGGTCCCACTGCTACTTAATGGCTCAAAGGGATGCAGAACCTATGCTAACTGCATTGACGATGAACAACACACAACATTTCTGCTCATTAGGAGGAAAGCTCTCAAGTTTCACTACAAAGTAGTTCTGTTGCTGAGGCGAGCTGGAAAGCTTATTTTGAGGAGCTCTAAAAAGAGGGCTCAGAGATAGAAGAACGTGTAGGCTGGAAGTTACAATTTGATACAACTGATATTGCGTGTATTATCACTAAGTCCTCTACTTATAGGGCAAGTGGGCCAAATGGGTTGACCAACCATATCTAAAAAGCTGATAACGTGCTTTGGTCCTGTATCCTATTTCTCCTCTTTATGGACATCTTAATGACCAGACAAATGCCACCATCATGGAAGATCTCTATAATTGTCCCCATTTATAATAAGAGTGATCGTGTTAATCCTGCCCTATAGGCCGATCGCCCTTCTTGATGCGGACTGTAAGATCTTTGCGGCACTGTTATTACATGAATTAGAGGCATGGGCAGCAGATTCAGGTGTGCTGCAGAAATTACAGGTAGGCTTTATAAGGGGATGTCTACCAACTTAAGTGGCTTGGTAATGAATATTATGCGGACCAGAGCCTGGACTAAGCAAAAATCTACACTCTATGGCACACTCATTGATTTTTCAAAAGCTTTATGATAAGATTGATGAAGGCCGATTATGGCAAAAATGAAAACGTTGCGGTTTGCCCTCTCCCCTCCTGGTCATGATCGAGTATAATACAAATGTGCAGGTTAGATTGGACAGACAGGGTACCCTATTGAACCCAATTAACACCGGAAGAGGGCTTTGCCAAAGGTGTATCCTGGCCCCCTGTCTTTTCAATCTTTACTTGGCAGACATTGGTGAGGTCTTGCAGGAGGCTGCTCTCATCAGCCGCCAGGTGGCGGTGCACAGGATTTGTTGGCTGTGTTATGCGGACGATCTTGTCAAAGTCGATTTAACTCCAATTGGCCTTCAACGTCTTTTAGAGGACCTATCTTGGTATACTGTGGAAAATTATTTAGTTTTGAATGTCAAAAAGTCTCACATTATTTGTTTAGCTAAAAAGGCAAGGCAGAGCCTAGGTTTCAGATGGCACATAGATTCAGCTGAAATTATCCTGTTAGCAAAAGACACATACCTAGGCTTTAACATAACTGCTCAGCCCAATATACATATTTTGCAAGTAACTTTGGAAAACAAGACTGACCAATTTACTTTTCAAATGCGTAGATTGTTAGCTAGATATTGTAGATTCTCCATCCTAACCTTATTTAGGTTCTATAAAGCAAAGGTAATACCTGTTCTATTGTATGCAATGGAAATTGAAAGTCAGGCATGCTTGTTAGATTGGGTATGCTTAGACGGGAGGATATGGAAAAAAGTTTTCAACCTCCCCATGGGTCTTCCTATGGCTTCACTGTGCTTCGAGAGAGGTAGTTCCACATTAAGGGCCTGGTTGGTTTGGAGGATTGTTACACTATTTGGAAAGCTCATGACTCCCTTGACTATGACCTTACATGAAGATCTAAAAACAGAAATCAATCTTGGTAAAGTGTCTGTTCTTCAAAAACTAAAATCAGTTCTGATGGGTGTGGTTGCACTTTAGACGAATTGGTGGAAATAAAATCTATTATGAAAGCTGACTGGTCTACCACAATAGAAAGAAATGCGTAACTATCATCTGCACTCTTCTAAAATACCTATGTAGGTTGCCTAATGTTTTTTGGCGGCATCAATTCTTGAGATTCCGTCTGAATTTGGTACATACTGCAGAGATCCTTGAGTTGCGCATAGGACACGTGAGTTTGATGGTTCATGTCAATTTTGCTCATGGGCGGTTTCAAACACTAAAGCATGCGATGGTAATATGCCCAGCTCTTCAGGAATGGCGGAAATTGCATTTCGGTCGCTTTGTCAATAAGGAGTGGCTTAACTCAGATGAGTTTTGGGATAGGTTATGTTCAGGACATGAAACCTTTTTAACCATTGAAGTGTTTACATTTCTAACTAAGACAGGTTTATTGAATAATAACTGAATATATTTTATGTGCTCTATGAATTCACATTGTGGTGTATGTTTTGCTTGTTTGTGAGAAAGAGTTTTATGTATAATAGTATTTATAGGTTGTTTTATGCTATTTTGGTCCAAACATGTGAAAGATCAATTTTATTTGAATATAACACAAATTGATAAAACATTTAAGAAACAAGTTATTAGTGCTTAGAAGTCAGTCCCAATGGGAGATGAAATATCATTGATGGATGAATGAGAAATGGCAGTGCTTAAGAGAGGCTACACAATAATTTCATGGCTCAGAAATTGTAGTACAGGTTGTATGTGATATTTCTGCTCTCAAAATACTGTTCAGCTACATTTCCGTGTAAACATATTGCGTGTTTAAACATTGGTGTGCAATATAATAAACAAGCGGTACCACCCCACGTTGCACGGGTCTGTAGCTGTCATGCACGTGGGGGTTTGCTATAGCCTTGTGTATGTTTTATTGTGTCCTAACTTCCTATTTTTGAAAAATTGCTAAATCGTCAATCTCCCGAAACCTCTATACTGATAGCACAGGGCCAGACCCCGCTCCACCCCTTTGCAGGGCGCACGGGTGGGGTTGGTCAAACTTCACTATCATCAGTACACCCTAGACTGGTAAGCCGACCTTGTGTCTGAACCTCCGATTTTTTTAATAAGTCTCAAAATTTGTAATCTCCCGAAATCGCCTATACTGATTGCACAGGGCTGGACCCTGTCCTCTGCAGGGCAAATGGGTGGGGTTGGTCAGATTTCACTATTGCCAGTACACCCCAGATTTATTTGTCGACCTTGGGCCAAAACATCAGCCCACCAACGTTGTGGGGCTGGATCCAACAATCGCAAAATGGTAATTAACCCAAAATCACCCATACTGATAGCACAAGCCGGACCCCGACCTCTGCAGGGCGAATGGGTGGGGTTGGTCAAATATCACTATCGCCAGTACACCCCAGACTGGTATGCCAACCTTGGGCCAAAATTTCAGCCCACCAACTGTTATGGGGCTGGAGCCAACCCCAGACATACAAACGTTTGCAAATCAGATAGCACAGGACAGGACCCCGCCCTGTGCAGGGTGAATGGGTGGGGTTGGTCAGATTTCACTATTGCCAGTACACCCCAGACTGGTATTCCGACCTCAGACCAAAACTTCAGCCCACCAACTGTTGTAGGGCCGGATTGTCATGATGCCTACCCCCAGGCATCCGGACCAAGCCCATCAGCCCCGGGAGCAGGCATCTAGACATTTAATAAGACCTCAGCAGCCCCGGCTAGGGGCTATCTGGGTTCAGTGCTGGCGCCTTAGGCACCAGGCTCATAGTGGGAATCAGTCCTGGCGCCTAAGGCGCCAGGCTCATAGTCATTACTTACCTCAGGCAGACCATGCTGCAAATTACTCCAATCCAACATGAAGCCTGAAAGGGACTATTTTTCTACAGGTACTATTTTTTACTCGGGTATGGTTCTAGGGACTTCTTACCTGGGACTACTTTTGAGGATATTTAAACCACACCGACCAGCAACACACGCTTCACGTTATTCTGCATCCAGCAGCGTAACACTCACTGTGCCTGCAGCCTGCATCCAGTCTTCTGCCACGCCCGCCTCGAATCCGGAGCTCCTAAAACAAAGAGGAAAGAAAGGGACAAGGTTAGAAAACGAACTTATTTCTATTCCACACCTGATTCTGGATCCATCTTGTCTCCGGACCTGTAAAGAACATAATTTCTGCACGCGCCGCACCTCCAGCTGCAGCGCCGCGCCATACTCACCAGTCTTCACAGTATCCTTCGGGTCGGCGCTGCCTCCATCATTTCTTCGCCGAACTTCGGCACCTAGGAGACAAAAGAAAACCACAAGGTGAGCCGAGGGAACCAGCAAATATAATTCTTACCACCATAGACTTACTTGATTTACCACCGGAGGCATCCTTTTGTGACTCTCCATATTTTCACGTGCCGCATCTGTAAAGAGAGAGACAAAACAACATGTTTTCCTCGTGCAACATTTACCGGACAGACTCTTACCTGAGCGCCACCAGCTGCCACAAAAGCATCTTTTCACGAGCCAGCTGCAAGACAAGAAAGGAAGGGGGGCACAGGAGTGAACATCGGACATATTGAACTCTATGAACTTAATACTTACTGGTCCTCACATACTCTCCGGAACTCTCCCGAGCCTTCAAACCAGTGAATTAACTGGAATCGACGAACCCCTGCAAATCCACGCAGGATGGAGAGCTCATCTTTCAAAAATATAAGGTGAGATTGCTGTGAGGGAATTTCGGAGGTGATTAGTTGGGGAGGACTGTGGGGGTGCCATCACTTGAATCCACAAGTGGCTAAATCCATCTCTCCACTTGCAGGAGAATATTTCTATGGGTTAAGCAGACAAGATTAGGAGGACAGATCCAGTCCGACATCGCTGCACTACGCATCAAGTGGGTGGAGACCGCAGCTGTCCGGGTCCGACCGACACCCCTGTGGGAGCCAGGTGAGCGTAACACGGATCCAACAATCATAAAATTGCCATTCTCCCGAAATCGCACATACTAATAGCACAGGGCCGGACCCTGCCCTGTGCAGGACAAATGGGTAGGGTTGGTCAAATTTAATTATTTCCAGTACACCCCAGACCAGTGTGCTGACCGTGGGCCAGAATTACAGCCCACCAACTGTTATGGGGCTGGAGCCATCCCCGAACATACAAACTTTCCCAAATATATATATAGATACATAGTAGGGGAAGGTATCCTGTCCTCCAAATACCAACGTAAACTAATGGCCACCATTGGTTGACTATATCACCAAACAGTCCAAAGTCGCAAAGAGATGTTCAAGGCACAGGGTAGACATTGGAATCCTGAAAAAAATTGCCAGTATTATTGCACACAATCGAAAGGTGACCATGAGTGGCTGCAAAACTGTATCTTTGAACTTGTTTTGTAGTGGTTCTGTGATCATGTGTCTCTCTGCTCTTTTTAAATGGGGGAAACCCTGTCCCCATGCCCTTCCTGTCCTACAGCAGACTCCCACATAACCAAGCAAAGCCCAGGGACCTGAGTGGGTTGTAGCTAGGTGGGTAGGACCCACATGTGATGAATTCAATAGTGTCATCACTCCTTTCCCGGCGGTGACCTCGCCCCATGTGGCGAGGGGACAGCAGCTGCTACCTGATCCTGACCTTGGATGAGACATGGTATCCCCCCTTCTCTTTTGAAGGTACCCCATCCATGAGCAATGTCTTAATGCTGTATTGTTAGAACTCCCCATATTCACCTCGGAAGGGTATGGAAAACCATACAACAAGATCTGTGTGTGTGAACCATCAAGACTTGACTTACAAGTTACCAAGAGCTAACTTGCCTTCAAACACTTAAACAAATTCAACATCAAGAATGGACTTCCGTTCCCATAACTGCAACAGTACTGGGACGAGGAAGAGAAGCCGAGTAATGCAGAGTGGAAAGGACCAAGGGTGCAGGCTGTGCTCTAGTTGTTGTGAGTTCAGCCCTGTAACTGGGAGTTTTATTCTTAGCCATAGCTGACCAGAGCGTACTGCTAGAGTGAGAAAGTTCGGGAGACACAGACAGACAGACAGCAGACAGTGGAGCTAGAGAAGCTGTTGTTACCCCACCCGGCTCAGGAAGACAGAAGTGAGAAGCCGACTGCGAGACCAGACATGCTGCCAAAGTGCCAGAAGCCAGCACAGGGCTCCTGGGCGCTTGCAGGTGGGTAGCTTCAGTGTTAACTTTGCCGAAGTCAAACAGAAATCAGATGTGCCCAGCAGGACCGTGGGGAGCATGCCGGCCGAGGAATGAAGGCGGCAAAGCAGAGAGAGAAGCTGAATGACCGCCTCTGGTTGATCGCAGGAAGAGGAAAGAACACCAGCGAGCTGGTGATTTCCCTAAAGGGAAGCAGGGACACTGGGGCATACGGGCAAACATGCTGAAGGCAAATAAATGTAAAACATGTGAATTAAAGACTTGAAAGAAAAGGACATATGGGACACTTAATTAAAAGGGAAAGCAAACGAGACAAAAGAGACTTTAAGTTTTGCAAGTATATGCAATCTCCATGAAAGACAAGCCCTGGCAGGAAAGTGTACCAGGCAGGTACTGTGTTAGATAAAGTAGACACAAGATAATATTACATTTGAAGGTGTGTGCAGAGCACACGAGAAAGAAAAGCCCTGGCAGGAGAGTATACCAGGCAATTGCAAGAGTGTAAAGAAAGCCCTGGAAGAATAGTATGCCAGGCAGTTGCAAGTGTGTTAAAGAAAGCCCTGGCAGAAGACTATACCAGGCAATTATAAGAGTGTAAAGCAAGCCCTAGCAGGATAGTATACCAGGTAATTGCAAGTGTCCTAAAGAAAGTCATGTAAGAGTAAGAATGCTTACATGCAAGTGTGTTTTCATGGGAAAGTCCTGGTAGGGAAATACACCAGGAAAAGACACATTTAACAGTATACAAGAAGTACATCAGACAAAGGAGTCCTAAGAGGGATATATCAGGACCAGCCAAAGGCTGTGTGAACCCAAAGAAACAAGAAGTGAAAACCTGGCAGGAGAGTACACCAGGTCTCCTAACTAGATAAGGATAAAGAATCAAGTTGTTTTTATAGAACAGTCGCAATGTGGATTAAGAGAAATCCAAGGAACTGATATCTTTGACCGTACCACAGAAAGAAGAGAAATCCAGGGGAAGGGCTCTACCCTCTGGAATAAGGAAGTTTGTCCTTCTGGAACATTTGTGTTGGAGTTACACATTTTTCCTTTGAACAGTTATAAACCACTTAATTTTATTGATTTATTTAATTTATTTTCATAACACACCTAATACCATACCTGAGCTCAGTTTCTAAGCATGGATCCAGGATTCAAACCTCTGTTGCTCTGCGTGGTCCTGATTCCAAGACCAGCCCATAACCCCTGTGCTATCCTCTGTTCACTGAAGGATATGTGGCCAACAACATTTTAGGTTAAGGCCAAGGCCAAAGACATTTCCCTTTGTACTTATATTTTATTTTTTTAGAGTTTGAGGGCCAGAATAGTAATTTGGACACAGCACAGTTTTGCTTTGGACATTCCGACATTAACAGACCCTTGTTTTAATTAATGTCTTTGACAACAACTATAAAACCCTTGTTTCCGAATCTCATTCCTAGCGCCTCACACCCAGCAGTCTGCCAAAAGTGTTTGTGACCCGGGGCTCCCTCCACTAGCCCTACTTTGCTCTGAATCCTTTGTGGGTCGGTTTTGGAACAGGTGGAGAGGCAAGCAAATTGTTATAATTCCTTTTGCTGCACCCGCCTCTCCATTTTATTCTTAATCCGAGGTGTCGACCCCTGTAAGCAGTGATTTCACTACACAGCACTGACCATGTCTACTGGGCAGAGATAGTCTGGGAGGGGGATGCCTGAAGCTCATGGGCAAAGGCTTGCCTGCTGGGGTCTGAGCTCAGAATAAGAAACAAAAGGAGAGGTTGGTGCAGCAAAATGAGTGCTAGCAAGGCACCCACCTCTCCCATCGACATCTTAGAAAAGGCACTACCACCTATTGTCTACCCCCCATCACCCAGCTGTTAGACTATGCCTCCTTGTTTGAGCCCCTTTGATTTCTCACTCCACTTAAAGCACTGGCAAAGCCTTGTCACTGCTAGGCCTCCTCCCTCACCTTCCCATTCTGACATCCAGGTTTGGTACATGTGTCTATGGAAGACTGCTAGTAAACCGACACAGAAGCGTAAATGACAAGGGCACGATATGAAGAAACCCAAGTGCAGTTCATGAAGAAAGAGCTTTCCGTGAGACAATAGCACGGACGGTATCTAAGGGGACGGTGACGCCAATCGGTGCCTTTTTTCCAATGAAAAGGACCGAAAACATAAAAGCAAAGAGCAGATGTTCAGAGCAACGAGAAAAGAGAGGGTGGGAGGGACAATGGTTTGAACTTGGTTTACTGGCACAAGAACCTGAACTACAAGTCAAGTGGAAGTGAAGGGTGGTTGCCAAGCCCTTGTATGCCCTGTTTGAATGCATTTTACAGATTAGTGAATTCCATTGTCAGGCTGATCATGGTAATGGGTTCGGTGGAAGGACATGCATTGCTTTCAGACACCATTTTCTACTTGTAAAGGGTTGGCTTCTATGAGAAATGAGCCCATTACGTAGGCACCTGCCCATCAATCGTCAGTTTTCCAATAGCAGTCGTGCCATGCAACCAGCAGGGCACAGATGACCGATACAACTTTTGGGAAGGGGTGAATAGGAAAACATTGCAGGTGATACAAATATTCTCCCAAGCCAGTATCCCCAGGTTTATGTATTCATTTATTTTATTTGTTTCATATATGCCACATACTTGGGGTCACTTCAGAGTCCTCTTTTAAAAAGGTGAACTAGGATTAGCAGGTACTATGCGTGGGTTATATGGTGTCAATGTTGTGCGGTCTCTTCATAAGTAGGAATTGGTGGGCTGAGTGAAATAGTCATGGAAACAGACATGCACAGACGATCCAATCAGCTTGATTTCAGCCAATAGGAAGAGCTGGTCTCTCTGTTCCCAGGGTAGCCATCCAAACCTGCTTTGGCAAATTCTCAAGGTACCACTGGACCCTGCACTGGGTAGCCTTAGGCATGGCGTAGGGGAATCTCGTGCCTGGTATTGTGCACTTTGAGTGCCCCATATCTGCATAGTTTTAAGTAAAGAATCGTTTTCGGCCACACTGGGGGTCATTAAAAAAATGCAACTTATATGAAGGGTACCACCAAGGTTAGCACTTACATGCTGCTTGGACCCCATTATGCAATTTTCTACTTTTATAAAGCAGAATGCAAAAGTGAAGGCTAACACCAGGCAAAGTCACCTTTAGACTTCAGTTTTACTCTCTCTCTGGTAATAAAGTAAATACGGCTTGCAGTGGCATAGCACAAAATTTGGGGGGCCTCCATGCGAGCCATGCTCAGGGCAAAAAATCACAGTTCACGCCACACTCCGGGCCGGCCTACATCTAACACTGTTTGAGAAATGCTGATGCAGGGGTACGCCGCACACTACACTAGGAGATATATATATGTGTATATATATATATATATATATATATATATATATATATATATATATATATATATATATACCGTATGTTCCGGCGTATAAGACGATTGGCGTATAAGACGACCCCCAACTTTTCGATTTAAAATATAGAGTTTGGGATATACCCACCCTATAAAACGACACCCGGCGTATAAGACGACCCCTGACTTTTGAGAAGATTTTCCTGGGTTAAAAAGTCGTCTTATACACCAGACCATACAGAATATGTGTGTGTATTAATGCATTATACAGCACACCTTCTGTGAAAATTGGCTAAAAGCCAGCGTGTTTGCAATCGTTTTGTAGGGAAACACCAATCCCAAAATCCAATACATGCAAGTCACCACAGTGCAAAGGAACATTAATGATTTAATTAATGTAATGCTTTGCTATTACAAATGCCATGCCACAATGAAAACATGTCCAACTGGCTGCACAATATAGACCAGTCTAGACACATAATAACATATTACAGTAAAACATGCCAAGCCACATTTAGACATACCTAGACTGGTTGCACCAAAATGCCAGTCGAAGCAATAACACTTACCATGGTTGTTTTTTCACAGATGCCCAGAAAAGTTTTCAATGCCACAGAAAGAAATGGCTAGACTGGCAGCACCCAAATGCCAGCCTAGCCAGGTAATTAATTACACTTAGCAGGACTGCTTTATCAGAGATTCCTAGTTGAAAAAAAAAGTCAAGCCAAACTAAGAAATTACTAGACTGGCTGTACCAAAACGCCTCTCTAGCCACTACTACCACACATAATTCCTGCTTAGCCTGGACATAGATAACCATTATGATTTACACCCTCCCTCCCACACATCCCCTCTCCCTCCCACACCTTGCTCCAACCCCCCAAAATTAGCTCCTCATACCAGAATTACCTCCACGTCCCTCTTCCTTGTCCCAGTGCTTACGTACGAGCCACCTTACCTCATAGGTAAATACTGGGATAAGGAAGAGTGGGACTAGGGAGTAATGAAAATTTCAGGTAACTAAGCCATGCCCTACCTTCATGTCCCACTACCTCATCCCAGTACTTGTGTATGAGGAAAAGTGCCTTGTACACCAGTACTGGGACGAGGAAGAATAGGGCTAGGAGTAATGGCATTAAACACAAGAAGTGGCGGAATACCATTGATCCAACTGGGCTTCAGCCCTCCCCCCCCCCCATCCCCTGAAATGTCAGGCTATGATGACTCGACTTGGCTTACCTACAGAGCTGTTGCTGGACAGAACAGGACACAGATGATAAAGGGCACCTGGGTTTCGCCATTAGCAAAGGCCCGGTAATTACCAACGTATAGCATTTGACTGTTAGTACCCGAATTCAAATGCATAATTTTTTAGGCAATTGAAATCGTAATGTGGGTTTAGTACTTGAATGCCAGGGGAGTGATTGGAAGGGTAGAGAAGGGACAGGAGACCGCTCATTCTCACAGCAGTCAATAAGTGGATTCTTTCAGACGTAAAGGAGAGAGTTAACGGCTTGTAACATTGAAGCTGCACTAGGATAGTCTCATTAGAATGAGAAAAGAAGTTACATGCCCCACACAAATAGGTTTGTCCCTCTGCCACCCACCCATGAAGTTAGCGCCCCTCTCAACATTTGAAGCGTTAACCCCCCTGAAAAGTAGGTTTAGTTGCACCCCTGAACACAAGCACACACACCATTCACCATACACCCCCCCCAGCCACCCATACATTTAAGTGTTCACACTTTCACCATACAGGCACACCCAGGCAGCCACCCATACATTTAAGTGTGCACCCTTTCACCATACACTCACACACGCACACCCAGCCACCCATACATTTAAGTGTGTACCTTTTCAACATACACTCACACAGGTACACCCAGGCAGCCACCCATACATCATGCTCTCACTCATTTATGCACATTATATTATATACATTATTTTCTTTTTTTGTGCCAAAAAGTGCAAATATCCTTTGAGTTTACTTATGATTCACTCGATGAGAATTATAATGGCAATTTCAAAGTCATTGTACCTAGCACTTTAGATTGTGTGATGTGATTATGGCAGCTAAACCATGTTTTTCTCCTTTTTCCTATTTTTTTATCACAAAATAAACTATGAGGACTTGTTAACTGTCTGGTTGGTTTTTGCATTGTGAGGAGTTCCGTGCTGGCGTTGGTTCGGTTGGAGTGAAATCCTCTTGGGAATCCGTCAATGGTTTCCTGTTTCTTCTAATATATATATATAAACACACACTTACATGCACACACACACGTTTAAAGAAAATATCTTTTCTTACCTTTAATCCATGGGTCCATGGAACACGATGTAACAGAAATAATTTCTTTATGAAGGCAGAGTGACTACAAAAAGAAACAATTTATTTTTTTGTTTAAAAAATAAATAAATTACATGGTTTTTCTTTTGGTCCGAGGAGGCCCCCTACCAGGACATGCAATAGCAGGCCCCCCTGCACCATGAGGGCTGCGGGGGCCCCACTACAGCAGTGACTACCTACAAATTATGCCACTTATCCATGGATGTCTATGGAATTTGTCTGCTCACTTGGTGCTAAATGCAGGCGGATTTCATATGTACATGAAAATCTCATGCTGGCGTTAAACAGAGAGGTCTTTACAGGAGGAGTGCGAAGTACGAGGTAGAAACGTATTTCCCTCCTGTCTCCCACTCCGCCTACAAAACCTTTGAAAAATATAACAGAGCGGTATAGCAAGGCATGATCAGCTTTACGCCTTGCCTCTCCACCAGACTGAAAATAACTCCCACTGTGTCTTCTTAAATTACTAAGGCCATGTCCGTTAGCTAATTTGGAGCCCCCTTTTTTGCATATTGTAGTATATTTGGGGAAGTTGATGAACACTTACCTCCCTTGAAATGAATCGGTGATGTCCTTGCAGCTTCTGCGCTCTCTGTGGCCTGTCTCAGTGTGTTGCCGGAGAGCCATGAGAGGAGTATGCTGCACCTGTCCAGTATGACCATGGCTAGACAATTGATCATCTCCATCGGTGGTTGATGTGTTAAAAGGAGAGGAGTGTACCTCCAATTTTGGATTCTCCATCCCGCTGAGTGCAGTAATGTTCATTGCTTCTGGGAACTGCTCTATTATATTGCTCGTGGTAGAGCCCTTTGCTCTATACCTGCCAATGCTGCTCAGTGGCTCTTTGTAGTATGCTTAAGTAGCTGCACGTTTCGGGTTTCCTCCTGTGACTGCTGGTGTCGAAGTAGCCCATTATTTCTCTTGTCAATTGGCTCTCCAGATATTTTGGGCTCCAACGCGCATCAGCCATAGCCACTGTAGTCAATGGTGAGGGATAATGGGAGTCGTAGTCCAGAACACCCGGAGAGCCACAGGTTACAGACCCCTGATTTCCAGGCAAGCTAGGAGTAATACCTCATCATCGGCCATGCTGAGTGTATCTTGCATCTGAAAAAGGTAGAAACAGTCAGTAAGTCTGGAAACGCCATGCTCTTGCCTCCCATTTATTTATTTATTTATTTGAACATTTATAGAGCGCGAAAGCTAAGGCCCAAAGGCATCTAGGCGCTAGAAGGGCGGCATCCCAAACAACCAATACGTCACACTCCTGCTAGAGGAAAAAGAAGAGCTAAGTTTAAAACAGGTGAGCTTTCAACCCTCTTCTTAAAGGGAGTGTAGAGGAGGTCCCAGATATGGCCTGCACTCCAGCCACCCATTTTAAAATTCCAGGGCCATACTCACTGAGATATGTGATGTATGAGGAGCAAATAAACCAACAGAGATGAGAACTGGGTCTCCGCCCAGTGCCCATCACAAGAGCAATACCTGTTGAAGTGCCAATAACCAGACAACCATGGGCAGCACGCTACCCATTGAGATAACCGTACCAGCAGCTGACACGAAATGAAGACTACTTACAAACTGTCCCCGAAGAGACCCAAACGGCCTTAATTAAAGGCAAATGGTGATGACACAAGGGCCCGGATGGACGTACAGACGAACGAACCGACAATCAAAAGATGACACGCAAAGACGAAATGTATAGAATAATGATGTAATGGATTTAGAAGAAGAAACGGTGGTGAAATATAAAGAAATGTAACCATGAAGTAGGATGAAAATATGCAACTAGCTAATGCCTGCAAATAGGCTTGGAACGCAAGAAGCTAAGGAAACAGTACTGCTTGCTATGCTTAGTAGAAGAATAGAGCAGCAAGCGCCAGCTATGTGTCTACCTCAAAGAAGCACATTATACAAGTGCGAATCCATTTTACAAAAGCAGAATTAAGCACAAGATGGTAGGGGTCAAACAGGCCAGGATTCATATTCCAGCACAAAGCCAGATGAAAGAGCAGAATCGAAACTAAGTAAGAAGCAGCTCATGCCTGGGAATTCGAGGTCAACCTACAGAACGGAGTAGAGCGGCAACTTCGAAGAAACAAAACTTCAGAGCATAGCAGCCTGCCCCGTGAAGGTCGAGATAAGGAGGCCCAGGCAGGTGGCAAGGCCTAAGGGAGAATCAAACACACAAATAGAGGGAAAATGAAGCAGATTCACGGTGTACTATCACATGACCAGCCAAGCACGAAGAGGTACCAACGTCTGATGTCACCCAAACCCAGAGGATGCCATAACTTTTCCCGATAAGAAGCTACAGTTTCGAGGTCAACTTCAGCCAATTTAGTGATACATAGCTCTAAA
Source organism: Ambystoma mexicanum (assembly GCF_040938575.1). Classification (NCBI taxonomy): domain Eukaryota; kingdom Metazoa; phylum Chordata; class Amphibia; order Caudata; family Ambystomatidae; genus Ambystoma; species Ambystoma mexicanum. The sequence goes on from NC_090937.1 coordinate 1,102,269,757, forward strand.
GTACTGATTGATGCAAGGGAGGCAGGGTGAATCGTGGGGCACACCGCATCTGGGTGAACATTCTGCATGCTGCTAATTAAAGTGGAGATTTATGCCTTGGGGTGTAACTGACCCAATCACAATGGACCAAATAATCTAGGGTCCTATAGCTAGTAGAACCAATGAGACGTCGTACTTGTAGTGACGTCTAGCACGAGTGATGTAGAGGGATGGGCGTAGATGCCCCGCCCGATAAGAGTTATCCAATCCTCACACACTGTTACCATATACAGATATAGCACCTATACTTAAGTTTTCATTTTAACCAATAGAATTGCATGACAAACTTTTGAGTGTTACACGTCAATGATGACGAGAATGTGCTATAACTATTGCTGTCTGAATGAAGAATTCGGAAGTTGAAGCGCGACGGGCGACTGCATCACTGCTGATTTCCTATTGCTTCTCCGTTTTTGTACTTGTCATTAAACAGACTTCCCTTTGCCAAACCATTGAGTTGTCCTTATTAATTGGTGTTGGAGTAATAGAATACCGCACCCCATCCCCCTCAAGGTGCAGCTCTCTCGTCTTAAAGTACTCAAGGGTGAGCTCTGATCCCATGGGCCCGTCAGAGATCGCTCCGCCCTCTTGTACATTTGGTAGCAGAGGATGGTTATGACCATCAATTATTGATTATTGATTAAAATAAGACACCTATTGACCATCAACAAGAAGTAACTCTAGGTCTTCGGCAATATCACAAGTCCTTCACCGTTTGGTCAAGTAGACTGTGAAGCTTCCCGTGGACAATGATAGTTTAAGTATATCCAAAACTGCAGTGGGTCTGAAGGGACCCATTTTAAAAACATAAACCCTTCCATTCCTACGGGCAGCGGATCAGACGAAAGACTGAAGGAGGCGGTAACGGAGGCAGTGTTCCCGAGGGTCCAGAGAGGAACAATGCGAGTGGTGAGTGAAACAAAAATGTAATGCTTTGGCAAATGTCATAGGCATTAGAACAAGTAAAGGAAAAGGTAACGGAGGGAGGCGGAAAAACAAAATAAACAGAAGTAGAGAAGACTGTATATATATATATAAGGGGATAATGACTCGAGAATAATTGAAAACAGAGGTTACCGGGGTAGATACCCGAGAAAACGGAGATTACCAGGGCAGACACCTGAGATAAAGAGAGGATACGCCTTATTCCTGCGCTTTAATATAGTGGTCAGAAGAAATGTGAACTTAGAGCCCACATAATAGGGGACTACTAGGCTACTACCACGTTTAAAGACATCGTAAAAGGGGTTCATTTAAACTCCATGTCGGGGTACAAATTAGAAGCAGAGATATTTGTGTCTAGCTGGTGTCTGTCTAGTCTGTCAAATTTCTGTTGTATGTGTTTTGTCGTATGTTTGAAATTAAGTAGGGTTTTAACGCGATTCTATAGTCAAGAGGGTATCGCACATGAATTGATGTTCTTGAAGTAAATTGTTGATACAAAATTCTGCTGGGCAAAGATTGGATTGGAGCTTGCAGTATTTGGTGCTTGCTCATATTGTTGGGAGTGTTGAAGTTGCATGAAAGTATTGTTAGAAACAGATTTAAGCATGGAAGACATTACTCCATTAGCACACTTATGTAAACAACTGCCGAAACCTGCACCCAAGCTTGAGAAATACAGCACTGAGTCGGTTAAGTGTACCGCCCACAAGATGTTTATGCCGTGGCCACAAAATGGGTCTTTATCAAAAGCCGTCTAACAGCATATGACGACTTACTTGCATGCCACATATGCAGGGAAGAAACTAGAGAAACGCCTTGCTGTTCTAGAACTTTGGAAAATGTTTGAACAGTCAAAGGAGGAAGAGCCACCTGCTGACTGGATATTAAACGTATGCACAGAGGGGGGTGAGACACCTACCGCGCCACCTTCCCCACCTGAAACAGAAACCGAAGGAAGTAAGCTTGAGGGACTCTACCCATTAAGAGAGCTCAAGGCAGCCACCGGGTATAGCAATCACGCATATGAGTCACCTACGTACAGTAGTGACGACAATAAAGGGAAGGATCAGGATAAGAATCTTACCTCTGCAGTCCTGAGGGACAGGGAGAGACGTGATGATGAGAGGAAGGACCAGGCACAGATTAATGCATCTCTCGATAAAGAAAGAGAGGGAAAGAAATGGAAAGGAGGTGAAATCAGAACTGATGAGAATGCATTCGCAACAGACGCATGGATGGGAGGACAGATATTGTTGAAACTCGATGGAAAAGGAAGTGATGATGTGAGACCTAAAGAAAAGTCAGATGAGGCACAGAGAAGGGAGAAGGAAAAGGAGTTAAGGGACAAAAGGATAAGAAGAAAAGATAGGCTAAGGCGAGAACAGCTATATCGCGAGGAGCAGGAAAAGCAGCTTGATCGCAAACAGAAAGCAGCCTATGACCAGTACAGATAGAGACAGCTAAGGTTGGAAGAAGAGCAAAGGGTACGTGAAAAAAGGATAAAGAGACGAAAAGATGAGGAAGTTCGAAGGGCAGATGAACGTAAAATGAAAGGAGAAGGGAAGAAGATAAGGGCAGAGAAGAGGCGAGGAAGCGCAAAGAATTTGATGATGATATTGAACGTAAGCGTAGACAGAGGGCACGCGATCTCGAATATCTGGAGTGGGAAGTTTAAAAACCTGATCCTGTTGTAGAATGGGAAGACATTGAAGAATTCTTTCCTGCGTACGACTCAGTACCAGGCACGACTGGGGCAAACATTGAAGATGACTTCGACACCAGAAGCATTGGCAAGACGATCAATAAAATATATGATGAAATGGGGCTAGAGCAAATATCCTGAGGGGAAAAGGAAGACGAGCGCTTGGAAAGCACTCAGCTGTATGACACTGAGGATGTCACCTGAAGTAGTGGGAGCCGGAGACTGTCCCTGGACAGACTAGAAATCAGTAAAAACGATGATGACACAAGGAGTTGCATGAATTGGGAACAATCAACGTCCAACACCGGAGAGAAAACTGAGTGCGAGACAAATAAAGAAGGGAGATGGTGTGAAAAGCGGCTCCCAAGGGGTAAAATGGTCAGAAGCTACTGAGTCCGCACAGAGGACATCGGAGTCTGCCGCGCAATATGACCAGCATGAAGGAACACCCCATGGTCAGAGGGGGGTGTCAGCACCCACCTATGTAGACAGGTTGAGAACATTGCCAGGCAGACGGAGATGCAGGAATGTTACCCCAGCGATAGACAGGAGAACTATGGGAGAAGAGAAGAAGGCTGCGCATTCCAATTTACGCTATTAGAAAAGGGAGGAGCAAGTCCGCAATATATTCCATGGCCCCACATGGATCGAGAAAACCTGAAAAACAAGCTTCCAATGCTGACATCAGGAGCCGGGAAGTGGATACACGTGTTAGAAAAAAATGACAGGGGGTGTCACGTTAGCTATGGGGGACATTAAAGGTGTCCTGATCGCCATACTTGGTGAGAGAGCAGACGATGTGTGGACACGGGCAGGGTACCCTGGCGTAACCATAATTAACACTGCACACGAAGGAGCGCCATTTAATAATTGCCGAGCAGCAGTATGGAAAGCGCTATGAGTGCTGTACCCGGACACTTCCAATATGGGAGCTATAATGACTCGCAAAATGAAGGAGTCAGAAGATCTGTTGATTTATATCCAAAATTTCTAAGATGCGTGGGTGCTCGAAACGCATGAATCTTGGACGAAATCTATACCAGTGTTTTACCACATATTGTGCCAAGGGTTGCCAGAACCAGTGCAGAAACAGCTCAAGAAATTGTTAGGGGTTGAGGCTAAAACTTGGGCAGAAATACAGTTAACTATCGCACATTACTGTAGAGTATTGGAAGAAAAGAATCGGAAAAAGGGGGCAACACAAAAGGGTGAGGAAGCGAAGCTGGTGCAAAAGAAATGATCAAAGTATGCTCTTGAAGGATCCATGCTGACTAGCCCAGCTGAACAGAACTTACAACAGGTGGCTAACCCACAGCAGAATAACCAAGGTAACGTAGGACAGTACCCAAGGGGAAGAGGATTTAGAGGAAGAGGATGGCAGAGTAGTCAAGGAGGGTTCCAAGGCAATCAAGGAGGCTTTCAAAATGTTGCAACGGGCAGCCCGGATATGTCAAACGGACACATAATCCGACCACCGCCAGTATGTTGGCTGTGCGGAATGACGGGCCACTTAGCACGCACGTGCAGAAGTCAAGGCGCATGGCAAAATGGCCAAGGAATGGGAGCAGGCACGGCAAATCCACATGCAATCTGACGACAGGGCGGTGAATAGAATCACACCATGCAGCAGCAAGCACCAGGAGTGCAGCAGTGTGCGCAACAAGGGGTTCAACCCCCAAACATGGGGAATTTGCCACAAGGGCAATTTCAACAGGCACCACCACAAATGTCTCAGGGCACAAACTCCGGAAGGGGAGGCAGCCCAGGGAATGGAGAGAATCCACAAGTGTACAGTGGACGGAACTTATATATGAACTAGGACAGCTCACTGGGAACCCTGATGTGCTCTATCCTATCAGTGACACCATACCCTAATAGGGAACAGAGGGTGAATGTCATCATAGGGGTAAAGAATATTCCTTCTTAGTTGACACGGGTGCAACATGCTCGTGCATACGAGAAGGCAAGTTTTCCTTGACCGGCAAGGCCATACATACTCAGAGTTTTACAGGAGCTCACAGTCGAGTTCCCTTTACAGATGCACTCCCACTCTCCGTAGGAGAGTGCAAAATGAATGTACCTTTATTATATTCACGTCAGACCCCAGTAAACATTTTGGGTCGAGACGTAATGACAAAATTGAACATGACGATCTTGTTCACGGAGAAGGGCATAGTATGCTCCACTCCAGGAATGCATTATTCAAACGTGTGCGAAATTATCAGGGCATACTCTGGACACATAGCCATGAGAGCTATACCATTAGAGCCAGAAGTTTTCACATTTGGCATGCGTGTGCATATGGCAGGATTACCAGGCCTTGCAGATAGAACTATGAGAACCCCTGATGAGTTTCTATTCAGACCAAGAATACCTATGCATGAAGAGGAGGGACAAGTATTTCCCTTAAAGATACATGCTGCAGCCGTGCAAGGAAAGTAGGATTGGTTGAAGGCTACGATGATGAAGGCAGACAATGGTGTGCGATTATAGCCATTGAAGAAGAGTATCGAGTGACTGACGTAGCCGATGACGATCTGTTTGAAGAACAACCAGACTCACAAGAGACAGGGGTGGAAGGGAGTCTTATATTTGGGGTAAAAATGATCAAAATAGAAGTGCCTCAAAGAGTAATGTTGGCGCTGATACGTCCGGAATACTTTGACGATGACATGGCCCGGGTGCCTGTCTCAGTATGGACTACAGGACCCTATGACGTAGGCCTCCTGAAGGGGGTGGGAGAAGTGAAAATTAAACTGAAACCAGGAGCAATCTTACAGAGAGCCCGACAATATCCCATGTCCAGAGAGGCGGATGAAGGAATCACAACGACAATTTCCGCCATGATGGACCAGGGCATCTTAGTGACGTCAGAGTCACCATGTAATACGGTGATTTATCCTGTCAAGAAATCAAAGGGAGTGTCTTGGCGTTTAATCCAAGATTTAAGAGCATTAAATGATATTGTTGAAGCAGAGTTCCCTCTAGTCCCTAATCCATCTACAATCCTGTGTAACATATCCATCAAGGGAAAATATTTCACGGTGATTGACTTGAAAAACACCTTTTTCTCAATCCCATTGCACCGTGATTCTCAAGATCTGACGTCATTTACATTCAGACAAATGCGTCTGAAAAGCACAAGGTTGCCACAGGGGTAATGTGAGTCCCCGTCCATTTTTAACAGAGTCCTACAGATGGACCTAAGCAATATTGCACTAGAAAGTGTTGTCTTACAGTACGTGGACGACATCTTGATCTGCAGCACCACAGAAGAACAATGCCGGCGTGATTCTGTTCAGCTACTGACTATACTGCCTGAGAAAGGATATAAGGTTGACAAGGAAAAACTTCAATATTGTCAACAGGAGGTGCTGTACATATGCCAGCTAATTTCACATGAAGGTAAAAAAGTGACCCCAGATAGGGCTGAAGCCATCATGAACACGGCTAAGCCAATCACGAGAAAACAAATGCAGAGCTTCCTAGGCCTTTGCAACTATGTTAGAGCATGGGTATTAGATTACAGTTCGTATACCAAGCCCTTGCTCCAGGCCCTGAAGAAGGACCAGGTGACAAAGGAAAAGATTGAATGGACCGAGGCAATGGAAAAGGGGTTTGCAGAACTCAAGAGAGCAATTTGCATGGCTCCAGTCCTCGGGATTCCTAATTATGCAGAGGCATTCTACCTGTTATCGCACACAGATGGCAGCATTATGACGGCAGTGCTCACTCAAAGACCCTCGTTGGGGTACAAGCCCTTGGCATATCACAGTGGGAACCTGGACCCAGTAATGAGAGGCCACTTCCCATGAGAACAAAGCTTAGCTGTCGCAGCGTTCGCCATAGAGAAAGTGACAACCATTGTGATGGGATGTTCTATGACGTTATACGTCGAGCACTCATTATTCGCCATTTTAGAGAAACCAAAGGGTACCTTGACATCTCAAAGAGCTTCTGCCTATGAAGTGATTAAATCTAATCCATTGATCAAAATAGTTTGATGTAAAACAGTGAACCCAGCTACATTCATAGCTGAGCCAGTCACTGAAGGAGAGCCGATACATGACTGTGCAAACTATGAAGAATTCTATGATGAAATCCCCAGGGTGAAAGAAAATGCCCTGGAGGGAGGAGAGATCGCTTTTATTGATGGATCTTTGAGAATTGACCAAGAAGACGGACAAAGACCAAGAAGACGGACAGGCGTTGCCGTAATGAAACACATAGCAAACTGAGAATTTCCAGTACTCGTCAGTGCACGAATACCATCTCATTATTCAGCGCAGGCTGCAGAATTATTGGCGTTGATACTCGTCATTGAGAATCACGAAGACCAAGAAGTTGCGGTGTACAGTGACTCCGCCTATGTGACCTCCACACTGCATGCAGGACTAGCATGCTGGAAAAGGAGGGGCTACCTCCGAGCAGGCAGCACGCCAGTGCAGCACGCAGCCTTATTGGACAGGCTGATCAAGGCACTACAGCTGCTAGTGGGCATAGCAGTCGTGAAATGTGCCGCCCATACCAAAGGGACAAATTTCGTGTCATGCGGAAACCCCGCAGCAGACATGGAAGCCAAGCGTATGGCCTCCAAAAGTGAGATGATCATGGAAGTGGAAGTGGCATGTACCCATGAGAGAATGATGGTGGCACGTACCACACCCGAAGCCTATAGTAGTCTGGGGCAGACGCAACTAATGGAGCTTAAAGGGGAGGCACCACAGGATGAGAAGAACCTGTGGAAACGTCGAGGGTGTTCTTCAAACCCCTCTGATGGATTGTGGAGGTATATCAGCACCGATAAACCAGTAATGCCTGTAGCCCTACTAAAAATAGCATTGGAGCAATTGCATTATCCATTGCACATGTTGAAATAAAATCTAGCATCAACGCTCGCGGAAGACTGGTTTATACCGAATTTAGCAAAGCATGTTGCATTCTTTAAAAGTAGTGAGAGGAGTCATCCCCCGGCCAAATGGGCCTTTTCAGCACTTACATCTCGACTATATCGACATGATTCAAGTGTGTAACAGGTACAGATACTTAATTGTAGTGGTGTGTCCATTCTCTAGATGGATAGAAGCAGGCCCGTGTACACACCCAGACTCCACCTGTGCACCCAAATTCCTGGTGAGGGCAGTGTTCCCTAGATGGGGGGTGTGTGAAGTGATGAGATCAGACAGTGGGGCTCATTTTGTAAATACAGTCTTTGAATAGATCAGCTTGTTGCTTGGTATAAAGCTTGGTATAAAGGACAAGTTCTCGTCGCTGTATCATCCGGAAGGTAATGGTATTTGTGAGAGGCTCAACGGCTTGTTAAAGGAAAGGATAGCCAAGTTGAAGCTTATTCTAAAGAGGGGATGGTTGCACTGCCTTAAATTGTCATTGTATGCTCTTTGGAACCAACCAGGCTCCGACCATCATTTTACGCTGCACGAGATAGTCGCAGGAGGAAGAATGAATACCCCCCTTACACCTCGAGACAAAGCTAGATGTGATGCCCAGACAACCCGAGAGATCCTGGGAACCGAAATGCAAGAATATCTGAACTGCAGGACATGAGGAGACTCTGAAACAGATACAGTTCAAGGTCTACGTGTTCCACTCATCTTCCCTGGGGATGCTGTGTTGGTGAAAAACAACACGAGGAAAAAGTGGGACGAACTGAGATTCAATGGGCCTTTCATCGTGAAGGATTGCACCTCTTCAGCTGTGAAACTGCAGGGCAGGAGAGCATGGATTTTTCTCAATGACATTAAGCCCTATATCGGAGAAAGCCCTCTAGCTGCACCCCACCGCAAAGAAACCACAGACAACGGGGAAGAACCACAGCACGTGCAGACGAGATCCATGATGAGGAAGAAGGACGCATGAGCAGCAAAGCAAAGACAGAAAGAAGCCTTGTACAAGTTATGGCTTAAACTGGACATTTCCTCTAAGCAAAATGGGATTAGGACATAAACGGACACTCCGTGCATCCTAGTTGCAGGGTGAAGAGGTGAAGAAGAAAATTGCGCATTTAAGCCACAACACGTTTGTTGACACGAACTTGTAAATCAAACCACACTTCAGCGTTGTTGAGAAACAAGACTCTAACAGACAGTGATCAAGTACTTTTACCTTAAGAGCTAAACACAGTATCCTGAATCATCAAATATGAAGACTTTGTTTGGCAGCACTTATGGTGTCCCCCAGTAGAGATATCACAAAGGATGTGCTTAAATACTTCCATTTTGTATTGGCAACATATCCGTCGCTGGTAGGGAGGGTCACCAGTGTCACAGACTTTATCCAAGATCCTGCCAACAAGAAAGTAATCTAGCAACTACTTACCGTCATCGCGGAAGCCTTCATCGTAATGCCTGAATACAGCGAGAAGGACACAAATGCTTCCACCGCAGGCGATTATAGATGAACTCATCAATACGCTTTTCTTTCGCTTCATAGAGGAGTGTCCAGCTATTGTCGGGAGAACCACAGACACTCTCACGTTTATTAGAGATCCAGCAAACTCTGAAGATTTGAGCCAGCTGTGGAATAAACTCAGTTACTTAGTCGGACTCCATGCATCAGGAAAGTGCAAGGACTGTTCACGTCAAGGGAAGGGCCTGTGATCCTGAACCCAGCACGGCATGACAAATGTCCATGTCACCCGAAGACAGCCGACTGGCACATAACGTCCTCTTTCGAATAGTCACTGACTTTCCGGAAATGGTGGGGAGATCTATCGAGGTTGACGTCCTCACATTCATCAGAGATCCAGATAACGTCGCACAGATGGGCAAGCTCCTCCATTGCATCATGCTGCAAGTGGAGCTGTCCAACTTTCAGAGAGATTATATGAGGAGATTCCAGTGAAACCTTCCGCCGAGGGACAGATCGAGGGAGCAGAGACACGAACTTCACCTTTATTTGTTTTGATTGCCATTTTTTCCATTTCTTCACATTGAACTGTGTCCAGCATGCCCTCAGGACTGAATCAGATTTGGGGGGTGGACTGGGAACCTACGTACTTTGAGCATGCACAGTAAAAGTGACTCACCAAAGCATTAGTCTAATCTATTTTCCATAGTATAGCAAGAGAACTGTATCCTGTATCCAGAGACAATAGTCACCCGCAAGAGGGGGGACACTTGTGAAGCACCAGACAGTTTATGACACAAACTGTTCGAGAACAATATCGAGTTGGGGGAAAACAATAACATTGACATCGAGTAAATGATTCAGATGTGGGCCTAGAACAGTAACCTCGTCCTCCCACAAGAAGAGGGATGCCCTTGCTTCTCTGGAAGTAAATGATGCCGTTTAACCTACCGCACTATCATGTATCTATGCATTGTGTTTATCATTATTTTTCTATCATTAACAATCAGAACTGCATTTTCTATTGGTGCACGAAGCATTCCAATTTCAGTGCACCCATCTGATGATGTACGCATGAGTCCCACAAAAGCACCCAGACCTTATATAGTAATTCCAGTCCCGAGGAAATCTGATGGTAAGGTAAATGACCTGAGAATGAATATAGTTAACAGTGACACATGCACACTTGACGTAACGAATGAAGAGAAAAGCTGGAGACAGGGTCAGCACTGAATGAGTGAAAACATAGCACCCACCACTACACGCACCCACACACTGAATGCACACGAACCAGGGCAAGTGTCAATGGCCACAGAACCTCAAGCAAAGGCAACAGAAAGCACAAGACGGCCCACCGAACAACCCGTCCCAGTAAATAATGAAAGAGACCGAAAAGAATCAAGTGAAAGGCCAACTAAAGCAGACATAGCAAAAGCCCTCAAGAAGACAGAAGCGGCTACGAGAGAATTCACTGCAAGGACACAGATGTTTATTCCCGTTTATAGCTAGAGCGAAGGGACGGCAGGAGGAACTGAAGAATAAAACCGCAGAGACTGTATTGACAAGCATGCAAGTTCCAACGCAAGAAACAAGTACCAGACCCACGATGCAGCAGTAGACTGGGCCGGTGATAGGCTGGTGGTTGATAATGGCACTTATAGAGGGAAGGAAAAGAATGCAAGAAGAGAAGGAGAGGATTGCAAAGCCTCCACCTACCACATTGATGCAGATAAAGAAGCCCGCTCCACCGACCAGCATGCTCGAGAGACCCCCAGCAAGGAAAAGTCACACAGACACATTTAGAAATGTAGTTATAGCTAACTACAGGAAGACACTAAGAATCAAGAGAAGCCCACATGAAGATAACAATGAACTGAACGACTACCTGGACAGCACAGCACATCTAGGAAACAACATTTGGTACCAGCACATGAAAGAAGTCGGAAGAAGAAAATCAGAAGGAGAATGTTTCGTTCACGCACTTCTACCATACAGCATGGGGAAATCCAAGTTCTTCGCAGCAGTAGAAATTGATGTCCCGACAGCACACTGTCTTTCACACGTAGCAATGTGCAACACCAGAGGACAGTTTATGGGGAGGGACGCCTCATTGATATGGGCAACTGAGACGGACTACCCAGATGAAGATGGCTATGTCCAGGACATTAAGACAAGAAATAGAGCTCATACTAGGAATCACGTGATCAGGTATGAGAAGCCGGAAGTTAAAGGAACAGAAATAAGATGGGAAATAAACCTTAGACTGAACGTCCAGGGAAAACCCCAGAAGAAGCTCAAATTTGGAAGAACAGAGGCCAAATGCAGATTTGGGGAACAGTGCATTCCCCAAACGGATGGGAAGAAGGAGTGGTGATCTGCCGAGCTTGGATGGTCCTTGGAGCCTATAAGGAAGCAATAGAAAACTCACAAAGACTGTGCAAACCTTTATGGCCGAAACTCACAAAATTACTAACATGGGTCGAAGACAGAGGAGGACCCTTACAGATAGTGCCGCTGGAAAGTCCAAAATTGTGTTTCAGGAACAATGGCACGAGGAAGATGGGAGAGAATCAGAACTGCAGACGAATCTTTGAAGCTCCAGGAATGACTCACGGACCCACAGTAATTATGGATCATTACTGGGCGTGTGGATTCAAAGCATACATAAGACTGCCGAAAAACTGGGGAGGCATATGCACGATAGTGAACGTCCACGTTCCTGCACTGGTGATCCCAAAAAGTGACCTGATTATAGACAGTTTCCCGAAAGCAGATGCCCATCTGAGGAAAAGGAGATCTGTGGAGCTGGTATCCCGAATGAAGAGAGAAAATTACTCTTCTGCCAAATCAGAAGAAGCATTCCATACAATCCCGTATGAACACAGGCTTTTCAGCCTCACCTCATCACTGTCCACAACTATCTTCATGCCAAGCATCCAAGTTGGAGTAAATACCAAATGGTTGCAGATAACCAGATGGGAGTTATTGCAAACCATCAACACCACCATAAAAGTATTCAACACGATTAAAGAAGAATTAAGAACAATCCGATTGATGACTCTACAGAACAGATACGTACTTGACATGATCACAGCGATGGATGGAGGTGTTTGCGCAAAAATCGGAGAATCATGTTGCACATTTGTACCGTCACATGACAAAGAAAATGGGACCTTAACAGAAGCCATAAGTATGCTGACAACCCTATAGAACCAGATGATAGATGAAACTGACGAAGTTGATGATGACAGTTGGTTTGGGACACTGTTCTCATGGGTCCCACAATGGATGGCAGACATATTCAAGTTCCTGGGAGCCCTGCTACTGATTATACTATTAGGATTTTGTGTTATCAAGATAATTATCTCACAATGCCAGAAAACTGCAAAGAAAGCCATAGGGATGAAGATCATGATCGATGTCAAACCAGGATGGAAGCCCAGAGACCTGACTGATGAAGAAATAAGAGACTTTGTGAAGGCCAGCGAATATGCGCCAGAAGGAACAAAGTTTGTGTATCCCAGAAATCGAAGAAAGTATGAAGGAAAATGGATCTATTGCAGCCCAAATGGACAGTGCCAGCTAATGACCTGGAAAAAAGACGAACATGTAAAAACAGCAGGAAATTAGAAAGGAGTGATAAAAATGTGGACTCCAAGGAGACACTCTTTCACACCATCATGTACAAACCCGGAAGACTAAGAAGTGGATACAGAAGAACCAAGCAAGATGAACCCAAAGGAGGAAGCAGAAGTGGTCGATGAACCTACCAAAGGGGGGAGTGTAGAGGAGGTCCCATATATGGCCTGCACTCCAGCCACCCCTTTTGAAATACCAGGGACATATTCACTGAGATATGTGACGTATGAGGAGAAAATAAACCAACAGAGAGCAGCACTAGGGCTCTGCCCAGTGCCCATCAGAAGAGCAATACCTGTTGAAGTGCCAATAACCAGACAACCATGGACAGCACGGTACCCATTGAGACAACCATACCAGCAGCTGACACGAAATGAAGACTACTTACAAACTGTCCCCGAAGAGACCCAAAGGGCTTTAATTAAAGGCAAATGGTGATGACACGAGGGCCCAGACGGACGTACAGACGAACGAACCGACAATCAAAAGATGACACGCAAAGACGAAATGTATAGAATAATGATGTAATGGACTTAGAAGAAGAAACGATTGTGAAATATAAAGAAATGTAACCATGAAGTAGGATGAAAATATGCAACTAGCTAACGCCTGCAAATAGGCTTGGAGCGCAAGAAGCTAAGGAAATAGTACTGCCTGCTATGCTTAGTAGAAGAATAGAGCAGCAAGCGCCAACTATATATCTACCTCAAAGAAGCACATTATACAAGTGCAAATCCATTTTACAAAACCAGTATTAAGCCCAGGATGGTAGCGGCCAAACAGGCCAGGATTCATATACCAGCACAATGCCAGACGAAAGAGCGGAATCGAAACTTGGTAAGAGCAGCTCATGCCTGGGAATTCGAGGTCAACCTACGGAAGGGAGGAGAGCGGCAACTTCGAAGAAACTAAACTTCAGAGCATAGCAGCCTGCCCCGTGAAGGTCGAGATAAGGAGGCTCAGGCAGGTGGCAAGGTCTAAGGAAGAATCAAACACACATAGAGGGAAAATGAACACGTGAGCAGCCAAGCGCAAAGAGGTACTAACGTCTGATGTCACCCAAACCCAGAGGATGCCATAACTTTTCACAATAAGAAGCTACAGTTTCAAGGTCAGCTTCAGCCAACCAATTGACACATAGCCCTAAAGTACTGATTGATGGAAGGGAGGCAGGGTGAATCATGGGGCACACTGCTTCTGGGTGAACATTATGCATGCTGCTAATTAAAGTGGAGATTTATGCCTGGGGGTGTAACTGACCCAATCACAATGGACCAAATAATCTAGGTTCCTGTAGCTAGTAGAACCAATGAGACGTCGTACTTGTAGTGACGTCTAGCACGAGTGATGTAGAGGGATGGGCGTAGACGCCCACCCATCAAGAGTTATCCAATCCTCCCAGTCTGTTACCATATACAGATATAGCACCTATAATTAAGTTTTCTTTTTAACCAATAGAATTGCATGGCAATCTTTTGGGTGTTACATGTCAATGATGATGAGAATGTGCTATAACTATTGCTGTCTGAATGAAGAATTCGGAACTTGAAGCGAGACGGGCGACTGCATCACTGCTGATTTCCTATTGCTTCTCCGGTTTTGTACTTGTCATTAAACGGACTTCCCTTTGCCAAACCATTGAGATGTCCTTATTGATTGGTGTTGGAGTAAGAGAATCCCACCCCCCATCCACCTCAAGGTGCAGCTATCTAGTCTTAAGGTACTCAAGGGTGAGCTCTGATCCCATGGGCCCGTCAGAGGTCACTCCACCCTCCTGTACAGGAGATACTGAGCGAGTGCTGGCCGCACTTGTCATGGTGCAGTGGCACTACCGCTGTTGGGGTAAAGCAACCAAGGGCGACTTTACAAACGCTCTTCAAGCTGTCAACCCACAAACAATGATATATATATCACGTTTCGGGACTCTACTTGGCGTGTAACTGCCAGGGAGGTGAAATTCATACCAACATAGAAACCCAAACACTCACCCCCACCTGTGGCATGCTGCTAAATTGCCTCACAGTACCATATCCGCCTTCCCTTCACTAAAAAGGCAGAGAAACCATGGTAAACATGAATCACACACACATTTATGTAAACCATTAGACACAAAGGTATTTTTCATGTCAAGAAGGTATCTTTTTTAAAAAAAAAGTAATGCATGGATGTGGGGCACTCTTGCAACTTTACAGGCAATGCGTTTCGTCCTGAAAGGCGTGCTCTAGCTACACCATATCCGCCCCGCCCCACAAGGCGCGGTATGGTAATATATGATGACCACCATTACAGAATACACATTCAATGGTTATCCAATATGAATCCCTCTAAGTGCACAGCCTTCCAGTCCACGGGTGTCCAGTTAGACCCCTGATTCCGCATGCTGCCGCAACCACTTTGGCGACGTCCATCGATGCCCAATTGTAATTGTGCATATGAAATCCTTGCTACCATCTCTTCATGAGGGACAAACAAAAGAAAAATATGTAAGAATAATTCAACAGAATGTGAGGAGACCCTAAAAGGACTATATCAATATCTTGTGATGTTTAAATTAAATTTAAATACACCGTACCCCAAAATCCTCACAACAAAACAGAAAATGCGGGATGACAAAATAACTCTATTCCCTGCAGATATGCTCCAGCGAGATCAATGCATCCATCTAGTGAATGGATACATAAAAAAAGAAATGCTCACGGCTTATGTGAAGAATGAACTTGGACTACAGAGCAAACAACCTAACCCCTGCCCATTGCGAGTGAAAGGGGCGCCATTCTTATTCAGAAAGTCTCTGAACTCTGCCTCGTGAGAGATCTCAAGATTATAGAGACATTCATATCTGTGATCAGTTGACAACATGTTTGTTTCTTTCTGCGATGGAGACATTCCAAGAAGACCTCGCAACTTCCTGTTGAACTGGTCAGTCTGAGTGATGTTAACGTTGAAGAACCGCGAATCTACCAAGGGATCACTTGAAGATCCCAACACTTGGTGGTGCGTGCTGAAGCTCCAATGCTTCTCCTGTCCGTTTTCCTCTCTGCATTTGTCACAGTGATGTCTCATGTTCCTATGAGAGCGACAACGTCTGGAGAATTGACCAGTCAGCCATCTTTTCAGACTCCTTGTGCACCCTCGGTGATGTCTGTCTTCTCAAAATAGTCCATTCTGTTTCTTGCCAGCATCAAACAGCACCATCATGAGTAATCCCAAAGTGGAAGACATTGAATGGCTCAAAAGGTGGTGCGACCTCCATTCTGCTACTTAAAACATTTATTTGGGACATGAAATGTGTGCACTGCAACCATGAAGAGATGCCATGTTTAGGTGTCAATAGGAACTTCTGTGTTTCTTCTGTTTCAGAGGAGTCTGTCTGCTCCTCTCCCCAAAGTGTGGCGCTGAATTTTTGTACTTGTGAGAGGAAAATGGCAGGTCTTCAAAGATGTTCCTTTTCCACAAGTTTCAAATTCTGCCTGTAATCCGCGGGATTCAGTGGGCCATGGAATTCTGGGTAATCACAATTTCCAATGATGGCCCTGCATTCTTTCTCCTTTGGAATACAGGAGAAGCCAGTTGAAATAACTTGCTCTCGCCTCATTTGAGGTTGGCATCATTGTAGGAACTCCGAGAACCCTTTTTGACCACCCCTTGTACTGTTTAATGTTAGGAGAATTCCTTATATTTCGTAAGAAATGGCTACATGGAAACCCTTCCTTAAAGGCATCGTCTAGTAAAAATGTTTATTGTCCCTACGGGTCGGCCATGTTTTTTTAAGCCTAAGTGGCTCGATTTTAGAAAACTTTCCTATGGACCTTACCCGAGTTTTCGTCCATTAAACGCACGCGAAAACAAGCACCAGGGAGCCGCCATTTTTTGATAATCCTATCTTTTCCCCCATCGCCCTGGCTGACCTGCTTTTGCGGCACTAAATCAATTCCCCGCCCCTGAGCCTGACATTATCAAAACATTCATATTCCCCGCCTCTCTCTGTGATGTTACTGTGCTGCATAGGCAAACGCGCCCAGTTGTCTTCTACGCGACTCCACACAGAACCCGGAAACCAACACAGATCAACTCACAACACAGCGCGCCACAATTCGGAATATGAAACTGTACTTTAAAATGAAACAGCACCACGGTACATTTGGTAAAGTACATTTATTTACCATTCAATGTTTAGAGAATATTCAGCAATTGCCATATGAACTCCAGAAGCCATTTATTTTCTTTTATCTGTATCCGCAATAACTGTTCCGTTTCATCTTGAGTCACGCGCTGTTCCTTTATGGTACACAGGGTGTTCATTTTTGTAAAAAGAATCACTTTGGAAGCACGGTGAACCGCAAGGCTGTTCCATCAACTAGGCACTAGTCCAGCCTAAAGGTTGATATGTTGCTTCTAGCCACTAGTACAGCGTAAGGGCATGTGGGCCCTTGGCGATCGTCCCATAATATGGTGATCGTGCTCCAGTTGTTGACACGAAGCTGCAGGTGTCTGCTGAAGAATCCATCTGTCGGTGTCTCAAACAGATGGCAGTGGCAGAATGGGATCAAATACCTGTTATGAAAACAAAAAAATTATAATTAGTCTCGCTAGCCGAACTTCATTAATATTACTCATTTTATTTATTACGGCCGATCAGAAACTATTTGCTTGCAAGGATAGTTCATTGGAGTATGTTCGTCTCTAAAATCAATGCGAAAAGTAACAAGATAAATCGAGGCAAACACACAATGATAAACAACAGTTAGTCTACATGCGTGAGGAATGATATGATATATGATATGGCATTTGTAACGCGCCTATACTCAAGTGTTTCTAGGCGTGACGAGGCAGGTGGGGAACAAGGGCAGACAGACAACGATCCTACTAGGCCAGGTGTCTTTCTGATCGCGCATGGGGAAGGCCTGTACATGGTTAGTTGAATACAAATTAAATAATAGGGCCAGCTGGTGGCAAGTGCAAGGTAAATGCCGGGAGAAGGGGCTGAAGGATACAGAGACAGTCCCGTAGTGCAGGTAGGCAGTGCAGGGAAAAGTGGCTGGGCCAAGGACCGAGATCGGTGAGACCAGTGGACCTGCATGCCCATGTGCCCACTACGAACACGTTTTACTTGCTTTTCCTAGCTCTTCATTCATTCATTTATTCATGCATCCATTCATTAAATCTTCATTCCGGTATAAAAGCGTGTAAAGATTTACTTACATTATATTTGAAATTTCCATTGTGTCTCTTCGTAATGCAGTCTGTAAAACGGACCTTGCTCTTGACAACGATTTTTCGTATACTGAACTAAAATGAAACTCGGTCTAGTTTCTGAATTTTCTGCCTTATCGTCTCTTATGTTATTGCGCACTCCCTTCAAATGTAGTTCTTTCGGCATGGTCCCTGTCTGAAGGTCAAAAAACAATAGACCCTTATACTTCCAGTGCGACTTGTGGGCCTCATCTGGGCGCTGTCCTTCGCATTCTTTATTTGAAACATCACATAGTATAGGCATCTGTGAGAACTTGAAGTTTAGAATCCGTCTATGTAGTGCGCCTCAATGTGCAAATGCGAAATGGCTTCTCTCCCAAATGCCACCGCCCGCTTGGCTGGCGCGTTCTAAGTGCCCCAATTTTGTCCCCGTTGTCTGCGAGCTTTGCAGCCCAAATTGAGACATTTAATTTTTTGCGGAAGGTCAGGGAAAGTATAAAGTACCACAGGAGTTGAGTTACAAGTGAGATTTATTGTTTGTTTGTTTGTTATATTATTTGCAATACGCAAGCCTCCCCTCCGTTAAATGTGCGCAGCATTTACATTTACATGAGATGAGACATGAGAAAAATATATACATACACATATATGAGGTGAATAGAGAGAATTCAAAGATGACACCCAGCTTGTTCGCCACCCATGATGGTGAAGGTAGGGGTTAGGTTTACAGGTACACTGTACAATAACATTTATTTACAAAAAGACAATCGTATTGCAATTATTTAAACCAGGATTTGTACTTCACAATCAGCTGTGCTTCGGGTGGGCATGGCACAGTCGCAATGTTCGGTGGCAATGGATCACTGCTCTGCATAGAAACGTCCAAAATTCCATATCTGTGCTTCTCTAACACAGCAACAATAAGGCCTTTCACAAAGTCGAACTGCATTTCATCACAGACTGGTTTGATCACCCATTGCTTACTTCGTTTTGAAAACACCTTAGTGTAGCGAGGCATCCTTACTTTACCCCTAGTCCTAGATTGTTCACGTCCGACATTGCTGTTATGGGCCAAGACTGCTAGTAGAGTGCGATGTTTCATGCCCTGAAAGCTAAAATGCAAGCGCTTTGGCCTGTACTTTAGGCACATATTGTGGAACACCTCCAAATCTCCTGTGTGACAGAATTCTGTCAGTCCTCTCAAATCTCTTGATAGAGTTTTGTCGAAAACAATCTTCTTAATGTCTTTGTGTGTCGGTGAAGATGGAATCAACCACTTCTTCTTCCGTGCCTCCTCTGGGGACAAAGGGCCATGTTCACATTGGTGGAAATGTTGATTTGCTGTCCAGCGGTGAACGTTGGTATAGTGGTGCATCAGTGACCGCCATTTTTCAAGTAGTATTTCCACTGACCCCTCACAGGTTTTTGAGCTCCACCAAAGATGGTTAGTGATACAATGTGACCACTGCAAAATACTTTCAAAACCTTTTTTTTCCCTGCAGCCGAGATTTTCTTATTGATTGATTTAGCAAGATGCCATACGTCAAATTGATGTTTAATATGTGAGAACTGCTCTCTCATTGTCTTGGCAATTGAAACGTGTCTATCCGTGGCTATGAGGTCGATGTGCATTCCCCTTGATTGTAGATATTCCACTGATTTTATAAATCCTAGTTTCTCCATGGACACTGACGATGTACATTGTGTTACCTGCACGACCACCGAACTCACAATTTTCTTACTATCCATGTCCTGAAAGTGGTAGGTGCAGTACTTGCCAGAAAATCCAGGGCTGTCGCACTGTCCATCGCCGGCTAGCCTGAATCGTTTGCCTTCGAATGTACTTGCTAGAGACAATTGTTCAATTTTCCAAGCATCACTAATGGCCCGAAACAGATACTCACGTTGGTATATGTAGTACAGCGCTTTAGAAATGAAATGGAGTCCCACAAACTGAAAGAAAGCCTCTAACTTTCTAAAACTGGAGCCACTAAAAAGTGATGCGGCTGCACACAGTAGATTGCCTGCTGGCAGTTTCCCCAGCATCGGTTGTGCAGACCATGAGAACCTATGATTTAATCTACAGGCGGCATTTATTGTGACTTTACTGCCTTTTATTTGACGAGTCACATTAATCAATGGCTTCCCACATACTTTCCCTGTAATGGAATGCACACATTTCAGCATACTTATAATTTCCATCAAACAACTGTCGAATACAATGTATTTGCTCTCTTTCATTAGACTGTCATCCTGCGTCAGCGTTGTTTCGGCCTGTTACGTTGTGGAGATTTCAACATATTGGAAAGTAATATCGCTGATATCAAGTTCTGATGCGTCTATGGATGCTGCGGCTGGTTCATTCTCTGTCATTTCGACATCTATTACTATTACTTCAACATTGATGGGAGAACACAACAATGTCGACAGGTTTTTTGGTGGCAAATTTTTGGCGGGTGTAGATTGTGTAAATTGATCTGCAACTACTTCAGAGCTATCTTCAATACATTCAATAACATCTTCTTGTGGTGGTGCGGTCGCACTGTAGCTATGGTCCAATGCAACTTTGCTGTAGTCTCCAAACACATTGGACATGAGCATCTCGAGCCTGAACACGCCTCGCCTCAATTAATAGTTCCTCCATAGTGTACACGGTCTGGCAAGCCACATCTCTCATTCGCTTCACTGTCTGTGTGTGTATAGTTCTAACACCCACGGGTAACTGGAGGAGAGATTGGAAAAGGGATGTTCAGTTTAAACACAAGATGGAGTGTAGTAGAATTGACTGGAAAATAACATAAAATAGTCCCCAGCACAAATTTTTTTTTTAAAGTTATGAACTGTTTGTAACTAACCTTTTTTTGGTTTTTTTTCTTTGCAACTTTTTTGACTCGACCTTCAACATCTGCACACTGTAGCTCCGATTTGTTTCCGCATGTCCTCCCTTCCTCTTGCGCTGCAACGACTATATTTTCTGTATCCGCATAGACAGCACGGAATGAGGCTCCATCGTCTCCCTGAAACATAGTACTTTCATTACCATGTATCAAAATATTGTTAGCATAAAACACACGTGAGGACGACCACACAGGTACATCTCAATAGCCAAACACGATTTAAACATTGTGTGCAACAATCAAACGACAAGTATTCGACCAGTGATGATCTATTTCGATGGAACTGTCAGTATCCATACCTCTGGCTCTGCATGGACTGCCATGAATGGTTGTATTGGAGAGGAGGCATCCGCATCTCCCTGAAACACAGTACTTGCATTAGTATGCTTTTCAATATTGGAAACACAACACACACTTGGGGTCGACGGCACAGGTACATATAAAGAGATAACCACAAATGATGCATTGTCCAAAAGAATCAAGGAAAATCCAAATATGATCACATTTCATCGACTTATTTCAACGATTCCTTTACATCTGCATCATCTAAATGAGATGTTGTGATTGTGGTGGAAGCTCCATCGTCTCCCTGAAACACAATACTTGGATTAGTATGGTTTTCAATATTGGAAACATAACACACACTTGGGGTCGAACGCACAGGTACATATAAAGAGATAACCGCAAATGATGCATTGTCCAAAAGAATCAAGGAAAATCTAAATATGATCACATTTCATTGACTTATTTCTCCGATTTATTTACATCTGCATCATCTAAATTGGATGTTGTGATTGTAGTGGAACCTTCGTCGTCTCCCTGAAACACAGCACTTGCGTTAATAGGGAAGAAAGTATAGCAAATGGAATCACGTTATATGATCACGCATGATGGAGATGTCATTATCCATACCTCGTGCTGCTGAAGAATATCTATGGATATTGCAAATGTATTGCGCACTTCCGAAAGCTGTTGCGCCGATTCGTATACGCATGGTCCCGCTTCCACTTCCCCTGGAATTACTTGAATGTCAGGCTCTGCATCAAGTGCAGGGGTTGACGCTCCATCAACTGCCTGAAACATAGTACTTGCATTAGTGAGGATTACAATAGTGAAAACATAACACACACCTGGGGTCAACAGCACAGGTACATATCAACGGCTAACCACGAATGAAACATTGTGTAGAACAATCAAACAACAAGAATTCCAGCTCTGATGATGACGCTCGATGGAGCTGCCAGTATCCATACCTCCTGCTGTTGAAGAACATCTAGAAATGTTGTAGATGTGGCGGACGCTTCAGCATCTCCCTGAAAGACAGTACTTGCATTAGTATGGATAACACTAATTATAACCGAAAACAAACACCAGTGGACGATAACTAAGGTGTATATCAGTTGGAAAGCACTAACCAAACATTCGGTAAAATGATTACACGATAAAATAAAAATATTACTTGACATGCATAAAACAGGTCTGTAGCGGATTAGCCTAGTAAGATTACCTGATACGCGCTAGAAGTGGTTGATAACTGCGACCACGTCAAGGATGTAGAATGTTCTTGCTTCAGATTCAAGGGATAGTCAAGAAGTTGTAAAGGTAAATTAATGACTGGTAATGAAATGTCAATATTAAAAATAGCCATGTAAGGTGACAGAATACTTGTAAAATGCTCAATACAGCACAGTTCCCTGTTCCCATATATATACATTGCGTTTGTGGGTTATGAAATCAAAAAAGAATATATTGGTAAATGTCATTATTCAAAAAACTATACAATCATATCAATATCGAAATTATTACAAGGGATAGAACACCTACAATATCAATTAATCCGTTCGGATACCTACACACTACCGCAAGGCCTAAAGCTAAATCCGGACACTTGACTCACCGGTGGCGGAATGTGGACGAATAGAGTGGGAATAGCGTTTTCAAGCAATTTCCATGTCGTTCGCCGTTTATTCTTTTTTGTTACCCAAGATGTTGTGTACATGTCCAAGGAAAAGTGCCGGCTGCAGATGCGGTATTGATCACCCCTCTTGTCCTGTAAGACTTGTTGGACTCTACTTTCCAGCTCATCCAGTGGATATCCGCAATGTCTGACCCATTCTCTTATTCGATCAACAGTTTTCCGGAATACATGCATTGTAGTGCCTTCAGATTTCACATGGGTCTTCGAAGGGCAACCGCTAATCGAACAGGCAGGCATTGTTGATAAATCTGAAAAGTAAATATCGATATTATTATACAATCTTCAGGAATAAAGATTTGATACAAAAGTAAATTAATCATACAATGATCAATGCAAGGTTTGTTTTGGTTGCAGGAACTATACCAGTCTTGGCTTAGTATTTGCATAAGTTGCAGAAATGTATAAATGATGTGACTAAAAACTGAACATGTGACTCATCCCTTGGATGTTCTGTATTGCACGAGAAGGAAACATGCTTACATCATAGACTGGACCCCCGAAGGATGCAATTCGATGACAATTGACACAGATGAAAATAAATAGATCTATTGTTAGCATAGCAATGGAAATTCAAGTCAATAGCAATGAGACCAATGAACATAGCACTATTGGGTACTCTACTCGCAAATAGATAGAAATTTAAAAATCTGCGAAATATGACCAGGATACATGGCCTTACCTTGACCAACAAACAGTTGGATTCAGCAAGCAGAGCAGTATGTTGCGGGAGAAAAGGTGGATGGCCACAGGTAGCGCACTGATGGGTATGCTCGAAGCGGTCACAGAAGTTCACGGATAGCACGACGACGAGCAGATTAGCATAGATCTCAGTGGTTCCCAGGTAGCACGTTCAGGAGTTGACTTGCAAAGCACAAAGATGTTCTCATGAGACATATCGAGTGGTTTTTAAAGTATTAGAATCTGGGGTGTGTTTGTGAATGAATGACGTATATATGTCGTGGTATTAGGGGGGCGGCCTGCTTCAAGGGGAGGCCTGGCTGGAGACACAGGGTCTGAGGAGGCCTGTGAGCGATGGCCCCTGGGCGTGGGATACCTTTTGAACTGTACATGTAGTTTGGCACCTTGGCCGTTTGCGCCCGTGACAGCCCCCCATGCCAGCGCTCATCCCCGGGTGCGAACCGCCTTTGATAGAGGGGGTGGGATGGATGGGCCTGGGGCATGCAGATAAGGCACAGGAAGACTGCTGAATGGAGACACACTTATGTGGATTGCAGGGGGGTGGCCTGCTTCAAGGGGAGGCCTGGCTGGAGACACGGGGTCTGAGGAGGCCATGTGAGCGATGACCCCTGGGCGTGGGATACCTTTTGAAGTGTACATGTAGTTTGGCACCTTGGCCGTTTGCGCCCGTCACAGCCCCCTATGCCAGGTCTCATCCCCGGGTGCGAACCGCCTTTCATAGAGGGGGTGGGATGGATGGGCCTGGGGCGTGCAGATAAGGCACAGGAAGACTGCTGAATGGAGACACACTTATGTGGATTGCAGGGGGGCGGCCTGCTTCAAGGGGAGGCCTGGCTGGAGACACGGGGTCTGAGGAGGCCATGTGACCGATGGCCCCTTGGCGTGGGACACCTTTTGAAGTGTACATGTAGTTTGGCACCTTGGCCTTTCACGTCTGTCACAGCCCCCCATGCCAGGTCTCATCCCCGGGTGCGAACCGCCTTTGATAGAAGGGGTGGGATGGATGGGCCTGGGGCGTGCAGATAAGGCACAGGAAGACTGCTGAATGGAGACACACTTATGTGGATAGCAGGGGGGCGGCCTGCTTAAAGGGGAGGCCTGGCTGGAGACACAGGGTCTGAGGAGGCCATGTGACCGATGGCCCCTTGGCGTGGGACACCTTTTGAAGTGTACATGTAGTTTGGCACCTTGGCCTTTCGCGCCCCTGACAGCCCCCCATGCCAGCGCGCATCCACCGGCGCGAACCGCCTTTATATCAATATATAGTATATCGCCTTTATATCAATGATAGTATATCGTTGCTTATCAATAACAAATGCCACATACAGGAGATTCTTGTGAGCACAGACCCACACTTCAACCGGTGTATTATAGTGGTCAAGACCCTAAGGCCTGTATAATCGAATGGTAATTGTTAGTATAGATATATGTGTGACTTTTATAGAGACATAACCTACTGAAAGACTTTGAACAAGTGTTATTTAGTGCATGCATTATCGAGAATATGTTATGTTAGCTTAGATAGATAGTGACCACCCTGCTTCACAGCGACCAGACCTTCACCCATTCGGAGCACAGATGTCTGACGTCCATCCTTGAATGGAGACACACTTGATTCATTTAAAAAATCGAAACAAACGTTGTTAAAATATATGTGGTGTTTTATTTTGTATCTTATTTTCATGACACAAAAATACAAGACTTTAAAGATTATACAGGTCAGATTGAAGCACAGCGAGAGAAAATCCCCTGTACTGACCACTGTCACTCGGGAACGTTTCTCTAATGGCACGAAAGGCATAGGCGGGTATCACTCTTCGAACACGGTGTCCAAGCCTCCCGTGGAGCCACCATGTAAAGGAATGATAGGCCACCAGCCTGTACCACCTATGAAAAGGAATGAAACAAACTGTTTTTAAATGACCAAGATAAGTTTAATAAACCTTTTTGTCAATGACAATTCTTGTAACTAATGGCATTCTGCACGGACAAATGCTATCTAGACAATGCACACTATTGAACGACTTACATGCGTTACAATGATATGCAGATGTAATTTTGGATATAGTAGAAGAACATGAAATAGGAGTGGCATGACAAGCAGAGTATACTTACTCGTTACTCGGATTACGAGGACGAACAGTTGCGCGAAGTTCATGCATAAGCACCATCATTATTCTCAACACGGCCCGTTTGAGGCAGGCTGCCCTGAAGTCTGGCAGCTCGGTGATGCATTGCGGTCGTGGCTCGCCTTCCGAAATGTAGGCCAGGCATCCCGAGTTTTCTCGGCAGCAGCAGTTCTCGTCCTCAGTTGGCATTAGCTCGCACCGATTGCATGTGCACCAGGTGGAGACGCCGTCCATTCGACTAGGCCCAGTCTCTTCATCTGTTGATTCGTCCTGCCAACTGCCGTCCGAATCCCCATCTTTTTCGCATGCTTCCCTTTCCAGTAGGTCCTCCTCGGTATACTCGGGCTCATACATGTAGGGCATTATTGTAGCCATTGTGTGGTAAACAGAGTAAAATAATTTACCGAGATGGTACAGGTGTTCACACGGGCTACAAGCGGCGAAGATAGCTGACCAGAGCACTGAAACGAGTCACAGAATACTCAAAGTAACACAGAGAGAGGAATGGAATCGAAAATCTGCTGCTGTGTCTTTTGAAACGGTCTGTTTATACTTATTGAGCAAAGAGGTGTCCTGCCATTTCCATGGCGACACGTCATTAACTGAAGCGCAGCGAATGTTGACACGAGACGTGCCTTAGCGTTGGGAAATGGGCGGTACGAGTCTGCTGATGACAGGCTCCGGGGCGGGGGAATTGGTTTAGTGCCGCAAAAGCAGGTCAGCCAGGGCGATGGGGGAAAAGATAGGATTATCAGAAAATGGCGGCTCCCTGGTGCTTGTTTTCGCGTGCGTTTAATGGATGAAAACTCGGGTAAGGTCCATAGGAATGTTTTCTAAAATCGAGCCACTTAGGCTTAAAAAAACATGGCCGACTCGTAGGGACAATAAACATTTTTACTAGACCATGCCTTTAATACTGCGAGCATTGGTTTCGCTTTCAGAAGTGTGATGTACCCTTGGGTGAATTGATGCTCCGAAGTGGCTGCCGAGTGATGTGCCAGTCATACAAAACTCTATTACCCTGGCTAGGTCTAACCAGTCAGAGTGCCTTCCTCGAGCATGGAATTTACAGCAGGCGTTCGCCCTATCACTTGCATAGTGCACTCCGTGGACGATGACATTCACAGAATGTACCATGCCAACTCCTTGGCCCTTCACAGTCACTACTCCAACTGCCCTGAAGGTGGCGTTCCCTGCCATCGCGGTTTCGTGGCTAGGAGGGATCACTGGCATTTCTCAACATTGCTCCTGCTTCCAGGGGAAAGTTGCAAGCCCTTTATGACTATCCAGACGCCTGTTTCGTTCTAACACACGTATTGAATTTCCTCTCTCTTTGCAACGGTGAGAGAACCTGCAGGTTTGGAGTGGCCATGGAATTTGATGCTCTCTTTGGGGTCACAAGGCTCCTGAGCATTGTGAAACGGCTGTCTCTCTCTTTCCATGGAGTGTGGAAATTAACCTTGGCTCTTTCTCTGTTGAGTATAGGATGCTCTGTTGAGTTCTTGTGGTTGATTGCTGACCTTCTTCTTTAGGGCCTGCTGGGGGTTTAATGGTACTTTCCAAGCGGTATCATGGCAGCAGCTGACTGTTCTCATCCATTTCTCCCTCTAGGGCCCTGCTCTCTATAGTCAGTTCCTTCGGGGGTGATGGGTTGTCTGCCCTGTCTTTCTGCTTCAGTTGCTATAACATCATGTGGACTGAGTAGGCTCCTCTCAGGATCTGTTGCGAGTGTTCAGAATATATTTCCCTGGCAGCATCTCCCTTCTTCTGATGACCTACTTGCAGCAATGTGTCTAGCCGGGACTCTGATAAAAACTTCCAATCTCAATCACTCCTTGACGGATGAGGGTGATTGGAACATTTCATAGAATGTTTTCTAATGTATTATTTTCTACATATACGTGGCGCTGTAGTGCGTTTTGACCAATTATGAGCATCACAAATTATTGGCGCATTTCAGGTTTGTGCCTTCTTATGATATTTTTTCTAACTTTAAAAAACATTTTGTTACATTTTTGCAATTTTCCTTCCAAAAATAGTAAAAAAGACAATACATGCCAGGTCATTTCCGTTCATGAATTCTTCACATACCGAATCTGCAAACAAATTCCCCGACCCCCCTAAACCCAATGAAGAAAGTACATCTGCCCTTAGCTCACAAAGCGCCGCCCATTCACACCAGAGATGCCTTACTGATTCCAGTCTTCCCGCACCACGTAGACGGCACTCCCTACTTACTCTTGGATCCTGATGCCAGGCCCCCTTAATTTCCTGTCCTTACAGTATTCAAATTCAATTTTAGGTAATCCCACACCAGGTAATTACCCAAAAATGGTGGTGTAGCTGGGGATGCAGATCCTTTCCTGAAAGGATTTTTAGTACCAAGGTTGCCTAGTCACTGTTCTTGACGATAACCAGTTTTCTTAAATCGCTGAAGAGATACACCCAATATGTTTGGCGTGTGACACACTTTAACAAGATTACTACCTGGCATCAGGGTGGCTCTCGACTTAAACAGCTGAAGAATTAAACTTTGCCGAGAGCCTTCCGGAGCGTTAACCAGCTTTCAGAATAAAGTTCAAAAACAGAGGTGTATTTTAGATTGGATAGGCATGATGTTATATTAAGAAAATACCATCTCAATTGCTGTGCGTGAAGGAAGGCCTAGTAGACTCTTCAGCAAAGCTCTTTCAAGTTTACTCGTCTCTTCAGCCCTTACTAGTGCCCACGATTCAGCGCCATAAAGAATGAGAGATACCACTTTGGCTTGATACAACTTAACCAATGATCTGTGCGAAGGAGCGGATGCCACACAAGATCGCATTGGTCCCCAGTCTAACATAATCCAAATGGAAACTGCAGTTTAGCCTACAATCAAGAAGCATACCCAAGTACTTATATGGGGGAACGTTCTTAAGTTAGCTTCCTTCTATCTTCCAACAAACCCTTTTGTTGGCACTATTGCTCATGTGATTAAAAACCATTATTTTGGATTTAGAGAAGTTTATTATGAGGGAATTGGCATCAACATATTCTTTTAGTTTATTCAAAGAGGCTTGTAGACCACCAGGGGTGAGGTCCAGGATAGCAAGGTCATCCGTGTAACCGAACCACTGCAACGGCGTAGACCTTAATTTAGGAGGAATAGAAACATGATTTATTACGGCCCCCTCCAGATCAGAGAGATAAAGATTGAACAACATGGGGGCTAATATACCGCCTTGTTTAAGGCCTTTTTGAGTGGTATACAGGCAGTAGTCCCCCCATGTTGGTCCAATCTAATCTTAATTTTGCTGTACTTTCAGACCAGGGTTCACATCCTGAGTAGTCCGGTCAGGATGTTCGACTTCAATAGTTTCCCCCACAGCCTGTTATGGTCCACGGTATCAAACGCGGCACTAAGATCGATATAAGGCACGTAAACCGGGAGTTTCCTAATCATCCACGCTTGTTGGATGATAGTAGACAGTGCAAGGATATTCATGATAGTACTAGGTTTCTTACTAAAATCCATCTGATTGTAGGAAATGAATTTAAAAGATTCTGCCCAATCCCCAAGCTCTTTAAATAATATCCGGGCAAATCTTTTAGCCGAGGCGTCCAGCATGGCAAGCAAGCAACCGTTTTTTGGATCGTCATGCCTGCCTTTTTTCAAAACTGGAACAATTATGCTATCCTGCCATGAGACAGAAGTAAAGGAAGTAAAAGGAACACTTGCTTTCCCTCAATGGCGAGTCATCAACATGTGCTCTGTTTTTGGGCTTCCTAACCCTGCAGGTTTTGACTAGGAATGGAGGTATTTATGAATTTATTTTTTAATGCGCTGCATGCTAAAGTTTTGTCAGATCACGAGTGATAAGAGGAGGAGAGTGAAGGATCACAGGGCTTTGGATGGTGAAGGACCAAATGTCTCATTCATGGAAAGTTACAAACATTTGAATGCAACATTATATTGTAATCATCCAGGCATTTTAGCTGGAGACCTAGTCTCAGAACAGTGGTAGTCTGGGCTGTGAATCGGGATGTCAGACGAGTGCTGGAAAGCCTGGATGATCAACTGAGTTTTTATTTGTTTCTCACAACCACAGAAGCTCATTCTGAAGGTTGCGGATCATGCTGGAGAGCAGACCGCCCATAATGTGTTTGCTTTTTAATGTGCCATTGCAAATGAGCCCCTTTGTTGCTGAACACAGGTTCATCGAAGGGACGCAAGTAGTGTCGACAGTGTCAGATATTTCTTCCCAGTGTCTGAGAAGATCCTGTGGTTGATGCATTGAGCCTTCAAAAATACACTGCAGTCCACTGGCAACCTATGTAAATTATTCTGTTCTGAAGAGATGTTGTCCCGCATCCTTGTACATGTTATGATCCAGGCTGCTCTATTTTTAATAAATTGGACACTCCATTTAAGTTATTTGGATGTCCCGAAATGATATGCTATTGCTGTAGTCCAAGTCGGGTAGAATCAAGGCTCTGTGCAAGTCCTACCCACATTGGAAGTTCAAAAGCGGTAGGATTCACCAAGGCGTGTGCAGTTGGGAATTTGCTTTCTTGGTCGCCATGTGGACCAGCGGCAGCTGTCCCGGGAGGATAGCTCAGCGGCAGCGTGCGCGTCTTGGAAGCAAGACGACACGAAGCAATAACGGGTTCGATCCCCGGGTCCGCGCTTAGGAACCTCTGGGTGTTTAAGCGCGTTATAAATACGTAACTAAGACAAAAAAAACAACACAATTACACAACTAAGAAAAACAAACAATTCCTGTAACAGCGCCTCGATGCCTGTGGGCTGTGTGAGCGCTTTATAAATGTTAAATAAATAAAATAAAAATAAATAAATAAAGGCGAGATCTCAATGAAAGAAGAGGCTGAGGTCTCGGTCTTGCTTGGATACGATAGGTGGGGCATCTAAGGACAGCCATGAGTGAGGGAGAGTACTTGTATGAGGTGTGTCGAAGAGCATTGCCTATCATAAGCGTGCTTCTTTTATTACGTGCATCCATCATGGGTGTCTGGCCCAGGCCCCTCCCTCAAAATTACGGGTTTCCGATCTAGCAAAAACTATTTAGGCCCAATCGAGGAAACCTATAATTGCCTACATGTGCAACTACTGAATCATTCAATACATGCCAGAGCAGAACAATACACAATTCTCCATGCTCTAATGAAACCAGTTGAACAAACATAATCCCCACACTGGAATCATGTGTAAAACAGCTTTAACACATTACCGCCCACAGCAACAAACAACTAAAATGCAAAGACAAATAAGTGACTAAATGAACACAAGGCACCGAACAGAAATGAACAGTGCAAATACTTTATAATTAAAGAAAAATATGTACTCACCATTGTAATATCCCAAAGAACGGCACAGCCATGTCACACTAGCATCTAAAAAACAAAGAAATGCACTGGTTGGTTGAAAAAACGAAAAAGGGGAGGAATTAAAATGACACAGAAATGCACTGATCATAACAGACAAACATAAGGGTCGGTAACATTGACAATTTCCAAAACCTGCATCTCAAATGTGCACGGTGGACCCTCAAAGCGTCAGGATTCCACTTACCGCGCACACATCAGAAGGATCCATCCAACAAGCATTCCACTCCCACCCAAAAGAGTTGACATGCAACCCACATCACACTGACCACCATGCGTACTCCACCATGAAACCTCGGAGTGCACACAGGCGCAGGAAGTTCCTCAAGCAGAGAACACTGGCATGCTACACTGACCTCAAAGGCACACAGAGATAATGCCTCAATGAGGACCTTGTGCAAAACACCTTATACAGGATAGAGGAAGACATCATAACCAAAGACCAAACCCCACACGCCACCATGTCAGAAGAGCTGACATTTCTCCCAGCACTGGGCTGTTCTGGAAGCGGAGAGTCACTGTAGACTGGGAACAGCATCCATCAGTACAGCAGTGCGAGAAGCAGTGCCACAAATGCGCTTGACCATCCCACTCTCCCCAAAGAACATCAAAGCTACCAAGGAGTTCTCCCATGACAATAACACGCTCCCCGTGATCATGAGTGCCACTAAATGCACACATCAAAAAGCTGCACCATCAAAAAACCTCCAAATGGGGGGCATTCATCTACTACGACCAGAAATGGTAGTGTAGTGTAAGGTGGTGCAAAGTGGTCTTGTTTAGCGCTCTTCTGTCATTTCGCAGAGTCTTGGCACATTGGTCGTTAAATAGATGGGAGCATAGTGGCAGGGTTAGTGGGGGCACAGGGAGAGGCAGGTGTTGATGGGTGCAGGTTGGAAATACCCATGTCTTGTGTGCTGGTATGAATAAGCAGTTTGTGAGAAGGGAAAGTCTAAGACCGATGAGAAATGAGAACGGGGAGAGCTACTGGTCGAGGAGGGGGTGGTAAGTGATGGGGCCAAATAATTGTGTTGGTTATGCAGAGAGCTCTCAATGTCTCTGTAGTGGTTCATGTGGCAGTGGGGGTACAAGCAGGTATGAGACTGCATTATGAATGGTGGTCTATGCATGTAGTGTACGTGGTGGGAGATTGAAAGTTGAAGAGGCTAGTGGGGGGGTTGGAGAGGTTGTTATGATGGCGCTTGAGAAATCCTGTGTCCGGGGTCGATTGGTTAGATCAACACAGGAGGGCTTTGGTCTGCCGGCGAGCAAGAAGGAGGCAATCCTGTATTGCTAATGTTAATCGGGGCAAAGGGGTTCTTGCTGTTCTTGCTTGTGGTTTGCTGAGGATTGTTGGGTGCTTCAGGTGCGTCTTGTCTGCATTGTTGACCGGCTGGACTGAGCTGGTAGGGTTTCGGTTGGTTGACGTGCAAGATGTATGTTACATATGCTGCAGTGGAAGAGATTGCTTCAGTTCCTGCTTTTGGTGTGAGGTGCATCTGGAGTTGACAGAGTGAGTTGTGCTGGTGTCTTTGCTGTGGTCCTTCTTTTTCCAGTCTGGTCTTTGCATAAACAGGTGGGTGTTGATGGTCTGTGTCTGTTATGAGAAGAACTTGGATATACGGACCTGATTGGGTCCATTCCAAGGATCATTCTTGATTGAGATGTTATGTTCAGATGGCTCCTGCACTATTGGGTGAGACTGACTGCATTGTATAAAGTCTTGAATATGGTCTTGTTTGTGACATTGTGCTCCATGTTGTGTTGGCCATATTCATGGGTCTTTGCTTTGGTGGGCGCAAATCCGTGCTAATTTGTCTTTTGTGGCCGGGAGAACAGACATGCTTGGGGAGGCTTTGGGGTGGCTTGCTGGCCTGCACTGTACAGAGTCACCTGGGGATAGTATTCCAAAGGTTGGTTGCCAGGAATGGGAAGGAGGACCCCCCCCCTTGATGTTTCGTTGAAGCATATCCCCTTGTTAGATCAAAGAATTGAATAGTGGTGTAGTAGATGTATTTCTTCTTGGTGGATTCTGGATCCTTGATTGAATACAGAGGGTTTTGAATTGGATTTTGTGTTTGACCATGAGCCAGTGAAGAGTTCAGAGAGCCAGGATGTTCTCATTGTTCCAGTCTCAGGAGGCGTCTATTTTGTGTTTTTGTAGCAAACTTTCTGGAAAGCATACATAGGGGCTAAAGAAGAAATCTTGTATGGCAATGGAGGCCGTGGTGCCGTGTAGGAATGCACGGTATGGCATGCCGTGTCAGATGGATTGACTTTACCTTGGGTTTTGTGTGGAACTGTTAATGAGGAATTTTAGGTTTTTGACTGTTGCTGTCAGCTCGGGCAAGGCTCCCATATCTTGTGGTCAAACTTTATCTGTGTGCTGGAATGTTATATCACCACACACTATATGTTGCATTTTAGCTGGATTGCGTTTTACTTGATTCCTCCTCCATGAGTCTTTAAGTGAGAGACAAATGCAAAGGTATGACTGATTTGGGGTTCGGGGTTAGGTAGTATCATCCATGTGGTATTTGGAGCAGGTGAGTCCTGAGTTGCTGATGTTCTCCAAGAGGGTGGGGTCATACAGATGTTGAAAAGTAACTGTGACAGGCTGGTTTCTTGTTGTTATTTTTGATTACTGTCCCTCACCTGTTATGACGCCCCATGCGCACGTCATGGTGAGGCAGAACGTACCGTGAGCACCCCAAGTTCAAGAAGTGGCCAAAGCCATCTCAGCAGCTTCAGCGCCGAGTAAAACAGCTCAGGGCTGCTGTACTGTCCGTAACGCACTGACTCACTGCGCTAGCAAAGGCGCAATACATACGAGATCATTTAATAGGCGCCTCCCTCAGGCAAAACTTGTCACTCTGTCTGGAAACATAGACTGCCGTTATCTGAAATAAACCCATTTACAGCAAAAAGTCCAAGTCTGCTTTTACATTTAAACGATGTTCTTTTTTTCCTAAAGCAATAGTTGTCAGATTTGAAAATAATCACGTGTCGTGAACGACTGCTAACTTTACAAAGGCCCTTTTTAGCCAGGCTGCATGCTATGATTTAAAAAGGCCTTGTTCGGCTGCCAGCGTCTTCTGGCCGCTCTCCCGCGCACTCCTGGGGGGGAGGCAGGCTGGCCACGATGGCTCTTGTGAGGCAGAATTCGTGAAAGGACCCGTGAGCTGAGAAATCTCAGAGACGGCCTAAGAAAAACGGCCAGAGGAACTAATTGCCCCCGCAGCACCAATATCAGTGTGTGCCGGTCTTTGTGCAGCAGTTTTATGTGCATGGGCCGGGTTTATGTGTGTTTGTGTTCAGTTTCAGGAGGCAGGCCGCGCAATGCACTCGATTCGACCCCGAGTTTTATGACCGCTTGCTTTCCTTATGCAGACAGTGTTGCCTCTTAAACACTGGCCTCTGGTGACGCTTGGAACCTTCACTTTTCATCAGTCAGGTTTGTTCCGAGCAAACCAGCTGTGCACCAAATGTACACTGGCAGCCGGCATACAGCCTGCCCTTGTTGAAATGTAAGCACCCTCGTGCTGCCTCATTTCACATTTTTCTTATTTGTTTTACTAAGAAACTCACAGACTTTCTCCATGTTAATCCCGCAAAGTAGCTTTCCTTGTTAACATTATTATTTTTAATTACACGTTCACAATATTGGCGAATCTCTCCAAGGGGGCCAACGTTCAATTGAACACAATTCAACCTCTTATATCTTCTGTTTTGAAGACACACACACCTTTTCTCTGTCAGACTCTGTCTGTCTTGCTCTCGGACACATCTCCCTCTTTCCCTGGCTCACTGTCTCGGTTTCCTTTCCCCCATCTCTCTCTATCTCCCCGCCTCCCCACCTTTCCCTGCACCTTTCGCTCTCTCTTTCCCTCTCTTTTGCAAACTCTCCTATCCTTTAACTCTTCTTGCCCCATACCCGTTGCCTTGCTTTACTGTCACTCTCTCCTCATATGGTCGAAAATAAGTGTCCCTTTTTTTAAATAGAAATGTGGTTGCGTTGCTTGATATTTGTATAACGCCTTACTGGCATTGTTATGGGCTCGAAGCTCTGTGAGTTAATGGCCCCAAGGCAGACGGCAGTCCCAGGAGACATGAAATAAAAGAGCATAGCTATGTAATTATTAGCAGGGGTGACTACTGGAGGGACCTAATAATAGCTGCAGTATAATGAGTGATGAGGCGCGGTGTGGATTGCTGTGTCAGTGACTATGTGACGGCTGGACTGAATTTTCCATGGGACACTGCCATATTCTATGGGGGAGGCGGCTCTGAAGGTGGGTTGGTGGCTAGTATAGTCTCGGGAGGATAGCTCATGGGCAACGTGCTCACCTTGGAAGCAAGGCGATGCGGAGCAACACAGGTCCGATCCCCGGGTCCGGCTTAGAAACCTTGGGGTATAAAGTGCGTTATAAATAACCTTTCATATCATATCATAGCCAATCAGACCCAAGGGCGATTGTCTACAGTTGAGGGCTCTGCTATACTTTAAACGCAGAACACTTGCAAATGAATAACACAAAGAAGAAAGGTTCTGCAAAGCTCTCCCTCATTGCTTCTGAAAATAAATAAACAACCCTTAATATTATTATGACTCGGTAAGGATTGCCTTGTCTCAAACTCTTGGTTAGGATTAGATTAGATTTGTTTGGGAATTCTCGTTCTCTTGCTTTGGCATAGGCAGGGAAATGCATTAGAAGTTTCCCCATTAGGGGATTGCATGTTGGTGTGCCGAAAGGAAGCACAAGAAATTACCTGTTCTAGAGCAAAAAGGGGGTGGGTTGGACGTTGTTGACACCCATGAAGATCCAGGAGCTTCTTCATGCAGCTCACCTAATTTAAATGTGAAACACGGATATGTTAAATATACTTTCGAAACAATTTAAACCATTCATTAATCAGTGGGCCTCATTACGAGCATGGCGGTAGCCGTGCCCGTATGGCAGGCACGGCTACTGCCATGCTCGCTACCGGCACCACCTCCCGCGATTGGGCAATAACCGGCCCATTACGAGATGAATGGGCCGGTAATTGCCCATTCGTGGGTGACGGTATTGCCAGGCTCCTGATCCCCATTCTGCCCCATAGGGCAGAATGGGGGTGGGGAGCATGGTTGCGCCGGCACCGTTATCACAAATTCTGCTCGCGGGCGCCGCACAGCCCGCCAGGTAAGACCTGGAGGGCTGTCAGGAACCCGCGAGCAGAACTCGTAATGCGGTGGGACGGCATGAACGGTGCCGGTGCCTTACCACCACCGTTCATACCATCACCACCACCCTTATAATGAGGCCCAGTGTGTTATCTCTAGCAACTCCTTTAAGGGGATAGCTTATGCATCATTAAATCAAAATTAAGCAATTTGTCTCATAAGACACTTCTTTTCTTCATTTCTAATATAGGAAAACCACAACGGGCAACATTTTATCCCGCAATCTCTTAATGCCTTTGAAGTGTGTCTTCCTAGGGTCCTCTGCCTTCGCCTTCCTGCTTGGCAAAAACCTTGGTGTCATCTTCAACTCCACTCTCTCTTTCTCTCCTCACATCTCGGACGTTGGCAAGAAGTCCCATTACTAGCTGCTCCTCCTCATCGGGAGTCTTCCCTTTCTCACTTTCCACTTTGCTGTGTGGTGGTTGTTAACCAGAACAGTGTCCATTTCTGAACTGCACAGAACATCTCTCTTACCAAGAATTGGTGCATTTGTTTCTCTTCTTTGGGACTTTGGTGCTGGCTAGTGGGAGCTTCAGGCTCTCTTAGTTGGGTAGGAGATCCGCAGGAATTTCCCCTGTGACTGTTCCCTACCGTGCAATGGGCATCAAGGGAGGTGGGCCAAGGGACCAACCCCATACCTCCCATGGTCCCTTCATCTGCTAGCTTGGGAAGGACCCCTCCTCCCTTTTTTAAACCGCCCTCCCCCACCAGTTCTTTTGAGTTAGGCAAGGGACTTCGTTACAATTCACAAATAATGAAGAATTGTGTCCATATTACCAGCAAGCTATCAAGTGAAACTATGGACAGGGGTCAGACAATGAAAAAGCCCAAGAGAAGACCATCTGTGGCTTATTCCAGATAAATCTGACTTTAGTACAACCTGCAGATCCATTCACACCAGTTTCAAACAGAGCTAGGCAGCCCACTGATGGGGCAAGGGTCGAAAGTCTCTTTAGCACCTGCATTCTAACCACAAAAGATGATTACGTCCACAGATCTCAATCCACGCGCTCTGCTCATGCATAAACAGGTGGCAACAGGGCCATGAAGATTAGAGAAACTTCACAGAAGGTGGCTGACCAGCAACCCATTTATTTCAACAAGCCTTTCTGTAGTATTGCAGTGCTGCCCCTGATTCTCTTTCCAAGCTCTGAAGCATCCAGTAACAGAATGCGACATGTAAGATATTTAACAGTACCCGACAATGTGCCAAAAAGTCATGTCATCAGTGCTTCTCATAAATAGTGATCAATGGGTCACAAGTGATGCTTTGCCTATTTACATTTTATTTTTATTTTTAAGCAATTATAATCAGTAGTCAAGGATCTAACACAAAGCCTAGTTTAAATGCATCACTTAGGGAAGAGGAAGCCTAATGGATGTAGTATGTGATGTGGAGAGGAAGGCAGTTGAGTATATGGCCCTTAGGAACGTGCCTATGGAATCGATGGGATTCCACCAGAGTAATTCTGAGTCCAAATAACCGAACCAACTCAGGAAGATGGCAAAGTACAGTTTTATTAACAATGATCTAAAACAGGGAGGTTACAACATACTCACCAGGCGCACGCTCAGTCTCTTAATGATCTCCACACAAAATATGGTTCTTATACACAAAATGCATCAGGGTAACGTCATACTACGTGGCAATAGCAAAAAACCTATCAAGGGTCAGGATTAGTTATGGAAGGCATCTAAGTATACATTTCTGTAGGAGCTAGGATTGTTATTGGCTGTCCGTTATCAGGTGGACAACTTATGCCTACCTCCACAAACATGTAATTTCAGAAATACTAGATACACAGTTTCTCATTGGTCTTCAACCTATAAGGTCCTTTGTTATATGGACTAATACAATTGGTTGGCATGATTGTGCCATGTTTGGAGCATTTGGTTCATTTTAGCAGCACATAAGCCCAGAACTAGGAGCGAGGGGATAGGGCATGAAACTACCTCACCGCCCAATTAGCCCAGCATCTCTCATCCCCCAGGCCTTCTGCCATGAAATTGTCTTTGTACTTGGCCTTGCAGAGTATCCTTGTCTTTGGGAATGCACGGGAGTGAGGGCACTCGCTTTCGTGTCTGGAACTCCAAGTTCAAACTCTATTTCAATCCTTGTCTCATGTGACAGGAGACCACAATTTGGTCAATATTTCTGATTTTAAATGCTCTAAATGAATTGAAGCTTGGCATCCTTTGTGTTCTTTCTTGCACCTTAATGTGAGAAGGTTCATCCTCCACACACTCACCCTTTTTGAGTGGAGATAGCTGCCCTCGCTTCTTGAATGGTGACGTTACGCCAGTCAGCCTCTGCACGCAGCTCCATGAGCCTATTATTCTTGCCGCAACACAGTTTTCCATTACCTCTTCATGGTTTCTGGCTTACATGATACCAATGTCCAGTTTCTGTGCAATGGCGGCTTCGACTGCATTCTATTCACTACTCATACCCAGCTTCAATGATGACTTAATCTACCTTGCGTTTCAGCCTCTGTACATTTATTGAACAGTTTTTTTCGAAAGCACTTTGTGCACGTGTAATCTTCTTCTTTTACATTTGAAAGTTCACTCGATTCTTTACTTCATCATTAGTTTCTTCAGGATCTATACATCATCGTCAGCAAGCATCCCGGGACGTCGCGCACAATTTTTATGACGTCACTGGCTCCTCTTTTTTGCTCCTTCTCATATTCCTTCGGGGAGTTCCTCCAGCAGGTTGTCGTCACTTTGGGGGTGCATTTGATAAGGTTCTCTTAATGGGTCTCTTCTTCCAACCACTTGCTGCGGTATTGGCACGACGGCTGGTGTCAAACATGGCACAGTCCCATGTCTCCAATACAGGGGAAGTAGGGGGGCTGGATCTCCTGCAGATGTATACAGCTACTCCTCTACCACAATCAAACAGGATAGGTTTATTGTACAAATTGATCAATCAATGCATCTATACACCTGTTTCTGTGAGGTACAATGTACAAAGGATGAACACCTGCGAGGGGGAAAGAGATTATGAAGTAGGAGAGCAGGTAATCAGAATGGAAGGGAGTGTGTTGCTCAGGTGTACATTGGTCAAGCATATCTTTGGGGAAATGGTTCTGAAATCAAACACCTGCGTCCAGGGCAACAATGGTAGATCATTAAACAAACATTGCCAATGCCAACGGTTTGGGCGTTAGTGTAGCTATGGGAAAGGCACTTGCCAGGCACTGTTGTAGTGGTATTGAATGGCCATCGATGGTAGCAGCTGCAAAATGCTACGAGTACCAGGGCACATAATAGCAGTGCCTGGCAAATGTCTAATACCTATACACAAGCAAAAACTGTTGGCTTTGCCAATGCTTGTTTTTTACAGGACGTCAGTGTAGGATATGCATAGTGCTTGAGTGGCTGAAGACAGACCTGCTTTTACATTTGTATTACACCAGTAGCGTTTTTACAGCTCCAATTAAGTCATTAACACCCAGAAGACTGCTTTGAAAAAACACTGGTAGGCACGTTGAGTGCAAAGTTTGATGGTAAGGTTTGATTAAACCGTGCTGAAAGAGTTCCCATGAGGAGCTGCTTTGGATGGGGATGGCCAGGAACGGGGTGGGAATGGCCAAAGGGATCAGCATGGCCATGGTCAGTTAATGGGTGGGCAAATAACCAAACACCACCTGCAAGCTTTGTGTCCCTCCTCATATGCCATTTCGCCCAATCTGTACTCTAATGCAATAGTTTTGGCTTATATAGGTGACGCTAAAGTGCCACCTAATAGCCCAAACTAACTAGCACCTATATGTTTTTGTCTGACGCAAGAGAGTAGCTTTTAGTGTTACATAACATGTGATTTGATTTTGTATTTTGTTGGGGCTGTTTGTGAGCTTTACTCGGCAATATGACAGTGTGCAGAAGTGCTCGCGCAAAGGAAAGCATGTCTTTGGAATCAGGCCCATTTTGTAGGGTTCTTTTTTTAATTAGGTTCCATTAAGTAAAGAACCCTTACCAGATAGTGCAAACACGGTGAGATGTTGCACAATGCCCACCATGTTCAAACCTCCAGACCACCCTGTGTACAGTCAGAATCAAACGATTTAACTATAGAAAGAAAAAGCAAGGAGTCCCCTGAACCCCGAACACACAAAGGCATCCGGTCAAGCAATAGTTTAGTTTTACTGCAGCTGTTTTCTTTCTTTACAGGACGTACTGCACTAAGTCAAACTATGTTTTTCAAAGTAATTTTGAATGTAGTCATAATTGCCAGTCATTTTTTTGAAAAAGTGTAATGTTTCTCAAAAATTTCGTCCCTCTCCCGGCGCTTCCCGAGCACATACAAAATGAGGACATTATTGCTTAAAATAAACCGGATCTGGCCTGAAAAGCCATGATTTCGCGCCCCCTCACAGCACACTTAAGTGATTAAAACCGCAGCCAGACAAAAGATGGCTTGTACTTATCACCATGATGGAACCGCGTTGAAGAAATTTTTTGGACAGATTATAAAAATTGCATTAAGAGTTTATTTATTTATTTTTGTATTTGTAAAGCGCCTGCAGCCCGGAGGCATCGAGGCGCTGTTTCAAGAAAATGTCTTAGTTGTGTGAAACAGTAGGCATTGCATAGGTTACAGGTGGCATGTGACTCAGGAGAACAGTAATACATATATGATACAGGGTGAGTTGAGGCAACTCATAGTCATACATACATGAAAACTATGTGACTACAACCTAATTTTACACATGCAGTAGCATTTTAATTGCTTTCCTGAAAGCTGTGTGTGACTCAATGCCTCTCAGTGTGGGGGATAGCGAGTTCCAGTTGGTGGCAGCAATGACTTCATGATCCCCCTGCTCGTGCCCTGACACTTTTGGCAATGGCCACATGGTTGGTGTAGGCAGTTCTAGTGGGCCTGTCGGAGTGCTGTAAGGTAAATCTCTGAGAGAGGTAGCGGGGTGCTGAGTTGTGAAGGCATTTGTGGGTGAGTGCGAGAGTCTTGAAAATGATACGCTCCTTAATGGGGAGCCAGTAAACAGATTTCCTGGTGTCCGAGATGTGTTCTCTCCTAGAAATGGCAGCCGCTGCTCTGAGGGCATTGTTTTGTACCGTCATTGTTTTGTACCGTCTGAAGTTTCCTAGTGTTTTTTGCCGAGGTGCCTAGCAAGAGTGCATTGCAATAGTCAAGTCGGGACCCAATAATTGCTCTGGAGATGGTGAGGCAGTTCTGTTGCGTCAGAAATAGTCTGGCTGTAGTGATTCATTTTGCATGATAGGCCGATGCAGATGAAATGGCGTTAACCTGCCTAACCATTGAGAGGTTAGAGTCTAGGTACACTCAAAGAGTTTTTACTACCTGCGAAACGGGAATAGTGGTATTGTCGATCAAAAAAGAGTTGTATTTAGCATCCATTTTTTTGAGGAGTTGCTGGTACAAAAACGTTGCGTGACTTGTATGGTGACTGATTGAATAGCATTAAATTAGCATACAACACCTTCAAGCTGTGTGTCCCTCGTCATATGCCATTTCTCTATAGCTGTACTCGGATGCACTAGTTTGGGCTCTGCCACCTCATAGCCCAAACTAAAAAACAGACATAGCACAGAGGCATTGAGGAGGGAAAGCAATGTGGGAAAGAGTCACTGGTGTCTTTTTAAGAGGAGCTATTTTTACATTTTCAAGGCCAATGCGAAATATGGAAATGATAAACACAGCAGTCTGTGCTCAGTGCTCGAGGAGAGAATTACTCTAATGTTTATATGCACGTCCAGTGTTGGAATGATCCCCGGTGACTCATCTGGATACATGCCGCTAACAGGCAGCACATGGAACGGGGCTTCTCAAGTTAAGACACGGATAGCTAAGCCGCCGAAGCAGACCCTCATCTCATTTGGCTAAAGTGAGCTTTGGCTCCTCCATAAATCTTGATTACCTCCACATGTGTTTATTAGCAGCAGTAAACAGAATGTACGGTGCCACCAACAGGCCACAGGACATGGGGCGAATCTGCCCCTTAGAACAGCTTGTTACAGTGGGTTCTCGCTCAACAGACCACAGGACATGGGGCAAATCTGCCTTGAACAACAGCTTGTAACAGTGTGTTCTCGCTCAACAGGCCACAGGACATGGTGTGAATCTTCCCCGAAGAACAGCTTGTAACAGTGGGTTCTCGCTCATCAGGCAAAAGGACATGGTGTGAATCTGCCCCGAAGAACAGCTTGTAACAGTGGGTTCTCACTCAACAGACCACAGGACATGGCATGAATCTGCCCCGAAGAACAGCTTGTAACAGTGGGTTCTCGCTCAACAGGCAAAAGGACATGGTGTGAATCTGCCCCAAAGAACAGCTTGTAATAGTGGTTTCTCGCTCAACAGGCCACCGGACATGGCGCATATCTGCCCCGAAGAACAGCTTGTAACAGTGGGTTCTCGCTCAACAGGCCACAGGACATGTGGCGAATCTGCCCCGTAGAACAGCTTGTAACAATGAGCTCTCGCTCAACAGACCACAGGACATGGGGGAAATCTGCCCCGTAGAACAGCTTGTAACAGTGGGTTCTCGCTCAACAGGCCACAGGACATGGGGCAAATCTGCCTTGAACAACAGCTTGTAACAGTGAGTTCTCGCTCAACAGGCCACAGGACATGGCGTGAATCTTCCCCGAAGAACAGCTTGCAACAGTGGGTACTCACTTAACAGGCCACAGGACATGGCCTGAATCTGCCCCGAAGAAAAGCTTGTAACAGTGGGTTCTCGCTCAACAGACCACAGGACATGTGGTGAATCTGCCCCATAGAACAGCTTGTAGCAGTGGGTTCTCGCTCAACAGGCCACAGGACATGGCATGAATCTGCCCAGAAGAACAGATGGTAAAAGTGGGTTCTCGCTCAACAGGGCACACGACATGGGGCGAATCTGCCCCCTAGAACATCTTGGAACAGTAGGTTCTCAATCAACAGGCCACAGGACATGGGGTGAATCTGCCCCGTAGAACAGCTTGTAACAGTGGGTTCTCGCTCAACAGGCCACAGGACATGGCGTGAATCTGGCTTGAAGAACAGCTTGTAACAGTGGGTTCTCACTCAACAGGCCACAGGACATGGCATGAATCTGCCCAGAAGAACAGATGGTAAAAGTGGGTTCTCGCTCAACAGGCCACACGACATGGGGCGAATCTGCCCCCTAGAACATCTTGGAACAGTAGGTTCTCACTCAACAGGCCACAGGACATGGGGTGAATCTGCCCCATAGAACAGCTTGTAACAGTGGGTTCTCGCTCAACAGGCCACAGGACATGGCGCATATCTGCCCCGAAGAACAGCTTGTAACAGTGGGTTCTCGCTCAACAGGCCACAGGACATGGCGCATATCTGCCCCGAAGAACAGCTTGTTACAGTGGGTTCTCGCTCAACAGGCTGCAGGGTATGGCATGAATCTACCCTGAAGAGCAGCTTGTAAAAGGGGTTCTTCCTCTAAGCACGTTGCATTAGGCCAAACCAAAAACTATGTTTCACATGGGATGGGGCACAAATTAATTGTCTGTAGGTTTTTCATTTGCTGCATCGGAAGGAGTGACACTGTAATTCACAAAGGCAAACAGACACATGTTCCAAAGGCCTCTTCCATAAGAACACAACTTTTTGATGGGCCTTTTCCTCCCATAAATGTATGTATACATGTATGTGTTCAAATATAATATACAGCGCAATACGAGATGGCTAGAAATGGAACTCTCTAAAAAAGGGGGCGTGATAATGATATGGAGTTACTAGGAAGCTGGGGTATACGTTACGAATGGCCAAGTCCACATGGCAGCCTATGTAGCTATGGTCCTACCACTCCATGGGCCTCATTACGAGTCCGGCGGTTGCCGTGCTGGAAAAAACAGCAGGCTGCAGCCAGACCCGAAATACCATTCCGCCTCCGTGATTGCTGGAACTACCGGGGCATTACTACCCTGGTGACCTGGTATAGGACTCCATTGGGATGGGGACAATGGAAACACTGGTTCCTTCTATGACAGAGCCAGTGTTTCCATTTCCGCCTGCAGGCGGGTGTCGTTACTCCCGCTAGGTCAGACCTGGCGGGACTGACACCTCCCACCTGCAGAACTCAGAATCAGCCGGTCCGGAAACAACGGTGATGGCGGATTTACCACCACAGTTGTTTCCAGACCGGCAGGGTCATAATGAGGCACCATAGCTCCTAAGTGTACTAACATGTTAAAACCAAATGACACAAGACCATGGAGACTGGTGAAATGAATGGAACCTCATCTGGCAAAATGCGCTACAACCGCCCATGAACGGTGTGGCAGCAGGTCAACCCTACCACCGACTGGCTGATGGCAGCTGCTATTGGGACAGGATCACCAGGGGCGCAAACAGAGTAGGGCCTGAGCAGTCAAGGCCTACCCAAAAGCTGTAAATGCCCACTCACCAGCAGTGTGTGGGCGTTCACAGATTTTAATGTTAGTGCACTGAGCCCAACTACATTAGCTTCAGGCCCCACTTGTCAGACAAACCTGGCTACGCCTCCCTACCTGTTTCGAGGCGTATCCCTCATTCCTGTCTGTCCTGAGGTTGGTGCTGGCCTGAATTTTATGTGGGCCACAGCGCAGAGTTCAGCCGACCACTCAGCTCAACAGAGGGACTTAGAGGCTTGCTGCGGGTGCATGTGCTAGATGCTAATGTTAAATGTTAAATGTTAAAGGTATTTGTACCGCGCACCGTCACCAACGGAATTGATCCCCAGGCGCTCTGGCGGAACTGTAAATGATGAGGTAGGGTGGGGTGGGTTAGTAAGGTGAAGAGGGAGTAGGATAGTGAGAGG
The DNA here is from genome assembly GCF_040938575.1 of Ambystoma mexicanum. Taxonomy (NCBI): domain Eukaryota; kingdom Metazoa; phylum Chordata; class Amphibia; order Caudata; family Ambystomatidae; genus Ambystoma; species Ambystoma mexicanum. Next base: position 1,102,314,754 of record NC_090937.1, read on the forward strand.
AGTGGTGTTCTGTTGGCAGCTTCAACTCGGTATACACCAGATGCTGAGCTTTGGTTCGGTTATTGGATCGGTGACAGGCCGCGTGTGCTGTTGGTCCGGCTTATGTGTTGCTGCAGTGTTGTGAAGTGCATGCAGCTTGTTGTGCAAGAGATGGTTGTGTGAGTTTTTTTAGTGAGATAGGTATGCAGAGTTTGAGCTTATATTGGTTAGTGGGTTACCTGACCTTTGTCATGTTGGAATTTGCACTTCTGTCCCCGTTTGGCACCAGTTGACCCCCACAACTCTATCTGGATGCGGCGCGGGCCAATGTTTAGAATTCTATCTGGGTGTGGGCAAGCCAGCATTCACAGTCCCATCCAGATGCGGCGCAAGCTAGCGTCTAGAAATCTGTCCAGGTGTGGGAATGCTATCATTCGCAACCCTATCTGGATGCTACGCAGGCTGGTGTTCACAATTCCAAGTGTGGCACACGCCAACATTCAGGTTTCATCTAGGCGCGGGCTTGCTATCCTGCAATCAATCTCATCTAGATGCGACGCAGGCCAATGTCCACAATTCTAGGTGTGGCCTGTGCTAGTCTTCAGGTTTCGCATAGGTGCGGGCATGCTAACGTTCAAAGTCCTATCTAGATGCGACGTAGGCTAATATTCACAGATCTTTCTAGGTGTGGGCATGTTGGCTTTCAGGTTTCACCTAGGTGCGGGCATGCCAACATTCATGGTCCTATCTAAATGCGATGCAGGCTAATATTCTCAATTCTATCCAAATGTAGACATACTAACATTCATAATTATATCTAAGGGCGGGCATGCTAGTGCGAGAGTCTTTCTATGCCTGTAGGATGGAGTCCCTCCCCTGATTTTACAAGGGTGTAGTGGGTGGCAGCAATGGTTGACCATTACTAGATGAAGTAATGGTGACAGAGGTATCTGCATTAACCAGCATCTAGACAGGAGAGAGAAAAGATTGATGCACTCTTGCACTTACAGTGGCGCTGCTCAGATAGCCAAAGGGAGAACGAGCACTTTTTTCGAGGGAGGAGATCGAACAACAACTTATCAAACACGCATTGGCAATGCCAACAGTTTGTGCTTTTAGTAGGCATCGGAACGGCACTGCCGTAGTGGCAATAAGTGGCCATTGATGGTAGCAGGTGCAAAATGGTGAGAGTACCTGGGCACTTAATAGCAGCGCCTGGCAAATGCCTACTACTTATACAAAAGCCAAAACTGTTGGCTTTGCCAATATTTGTTTTTAACAGGACTTCAGTGAGGGACACCTTAGTGCTTATAAATCAGTGGCTAGAGCCGGACCTGGTTAAGACATTCTTACTACACCAGTAGTGCCTTTACAGCTCCAATGACGTCACTAACCTGAAAAAGGCTGCTTTAAAAAACACTTTACGGGCACTTCGAGCTCAAAGTGTAATGGTAAGGCTCGATTAAAGCGACTTCAAAGAGATCCTAGGAGGATGTGTTTTGGACGGGGTGGGGCAGGACGTTAATGGGAATGGCCATAGGGAGTAAAATGGAAATGGGCAGGGAATGGATGGGAAATGGGCAGGGATTGAGTGGGAAAATACCCAAACAACAACTGCACGCTTTGTATCACTCCTCGTGTGCCATTCCTCCCTATCTGTACTCTAATGCAATAGTTTTGTCTTATAGGTGGAGAAAGAGCCACCCAATAGCTAAAAACTCAAAAGAAAAAAATGATAAAAAAGTGAAATGTGAGGCTTAATGAATGAAAGGTGTAAATAAAAAATCTAGAACAAAAGAAGGCGTGGTCTGATAGCCTCTTGCAAGCTAAGCCAAGCAGCCTATAGGTTAGGATACGAACCCATGATTACCAGTTATCTGTTAATCACAACATTGTTATTTCCAGATGAAAGCAAATCTTAGCTTATGAGAAAATACTGGGCAAGGCTGTGCCTACCGAGCCTCCAGCTCCCAACATAAAGCAAACCTCTTAAAAGGCAGGCCATCAGGAAACCCCCACAGCTGGACAAGAACCAGAAACCATAGCTCTTCAGAACAGGGCCACAACACCAATACCAATGCACTCATAGGTGAACTCGCCAAGAGAGAGCTAGGCCAGCGAACTCAAATAAAACAGTAACTAATGCAAAAAGGAGAGCAACATGCATCCTTCATTAAACCAAATAAAAACCCCAATACACTAAAAAGGGGGCTCAAACTAGCAAGAATCATGAGGGGAGGCTGTGTGGACCGAGCCCTGTATATTCTGGACGCATTGCATAGCTTCTGAATAAAGGAAGCTTAATGCGCATGCACAGAGGAGGCGGGAAAGGCGCAGAACATCTGAAAATGTGTATCTTCTATTGCCAGAGCTGTCTCCTGCGCCAACATGTTACCAGTGGAAGAGAGCAGCACTCTGATTCCACCCCCATCACACCCCGGGGCGGCGTGGAATGACTCTAAGGGAGGATGGGGTACACAGTTCACAGTTCCACACATCTGTGAGCAAGAGGACTCACGTTCTGGGCTCTGGTCTGTGAGGCTGCAAGGTTCAGGACATGCAACCTCGGAGACCTGGTGTTAGGGAGGTCAAGGGAAGGGAACCAGGTAGTCAGTGAGGGGCGCTTAATTTCTTTAGGCGTGGGGGGAGGTGTGGGAAATAGCATGTATTTAGGCACATTGTTGTGTTCATAGCAATGCGGCATTTGTGTTCTTATGCGTTTGAAGGTTCTATGTTCATTTTTCGCCAGTCATTTTTTCGATGGGTTTTTGCTGAAATGTTTTTTGGGGGAAATACCCATCGAAAAATTGTTTTTTATTTTGGGGGGGTTCTTTTTGAGGGGAGGGTTCCCCCCAAACTCCACCTTCGCCTATTTATGTAACTCTATACCCGATCCCCTCACCCTTTGCATAGCATTCCCCACACCCACCTATGTTTTGCAATGTTTTTTTTCGGAAAAACATATCGACAAAAAAAACAACCTATTGAATAAATGACGTTGCAGCCCTTTGAACCTACCTTTAGATAATGTCTGACGCCGGATAGTTTATATGTGATACTTGGCCAATAAAGAGGAAGCATGGTACACTGCTAACGTTGATTTATTCACATGTGCAATGGCCCTCCATTTTGGACACACAGCTGTTTCTCTTGCAGTCATGCTCTCTGAGACAAGTGTGCTATTCCCGCACGTTTTTTTAAAATTAATTAACACGTGACTTGGTTGGAATAAATCCTTACATAATATGCTAGCAGTTTGAATTATAATTGCAATTGTCAAATAATAAAACATTCTTACCAACCAGTTCATAAAACATAAAAAGTTTTAAAGCATGAGCTATAAAAGTTAAAAAAAGAATCTATCTTTTTAAAAATCAAATATACCTTTTAAAATCTCAATAGCCGTTTGCCAAAATCCTACCACAACTAAACACAGAGAAATCTACCTCACTCATCAGACAACCGCAAAAATTGTGCATCAAGAGGAGGAGGTCCCCATCATTTACAAATCTCCCAATTCTCTCTCTGCGCTGCAGCGCTGATCAGGGGCATTTCAAAAAGAGATGCCTAGTAGATGGCAAAGTCTCAGTACTTTTACGTACTCTCCATTTCTGAGCGCGATGTGGCCAATTCACCCCTATGCTGTCCTTTCCAGGGTATCCAGCTGGTTCTGGTTCACCCCTATGCCTGTCCTTTCCAGGGTATCCAGCTGATTCACCCCATGCTGTCCTTTCCAGGGTATCCAGCTGGTTCACCCCTATGCCTGTCCTTTCCAGGGTATCCAGCTGATTCACCCCTATGCTGTCCTTTCCAGGGTATCCAGCTGGTTCTGGTTCACCCCTATGCCTGTCCTTTCCAGGGTATCCAGCTGATTCACCCCTATGCCTACCCCCCAATATGCCTGTCCTTTCCAGGGTATCCAGCTGATTCACTCCTATGCCTGGCCTTTCCAGGGTATCCAGCTGGTTCTGGTTCACCCCTATGCCTGTCCTTTCCAGGGTATCCAGCTGATTCACCCCTATGCCTGGCCTTTCCAGTGTATCCAGCTGGTTCACCCCTATGCTGTCCTTTCCAGGGTATCCAGCTGATTCACCCCTATGCCTACCCCCCTATGCTTGCCCTTTCCAGGGTATCCAGCTGATTCACCCCTATGCTGTCCTTTCCAGGGTATCCAGCTGGTTCACCCCTATGCTGCCCTTTCCAGGTTATCCAGCTGATTCACACTATGCCCGGCCTTTCCAGTTTATCCAGCTGGTTCACCCCTATGCTGTCCTTTCCAGGGTATCCAGCTGATTCACCCCTATGCCTACCCCCCTATGCCTGCCCTTTCCAGGGTATTCAGCTGATTCACCCCTATGCTGTCCTTTCCAGGGTATTCAGCTGATTCACCCCTATGCTGTCCTTTCCAGGGTATGCAGCTGATTCACCCCTATGCCTGGCCTTTCCAGGGTACCCAGCTGGTTCACCCCTATGCTGCCCTTTCCAGGGTATCCAGCTGATTCACCCCTATGCCTACCCCCTATGCCTGCCCTTTCCAGGGTATCCAGCTGATTCACCCCCATGCTGTCCTTTCCAGGGTATCCAGCTGATTCACCCCTATGCCTGCCCTTTGCAGGGTATCCAGCTGGTTCACCCCTATGCTGCCCTTTCCAGGGTATCCAGCTGATTCACCCCTATGCATACCCCCCTATGCCTGCCTTTTCAAGGGTATCCAGCTGATTCACCCCTATGCCTACCCCCCTATGCCTGCCCTTTCCAGGGTATCCAGCTGATTCACCCCTATGCCTACCCCCCATATGCTTGTCCTTTCCAGGGTATTCTGCTGGTTCACCCCTATGATGTCTTTTCCAGGGTATCCAGCTTATTCACCCCTATGCCTACCCCCCATATGCCTGTCCTTTCCAGGGTATCCAGCTGATTCACCCCTATACTGTCTTTTCCAGGGTGGTACCCAGCTGATTCACCCCTATGCCTGTCCTTTCCAGGGTATCCAGCTAAATTATCCCAAATTGAATAACCACCTGCCTCATATTCCTGCCTGTAAAAGCATTAAAATATGGTATAGTTACATCAAATCGAGGAAAAGCCTCATGTACCCGACTTCTGAACTCTCTGCGGCTAAACTAGTTGTGTTGTTGAAACAATCTAATATTAATGCCTTTTTCTTTACTTCTCTTTAAAGAAACGACTTTGGAGATGACTAATCTATAGTATATGTCAATACTTGTAAAAGGCTTTCATTTGTATTTCTAAAAAATATTATATATCTCTGTAGCAGCGCCCTCAATTAAAGCGGACAGTAAAAAGGAAAATAACGTGCTGGGCGGTGTAAACTGTCCGCTATTTGTCTTGTCCATTTCCTTTCTTGTCTGCTTGCACCCCTCCTTGTGTCATCCCCTACCTTTCCCCTCCGCCCCTCTTCCTCTCTGCTCTTTCCCCCCAACTACTCTATGGTGCTCTCTGTTTCTTCTATCTTCTCTAACTGCTTCTCTATCGACTATCCTGCTCTCCTCACTAAGTCTGGTAGGAAGAAGTTCAAAAAAGGATATCCTGGTCGCCAACCCAGGCCTCCCTATCGCTGACACCTATACCAGTGCTTCCTCCAGACAGACCCTCATCAACATCCTCTTTGTCGTTCCCTTGCCAGACGTATGGACTCTTCATATGGTCTCTGTGCTCTCTCCTTTCTCTTCTTCTCCCATTAATGGTGGCACCCGGTGGGAGGTCCTCCTGGCCCCCTTCCACTCCTCTAAGGTCATCATTAATGTTTACCTGAATGGCACTGTCTTGGTCCAACGCCCTCAGGCTGACCTTTTCCTCTTTGATAGACGCTTCCATGCCTCATCAATTTGATTTCTTCTCCTGCTGTCCCTTCTCTCCCTCCTTCAGCTTCCTTGCCTTCTCCCTCTGCCTCCTCCTTGGCTACCTTGCCCTCTCCTCCTTCCTCTTTTGCCCTCCCTCAGGCTCTTTCTACACCTCTGCAGGGCATACCTCTGATTTGTACCCCTCCCTGGAAGTCTTTCAAGGTTGGCAACCTTCTCCATATTGCCACTCTCAACTCTCACTTAGCCGTCAAACACTCCTCTGACATCTGAACTCGACCTTGATGTCCTCCGTCTCACCCAGGCATGGTTCACAGCCATCTCGGTCACAGGCTTTGACACTCTCCCCCATGATGGCTACAAGATCCTCTCTGCTCCCAGATCCAACCGTTCCGGAGTGGGTGTAGACTTGATCTTCCTGGAGTGGATTCCTTCCTTTTTCATTCCTATGCAGGCCTACTCCTCTTTCGAATGCCTTGTCTGCAGGTGTTCTCTCTCCCCTGGCTACTCCCTTACCATGGCTACTATCGATCGGCCACCTGGTCAGATCACTGCCTTCCTCTCTGAGTGGGATGACCTCTCCTCCTCCCTCCTGGCCTCAACCACTCAACTTCCTGTCCCTCCTCTGGACTCTTTTGCGACCTCTGCGACTCTCTCTCTCTCTTTCTATTCTCCCCTCTGGCCTGACTCACTCTGCAGGGCACAATCTGGATGTTCCTCCTCAGACCCCCCTTATCTATCCCTCTCACCACTCCTCTCTCCTGGAGTGATCACTTTCTCCTTTGCTGCCATCTCTCCCTCTCTACCCCTCAGGCTAAGCCAACTCCAGCACTGCCACCTACCTTCTCGGTCATCCAACGCATGAAGCGTGTCTTAGTTGAGGCTTTCACCACCACTTTCGCCCACACTCCTCTACCTCTGGCTGACTCACATCCTGACACAGCCCTTTCCATGCTCCACTCTTCTATCTCTGATACTCTCGATGTTCTTGCCCGTGTCATGAGGATCCGCTTGAAGCCCAAAGCCAAGTGCAACACCTGGTACAACTCCGACCTCGTCACCCTTAAACGCAAGTGCAGGGTGGCTGAGAGGAAATGCCTAGCATCTTTTGCATCCTCTGACAAACTGGCCTGCCGCCTGCTCCAAAGGCAATACCGGCTCCCTGTCTGCACTAAGAAGAGAGCCCACATCGAAGCCCGCATCTCTACAGCATCTAACAACTCAGCCGAACTCTTTAAAATCTGCAAGGAGCTGGCCAATCCAGCTGCAGTCTCTACTTCTCCTGTCGCCTTCAAGGCCCTCTGCACAGTCCTGACTTCTCATTTTATCTCTAAAACCCAGGACATCCTGTCCACCCTGTCGTCCCCTGTTCTTCCTCCCTCTACTCTCTTCTTTACACCCAGCCCCCCGTGGCCACCTCTCCTCCTTCTTTCTCTTCCTTTCCTCTGTTCTCCCCTGACAAGGTTTCTAGACAAGTCTGATCCATGAAAGTCTCATCAAAAGAGGTTCTTCCCTGTTCTTCCAAAGCCATCAAGGACCACATTGACATCCTCGCTCCTGCCATGGCTGACTTGTGCAATCACTCCTTCATCACTGGAGACATCCCTTCACCCCTGAAACACTCTCTTGTGCACCCTCTTCTCAAGAAACCCTCAACCGACCCCTCCTGCCCGGCTAACTATCGCCCGATCCCCATTACTCCTTTCCTGGGCAAACTCCTGGAAAAGCTGGCCATCTCCCAGCTTAATCTTCACACTAAATCTGTTGGTTGTCTCCATGAGCATCAGTCTGGCTTCAGAGCATCCCGAAGCACAGGAACTGCTCTAATGAACATCCATGAAGACCTGCTCTCTAACGTTTATTCAAATCTCCCCTCTGTCCTCATCTTAATCCATCTCTCTTCTGCTTTTGACACAGTCAGCCATGCCATCCTGCTCAACTGTCTCTGTGATAACCTAGGTATCACTGATCAGGTCCTGGCCTGGCTGACCTCTTTCCTCTCTGATTGACCCTCCCAGCTCCAGCTTGGGTCCTTCCTTTCCTCTATCTCACTCTCTACCTGTGGTGTCCCCAGGGGTCTAACCTCTCTCCCTGGCTCTTCAACCAATACCTGGCACTTGTTGCCCACCGCTTTGCCGCTCTCTGCTCCAACCTTCAGTGCTGTGTGGATGATACAGAGCTCATTTTCAGGCTCCCCTCTGCCACCTCTTCTCCTTCTCTCATCTCTGACTGTCTGTCTGCTATCCAGGAGTGATGTGCCGTTAAGATGGAGATTCTCCTCATTGGCAAACCTGCACCCTCCTTTCTTGTCACTCTCTGGCTTGGCCCTCTTCCTGCTCCCAACTTTGAGGCTAAGAACCTCGGGTCATCTTCAACTCCACACTCTCCTTTTCTCCTGACATCTCTGACATCTGTAAAATGCCAAACTAACAACTGCACCTCCTCAGAGGTTTTCTTCCTTTCTCCTTCTTCCCCCAGAAGCTCACTGTCTCTAGAGCTCTGGTTCTCTCTAGGCTGGACTACTGCAACAATCTCTTTCTAAATCTGCCTGCTTCTACTCTCCTCCCTCTGCAACTCATCCAGAACAGGACTGAAAGACTTGTCCTTGGCCTTAAGCCCAGGGATCGTATCTCTACAGCACTGAAAATGCTTCATTGGCTACCAGTGGCTGCAAGAATTAAGTTCAAGACCCTCTGCATTGTCCACAAGGCCTTCCTACTTGAGCTCTTCCTTCAACTCCCTCAGGGTCAGACGCTTCTCCAGCCAACAAGTTGGGGGTAGATCTCTTTCTTCGGCTGGGACCTCCCTCTCTGAAACATGAAGAGAACCATCTGCCTTCTATCTGCCTCTCCCTGTTGATCTCCTGTCTGATACTGCACTGGTCACCTGGCTACCCTCTGATTTCAGGCCCACGTCCCTGCCCGCCCACTTGCACACCCACACTGCCTCCTGGCAACCCTTGCACTTGGGTCTGTATCTGTAACTCTACAGTCCCCATACCTGCACTTATAGGACACCCGCTGTTTGCACTTACCCTTGCATCTGCCACCTGCTGGCCACACCTATTGTTATTGTTTGATCCCATGTACAGCAATGCCCCCTCCGCCTCCCCTGGCACTCTTTCCCCTCCCCTCTCCCCTGCACTTGCGCAATCTCAATGTCACTTGGCCTAGTAAGATCGTTGTATCTGTCCTCCCTCTGTTCCCCTTCCTTGCCTCGTCACGTCTTGAAAAACTTGTGTGTAGGCACATTATAAATGCCATATCATATCACATCCACAGCTAAAATGAGAAACATTGAATGGCTCTCTGTATTTATGAATTAAAGTCGACCGCAATCGGCAGGTTGCAGGCCGGACACTTCACCACTGCACTATATAACCTGATCAAAAATAATAAACAACTAAAGGTCAACCATCCCATTTCAGTAAGCAAGTTCCAGGGAAAACGTTTGTATTGGTTCTTGGAGTTTAAAACATGCACACTTTTTAACTTTTTCAAAAACTCTATAAGAAAATATCCTCTCTTGGTTTTGTGTGTGTTGATTTTATGAAGGGCAAATGCCATTCGTCCTGTGCAATCTGGGTGGTTATGCAAATGCGATATAATGAAATATGCATATTTCACCTTGATATGCTAATTCTGGTGACGTCACATCCCATCGTGTTTGTTGATGAGTACCTCTACTTTAATTTTTAGGACTTGACCCCTGCTTTTACAGTAGTGTAAATGAGGCCATTATGTGCTCAGTAACAAAGTACTTGCATAGAGCATGGTTAGAGAGACTGGATTTTCTTAATCTAGTGGCACGAGTCTCTCTCTTTTATATTTGGCTGCTAGTGGACAACGTCTCTCTTACTGATGAAACTCCCATAATTCATTGTGTAATTAAGGTAGACAATATGGTTGTTTTGATACCGAACTAAATCTATCACAAAATTCTATTTTGAAAATAAACTGTATGTTTTAATGGCTAAAATACACACTTGTAGGTCACTTTGCATAATGAATTGTTCTGTTTTTCATCCTTCATTCTTCTAATCTTTATTTGTTTTATAATATGTCATAACCTGAAATTTGTATTTGTACATATGTGTTTTATGGATTGTGACAAACCATGGGATTCAGTCACTTCCCCCCAAGGGGGGGCCTTTCCCTGCGACGCTACCGAGGTGAGTCCGCTACGTGATACACCCTTAGGGGTAGAGGCAAGCGAGACCTCACTGGGCGAGACCCCCATTGGGAACAAGGACTCCGATTCCAAGGTAGCACTTCCTAACCCTCTTACCTTTAATATTGTTTACAACATCTGCTAGAAGAAAATGTGAAGAACAAGCTGACATTTGTTATTGTTACATAAAACCTGTGAGTAAACCTGAAAAAGAATACTACTGTGGTACTGAGATGACAAACATCACTAGAGTGATACAGACCACAGGTAGAACAAAGAAGGACTATCCCACTATGCCAGGGAAGTTCCACAGCCGTGTCATGAATCTGAGAGGAGGTGACCTGAGAGAGAGAGAAGCCCAGGAGTTTCAAATCAGCTGGACGAGTGAAGCTGAGGAAAACGGGGAAGCACGGCTTCCAAGCTTGGAAGGGAGCTGGCGTGCGAGTCCCCACATGTGGCAACCGGAAGCAAGAGAAGTCGAAGGACTGAAAGGTCTGAAAAGCAACAGAGTAAGAAGCAGTGGCATGACCCAGAGTCAGTGGACTTGGGTGTCCATGAATTATACCGAGACCACTTGTCGGAGGGCACCGTGCAGCATGCATATAGAAGAAGTAACAGAGAACTGAGAAGCTAACCTGACAATCACGGAAGATGGTCCCGTCCTAACTACAGGCCCGGTGATGCAATCCCTAAGGCAAAAAGGTAGTGGGGAGAGCAGGAGACCCAGGATGGAAGGGAACAATCATACTCGGTCCCAGTGAGGAACGAGTATTGAAGGTACTGAAGAATAGTATGAATATGCATACTCGTCCCTGTAAGGACCAAGAAGGGTAAGAACTAACATTGAGTTCTCATATTCGTTCCAGTAAAAACCAACTATTAGTAAAGAGTGAAAATAATTACTCAAGCACTCACACGCATCCTAGTAAATAACAAAGAGGCGGGAATAGTAAAAATCAGTACCGGAGCTCTCATACTCGTCCCAGCAAAGAACGAATATTGGAGAAGAATGGGAACCAATCCTGGAGTACTCATACTTGTCCCAGTACGAACCAAATATTGGAGAAGAGTTCAATTCATTACTGTAGCCCTCCCATTAGTCCCAGAAAGACTCAAGTGGGTAAAGTGCTTCAGAAAAGCAAGAGTTATAACTGGAACATTCCGAAGACCAAAAGACAGATTCTGATAGAACGAAGGAACGTTGTTATTTGAACAGTCTAATTACTCCTAGTCAAGAAGAAGATTGGACATTAAATAAAGAAGAAGTCGAAAGATTCATTAATAAGAGAAAAGCAAAATTGTCCCAAAGGAAAAGAGAAAAAAGTAGTCACTAAGAAGTACCTACGATATCTTTATTAAACTGAACTTGATGAGAAATCAGCCCACAGGAGAAAGGAGTCATTCTCCTGTGCTTTAGTCGGATTTTGTAGGGTCAGATTAGAAAAGTTTCTGACAGTGGAAAGCTCTTCCTTTTGGACTTACTGACAACTGGCAAGCACCTCAATTTGTTTTTGGTTAGGTAGGGATAGCCCATATATTAGGGAAAGTTAGGTGTTTTCTTCTCTTTACTTTAACAAAGAATACCATACAAATGGAAAATCCTAGTCTGTGTTCTTCTTTTGACCTGCCACAAGATCTATTCTGAAATAAACAACAATACTATTGTTATCAGTTTCTGTTTATATGCTTTCCTTTTTGGTTCAAGCATATAACCACCATACTGCTGGTCTTAACGACGATGAGCACCCATAGAAACCTTTGCTCTGAAAGGTTGATTATCGAACAAGGCTCTCCTACAGAGTTTTAACAGGAAATAATGCCCAGGTAGCAGAAACTATCCATAAGTACTATCACAGAGCTCCACAAGGTCCATTTATAAGGAAGTGTTTTTAATCATTACCGTAAAACACATATGGCCTCTGAAGGCAAGCGTCCCCAGATAGCACGATCCTCCCCACAATGAGAGACAATAATGGACTCTCCCCGGGATGTGAATAAGGCCAGGACAAAGTTCGGGTGAGCTTAAATGGGAGTTTATCAATCAAAATAGGGCATGCAAAGAACTCTGCAAACTCCGAGAGCGCTCTGTCTGACAATAGCAAAGACAGGCGTATATATTTACAAAAAACGTCATAAGAACCTACATGCTATAGGGGGCACAAGTTCGTGGGGATTGGGTGGCGACGACTAGCTATAGGTGCTGCTGCGATGTGGCTTGCCGCGGCTGGAGGACGTCACTGGTTACCCTCGTGAGTTGGGCTGGGCCTGGCAGGTCAGCTGGGCTCATCCGGACGGTGTTGTTGTGCCAACCGTGATCAGTGTCAGAGTCTTTCCTAACTTCCTGCCCTAGGGCCACGCACACCGCAGTCATTCAACATTGCAATATTATCTTCCCTGGTAAATCTTCCAATAGGTTATTCTACAGGTTAATGCAACACAGGAGGAATGAACCTGGAGTGGGGTCTGTTGGCGATTCGTCAATACATGGTTACCGCCATCCTATTGACCGGGTATCAGAGGTCGTGCGGTTAGGTCTCGGGGCATGGGACAGGCGGTCTGTGTCATCATGTCTTGTTAGAAGTCATTATGGATGTGTTCTTGTAATTTTGCCATAATATTGGGTGTCCTAATTTTACAGGGGCCATTAACCTAAGGTGAGCCGGTGGGTCGTGGAGCCTAAGAAAGGGCGCCTCTGGATCTGTGTTTTAAGGCCGGGGTTTACTGCTGGGTTGTAAATAATTCAGGTGGCAGGCCGTGACCTTGGGTGCTGCGGGGGAATGCGAATGCTTGAAGCGGCTCCAGCCGAATTGGGGGAGGTGGAGCAGCGCGGCACAGGCCTCTGCTTTTTCGTCTGGCAGGCTTCACTGGGAGGAAGGGGGGAATGGCCTTGCATGTGCTCACAAAGGTATTTTCCTCGTGTGTTGCAGACTTTAGGTGGAAGAGACATAAACATTCATATAATATACAGTACTCATTAAGTCTTTCCAAAGCTCACGTTTTGACATTGCTAGTGCCATCCATATGCCCAATTTGAGCACATTACTTGTACACTACGTTTTTAACAACTACAACATTTTGTTATATGTTTATACATGCGCAGTACGTGAGGTAGTAGTAAGGTTGGTGGAGCACGCAGGAACAACCCGCCACTAAGACTGGTGGCAGTGGCACATGGTGGGCTCGGACACACATATGGTGCATTTTCGTGCACCCCTTACATGAGCCCTCAGTATGGTTGCATTTGTCTTCCTTTGCACTCTAGCAGCATTAGTTCAGTTTTGGCGCGGGACCGTGGGGTGCAGTTTTCATGATAACACACATAACATGAAAAGCCACCGGGGCGCTTTTACCATTTGCGCATAGCTACAGGGATGTGGGTGCTTCATCCCTAATGTCATATGAGCACTCACCCTGCCATGTTCATATATTTTACAGGTTTTTTAGTCAGAGAGGTTGTGGAGAGAACGCTTTCATCACAGGTGGTTTGCTCATTAGTATTTGGGGACTTTGCTTTTGTCAGGGGACCATTGTACAGTTCTTTTCCACCCAGGCCCTGCTGGCCGGGTCATGTTGGAAACAGTGATACACTGCGGAAGGTGAAATGTTACAGTGTTGGTATCTAACACTAGCTCATGTCCGTCTGTTCGTGGGAACGGGCTCTTAGCGAATCTGCCAGGGAGCTGTGGCCACAGAGATGAGTGATACCCTCCAAGGGTGGGGGCCGTGCGGCGGTGCGCAGGGCTCAAGCCATTTTTATTATACAAAATGGTTTCCAGGGCCTATCTAATTTGAACAGGTTTGGTCAATGTCCTCAGCCAGTGCCCCACCCACCACCTGGGCCCTGGTGGCAGGAAGGACATCCGGTGAGCCATGAACCTCACCGGGGGAGAAGAGGCATGGGAGGGGGGTCTCCTGGACCAGTCCTCCCATACACCTCATTACGAGGAAGGCGGCCACGGAATGAACGGTGCCGGTAAGGGACCGGCACCGTTCATTCCGGGCCGCCCTATTACGAGGTCTGCAGCGGGTCCCGCTAAGGATGTCTGGTCAGACCAGGCATCCTTAGGGGGACCCGCTAGCATACCAGGATGCTAACAACGGGCCGGTCATTAACAGGCTCGTTGTTAGCATCCTCCCCATCCCCATTGAGCCCAATGGGGGCTCAAATGGGAATGAGGATGTACAGAGTCCGGGTCCCGGGAAAGGGAATTACCGGGCCCGCCAAAGTCGGCATGGCCCGGTAATTCCCTATTCCTGGAACCCGGACCCGGTACCTGGTATGGGGGTAGCCATGCCGCTAAAAGTGACATGGCTACCTCCATACGCGTAATGAGGCCCATAATCTTTGCTTTGCAATGTTGACATCTAACACTAAACTGAGATTAATCACTCAGAGGAGTCAAACTCCTTTGCAGTCCAATTCGGGTTATGTCGAGCAGAACAATATTGTCGGCATATGCCAGATAATGAATATGGATTTGACTAAAATCCTAACTTAAACAACTGTTCATTCTCAATCAGATTTACATGACTAAAATAGCATAGGGGTAAACACACAGGGCCTCATTACAAGTGTTGCGGTGAGGCAACAACGGCGCCGGTAGTGCTACCAGCGCTGTCGTTACCTCACCGCAACATTGCGAGATTGCTCGCGGGTGTCGCTCTGGACACCTGGTCAAACCAGACGTCCAGAGCGGCACTCGCAAGCAGACCAGGATGCTAACAACGGTCCCGTCATTAACGGGGCCATTGTTAGCATCGTCCCTTTTCCCATTGAGCCCTATGGGGGCTCAAATGGGAATGGGGACGTACCGGATCTGGGTCCCAAAAATGGGAATTACCGGGCCCACAAATGTCAGAATGGGCCAGTAATTCCCATTTTTTGGGACCCAGGTTTGGGGGTAGCCATGCCGGTAAAAACGGCATGGCTACCTCCAAACTCGTAATGAGGCCCACAGTCTTACTTGAAACCTCAATTAGTATTTATGATATCAGTGTACTCAGCACCCCCACGCCGAATTCAACCAGACTTTAATCTTAGTATTCTCATAAAAGAGGATTCACATTTTAAGCAAAGCTCTTTCAATCCACCAGCCAGAATAATTTTTCCAGCAGTATATTAATCAACTCTGTTGAAGGCAGCTGTAAAATCGATACAAGGCAACTAAAGGGATGGGTCCCTCCATAGAGAGAACTCTTAATCAAACAAATAGTAAAAGGCTATTTCTGCCGTTGTGATACCGGTCTAAAACCTGTTTGATTGTAAGGTAACATGCCTTGTTCGTTTGCCCATTTAGTAAGTTTACGTAAAAGGATAGATGAAAATATTTGACTACTTGTGTCTTAATAGCCAACCAACCTATAATTTCTTGGGTCTTCGTACACTTTGCTTTTATAAATTGATATCAACAGGGTTATGTGACAGATTGACTTCTGCCCTGCAATAGTTTAAGGACGAGTGTAGGCTAAAACACCCACTCAGCCAACACTTCTACAAACCAAAGAGTGAACCCAATCATAAAGGTTAAATAGAGGCAGTTAAGAGACATGCCTCCTTTGCTGTTTGTGGTATTGTGGGCCGCGGGAAGGCTATGCTCTCAAGAGGGGTGAGAATGTGGTTCAGTAGCAACCCAAATAGCAAAGTATAACAGACCAAAATAAAGGAATTTTCAATAAACATATATACTTTAATTTAACACACCATGTACAATTATAATTAACTAGACAAACATTACACAAAACCCACCACTGAGGAAAGCACAAGGAAAAGGCAAATATAGCAAGATAGAGCACCATGAGTAATGAATCATGGGTGTAAGGCAAGTAATCACCACAATGTACTTTAAAAGGATATGCTCTTGGGGGCAAAGGTGATAAAAGTGATCTAAGCAGTCTCCAATGCCCAAAAATTGACCACGGGGGCCAGTTAGCAGTCAATAATAATAATAATACATTTTTTATACGGCACTACACACCCATAGGTCTAAGAGCACTGAAAAACAGAAAACATTATTATCCCACATGGTGGCACTCAATTTATCGACCTCGGAAGGATGAAAGGCTGAGTTGACTCTGCCGGGATTTGAATCTGCCACAGCAGACTGCACATATTGGGGACGAGCGCTTAGCTCACTGTGCTATCTGACTGGCTAATATAGTACCTTTATGGGGTTTTTGGTGGTCCGGCTGCACCAAATCAGTTTTCTTGGTGCTGTGCAAGCAATTTGAAGATTGGCAGAGTGCAAAAGCTGCACCGAAGGGTGCTGGTGGTTCCAATGTGTCAGTCTTGAAACACGGCTTCAAGCAGTTCAATGGCGGAAACACTAGGATTCCGGCTGCCTTGGCTCTCAGGGTGCTGGGAGTCCCAGGGATAATATGAGTCTTTTTCTCATGCTCCCAAACATGGAGAGGCTGGCACACAACTTCACGGGTCCTTCAACACGGTGGGTACTGCTGTTATGTTATGCTGACTTAAAACGCGCACCGCTACCACCCAGAGGCAGTCTCCAGGTGCTCACGTTGCTCTGCAAGAAAGAGGATGGGGTTGGTGAGTGAGGTTAGAGGGATAGGATAGGTCCAGAACCAGGAAAAACGGCCGTCTGTGGGTGTTGGGTTGCAGATGGGTTGTTTGCGTGCACTGGCTTGTGTATCCATAAGGATGAGGCCCAATGCCTGGGTTGTTTGTTGTATACTAATGTCTGTTATGTTGGGTGTGTGTTTGTGTGTTTTTTGTGTACATTGTCTGGTGTTTAAGGTTATGGTTGTGCGTACTGGGTTATTGTGTCCGTGGGGGTAAGGTTCAGTGCCTTGGATTGTTATATGCAAGTGTTAGTTATGTTTGGCTAGGCCATGGGCGTGTATAGTACAAGGAATGTGTGCAGGAGCGGTGCAGGGGTGGGGTGGTTAGTACATTGGGCACTCTCAACGTTTTTCTCGGTTGCTAATCTTCACGATTCTAAGTGTGATGCATGTCATGTTATTGGGCATTTGTATAGTGCCGTTTACCATTGGTGTGGTTCCAAAGTGCTGTGGCTTGAACGCCGTCGGGGACCGCAGTTCAGGTCAGTGGAGAGAGTAATGTAGTAAAACGTGCTTGGGGGCACTCTGTATGTGTGCAGCCATTGTGGAATACGTGGTGTGTAGATGCATACTAGTGCTAGGTGTGGTGCGGTGGTTGTGTGAGATCAGTAGAATGTGTGCAGCAAGGACAATGAACTTGGGTAGCTTTAGTCTGGTGGTGCTGGAGTTTATTAATGTGATTATGTGTGCAGCTAGGCCAATTTCGAGGGGTATAGCTGCATTCTATTGTTTGTTGGTGCAGCGGAAAGAGTTAGCATAATGGTATGTTTGAGTGTCTGTGTGCTTTCCAGGGGGACCCTATTCCCCGTTGAGCTTCCAGTGCCTGTCGAGGAGGTGGAATCTCCCTTTGGGTTCGGGCTGTTAGGCTAAGGTCCTCCCTGTGCCTTGTTGGGTCAAATTGCAGTGAATGGCAGAGAGGAGCAGGTCTTGTTCCAGCAGCAGGTCCACCCCCAATGATTCCTGGGGTTGGTTAAGGGACAGAGCTTGCCTCTGCCTTGGAACGCCTGCCTTCACCTAAAAACTGAAGGATTCTGCAAAGGGTTGCTCTCCCAGCAGGGTCCAAACAAAATCTTCTTCAAGGGTTGGATTACAAAAGATGATTTAAAAGAATGGTGAGAGACTTCTTCTTTTAAAGTTAGAAGTCCACACGCGATTGAATTAAAGCTAGCCTGCTTTTGTGGTCCAATTCCTTCTCTGTAAATAAGTCGACTTTGCATCTGACATCACATCCGAAGTGCTTTGTGCTAGAGAAAGTGGAGGTGACAGGAAGGAGAGGTTAGGGGAAGAGAGAAACAATATGGTGGAACCTTCCACCAGCTGTACAAAGTACCCCTGTCTACACTAACCCTGCCCCTTCCCTTCTTAATAGAATCAAATGCCTGTAGATACGCAGTACCCTGGTGTGAGGTCAAGACATTTGTGAATGGGTATGCCCTTTGATTCCTGTGGAGTGGATAACCCGGTAAGAGGCTTTATCGGCCTTTACAAAGGAACACAGAGAGGCAATCCCCCTAGCCTCAAGTCCTGCCAGTGATCTGGACAGACTTGTCTGGAAACAATACACTTAACCCTTTCAGAGGTGAACTGGGCCCACATGGCTGACAGATGGGTGATATCAACACAATGTGACTGGGATAACTATGAGAGATGGTGGCTATCACATCCTAACTTAGGTATCGCTTATACTTACAGTTTACCTTGCCACCAGGATAACCTCTTCAGAGTTATGTAGTTTTTGCAACAGGGGAGCGTATCCATACAGCCTTGCACGGCAGAGACTGGGTGTCACTGCAGCTGTCAAGATGGCATCTGTGACCCCTGAACCTGCTCTGTGCAAATGGAGAGCAGGACTTGCAGATCAGGCTACTAATGTAGCAGGGCACAGGCAGACATTATGCTTTTGGCATGGATCTTATACAAGGGGAATTTGATTGGCAGATTAGCCTTTCTGAGATGGAATTACCTGCATCATTTTATTAATTGATCAAAATAAAAAAAGATGGGCGCCTACACCTTTGCCAGATGGCAATTCTTCACAGGTGTGCCTCAAGGTTCTAAGTAGTATAGATGTTTCAATGATTTTTATAAACACATTTTGTAATCAAAACGCCTACGAGTCTGGAGTTCGCAACAGTACAATATTTACAATTCCAACAGGACCAGCTGCCCTTGAGGATATTACGTTCTTAATGATGCTTCTAATATCACTAACATCAGAAGTACTTTTCCAAGTTGATGATTGGGAATCATGTAAATCCTAAGTCTCCTACTAACGATTCCCAAAAGCTTGTATGATAAACTCCTCTCAAGCTGTACACCAATTGGATTGTTTGGGTGCTGTCTGAGCAGCCACCTGCAAAATGAATTAAAGACCGAAAACCTCTGAGATTGCTTCTTTGCCAGAACATCGAAGTTCGCTTGCAACTCAAATAGTATTATTTTTAGAAATTGTAGCCACGTCATGACCAATAAAGCCATAGATGACATGGCACAATGCACCATTTCACCCAACAAAGCAAGTGCCCAGCATGATATGAAGTAAACACTGTAACAGAGGTCACCAAGCTTGTGTGGGCAATGAGCAACATTTCTGGACCAAAGTAAATGGTGAGCAACATCACTTCACCAATGGACCATTCTAACATTCAGGTGTTGGCAACATTTTTTAACATAAATTATCATTGCAATAAACTTGATGTTACAAATAAGATACATCAATTTACAGTACTTAACTGCAATCACACAACAAGTCCAGGTGCTTACCTTCAATGGAAATTAAGTTGTTGTTTACAAGTTTCGTAGCCACCTCCTGAGGAAATCTTGGGAAATCTAGAGATGAACGGTGTATTTTTATACACAAAGTCAGTAACACTAGCCGAATATTTATAGGAATGAAATATCATTTTATAAGTGCTAGGGACTTGGGAGATCTCCGCCAACAAATTATTGAGAAATGTATTTTTAAAATGGAAAATGGTACATTTTTTATTATTAATATTTAAGAAAGATTTTTTTTACAAAGAATCGAATGTGCAAGTCAGTTGTTTCCCTGGATCACAAGGTGTGTTCTCAACACATCTTCTCCCTCACCTTCCATAGCCTGCCCCTCTCTCTCCCTTCTTCCAGTTTCCCTTTTCTAGTTAGGGAAAGACTGCCTAAGCCTTACAAATAATTGATTCAATGTTGCTTGCCTTTAATGTTGGTTCTTCACAAGCAGCTCACCAGACTACTCTGTAGCCATCTAAGGAAAGCACCTCACATAACCATTTATCTTGTAATAAGAAGACATCAGAAGAACATTTTAATTGCCAGGCTTTTCACGTTATCAAGAAAGGATTGATGCCCATGAGTGTTCCATGAAATAATATGCGTTAAGGGAATCAAATCTTTAAGTCACTGTTGGATGTCACTCACGGAAAAGGGAGCCAAACATTCTGCCATATCCCTGGTCTTCATCCTGTCCTTATTTGCAGGCATAATATTCAACAGACTGGATCTCGCAGAGGATTGGCCCGACATCTGTATAAATTCGGTACGAGCATTGTTTCTAATTAGCCTACCAACCATCTTATTGCAAGGCAGAAGGACTTTCTTCCACGCAATTAAAATCAATGCCCAGCTTTGTCAGCAACGTATATTGTAGGCTAATTATATCTACGATGATAGGAGATACAAACCTAGTAATTGCCCAGGTAGTACTACTGTGAATATCTGGTAGCTTAACATAAACAATATCCCCTGAAGAGATCCTTTTTGTTTTCTTTTTTAAACTTTATTTTGTGCAGTAGCAGACGTACATCCTTCAAAACACATATGCTTTCAAGCAACAAACAAATTAACAGGCCATGTACAGCAAATATAAGAAACTGTGGGCGTCATCACCCGTCACACCAACTGGGCTGGATCTGTTTTTCGTAGATATTCCCGGAATGGCTCCCATATGTCCTTGGGTTTGCAGCTGGGTGCCACCAGGGAGACATATCTCTCCTTGTTCTCGTTCGCATGGGGCAGTTCGTTAAGCCATACATCAATGCCAGGGGCCACTTTTACTTTCCAACAATGCAATATACATTTCTTAGCAATCAGACATCCCAGATTAAACAATCAACATATCTTGACCAGCGCCTTACCAATGTCGTCAAATAGTATTTCGGGGGTGAAAGCGAGGGGGTATGCCTGTAATCTTGTGTAACTCCTTAGCTACTAGTTGACAGAACTGGACAGCCCGTGGGCAGCTCCAGTACATGTGTATAGAATCAGCTACATCAGCGCCACATTTTGCGCACTTTCCATTCGCTTTGGGTGAGAACCGGGCAACTCGCATGGGGTTATAGTGCAGCTGGTTTAGTATTTTCAATTGTATCAATCTGTACCTGGCATTTAGAGACACCTCCTTAGTGAGTCGGCACCAGCGGAGCCACCTGTCATCATCAATCGAGTTGTCCAAGTCTAGTTCCCACTTTACCCTAGCTCCTTGTGTAAATGCCTGGGATCCCTGGCCTGCCCTGTACAACCTGGACACCAGCCCTCTTGAAACCCTGACGGAAACCACAGTCCCTAAGAGCTTGCACTGAATGGGTTCTATGGGAAAAGAGGGCCATAGCTTCCTAGCTGCTGCTCTCATCCTATAGTATTGTAGTGTTTTGGTTGGATTTCTGGCCAGTTTTTCAGTGAAATCTGTATAAGAGACAAAGGAACCATTCAGGAACAGATCATGCAGTGTCAGTGTTCCATCTGGATCCCATGTATTCTGAAAATCCTTGTCATATGTCGGGGGAAGCCCAGGCAGTTCCACAGCGGGATCGCTCTGTAGTAGGGGGCAGAGACTCAAAGTCTCCAAAATAATATAGCCCATGCATTCACTGTTGTTCGGACTGTGTGAAATGTGCATGTGTCCGCATGTTGGTTGGCAAGAACGACGGTTCTCATGCTCGAAGGGAGGCGCTGTACCCCTCTAGGGTCACATGTATCAGGGGCACTTGAGTGGAGTACCAAAATCCAGCTAATTGTGCCTATGCCGTTTCATAGCATAGTTCAAAGTCAGGGCTTGCAGGCCGCCCTGTTCATACGGTCGTGTCATCCCCTCCCATTTCATCCACGGGGCACCAGAGGGGATAGTGGGCAGCCCTGTCTTGTACCACGACCCAATAAGAATAAGGATGAAATCATGCCACCAGTATGAACACTGGCTGATGTGAAAGCATATAACAGACAAACAAATAGAAGAAAGTGGTCCCCCAGGCCCTTCCCTACAAAACCACAAATAGGAACTTCCATGAGACCGAATCGAAAGCCTTTTCGGCATCAAATGAGGCAGCAACCGCCTGTGCTTGCGGATTGATCTGAGAAATAACGGCAAACAGTCGACGCAGATTGGTCTGGATGAACCAGATGTGACTTGTATGGGAGGAGATGGGTGAACAGTAATTTAGCAAAAATCTTAGTATCCAAATTGATTGGATAGGAGGCCATCTCTGTGGCTGGTCTACTGGGTTTCTGTAAAACAGTGATTACCGCCTCTGAAAGAGAGGGGGGCAGTCCACCTATCTGGAGCGACTCCTCCCATAGTTGCAACAACTTGGGGGCAAGGATATCACGGAACTCCTTGTAGAACTCGAAGCCCAAGACGTCAGGGCCTTGGTGCAAGGGAGTGACATGATAGCGTCAGTAATTTCATCAGGAGTCAATGGTTGGCTCAGTGCCAGTTGCGACTCATGCGACACAACCGGAAGTGTTATCTCAGCAAGATAACCCTCCAACTCTGCGCCGGTACATTGGTCCGAATTTGAATGTAAAGATTGATAATACGGACGGAATTCATCATTGATTGCCTCCGGGGCAGTAAGGAGGTTACCAGAGGGTCCCCTGATCCCCATAAAGTTTTGCACCCCCCTCTCAGATTTAACAGCGTTTGTGAGGAGCCTACCTGGTCTATCTGCCTCCCCGTACTGTCGTGCCCAAATGGGTAAATACATCAGTCGGACCTCCCTGGTCGCCAATTACCTAAACCTCGTTAGGTTTCCATTAATGAGGCCTAGTAATGCTTGGTCCTGTGTGTTACCATATTCATTCTCAAGCTTCCTGAGGTCTGACACTACATCGCATAGCTCCTGTCGAGTCTCCCTAAGTGTACCCGAGGTTACAGAAATTACCTCCCCCCGGACCCACACCTTGAAAACCTCCCAAACCGTGTGATGATGCTGCACTGTCTTTTCATTTCTATGGCAAAAACTCTACCACTGCGCATTGCGGAGTGTCTCAAGAAAGACCTGGTCCAACTGGTCCAACTGGCATGCTGAAGGCATGCGCCAAAAAGGACGGGCGGTACTACTGTACAGTCAATGTGATGGGAGAATACTCCGAGATTGTTCTAGGGAGGATCCTACAGTCTTGTATTCTTGCCATCAACGTGGCCAAGACCAACCAGTAATCAATACTGGAGTGAGCGTCATGTACTGATGAGTAGTATGATATGATATGATATGATTGTTTATTTATTTATATAGCGCCTATACCCAATGTGTTTCAAAGCGCTTCAACGCAAGGGAGGGAACAAGGGAAAATACAACCAGATTCTTACAGGCCATGAACAGTAAGGATGTGAAATTAACTATGGTACTCGGCCTGACAACATTTCAGATAGTGCAGGAGCTAAGACATAGATAAGGAAGGGAGGGGGAGAGTGGGAATGAAATGGAAACAGACAGGCAACTACCATACTAGGCCTGACGACATTTCTGGTAGAGCCGGAGAAAAACAAAAGGTGAGGGAGAGGTTTGCAGAAAAGGAGGGGAGGAACAAAACAAGCGACTATCATACTGATGACATTTCAGATAGTGCTGGAGGGGTCGTGGGGAGTAAAAAAACAGTAATGGGAGGGTGGAGGAAACAGACGAGGTTGCTATCATATTAGGTCCAGGGACAATTCTGATAGAGTAAGTGCATAGAAGAAAATAAGGGGAGGAGATAGGAAAAGGGAGAAGGGAAAGGAGGAGAGAAAAGAGTGTGAGCAGTCAAAAAGAGTGGAGAAGCAAGAGTGGAGAGCGAATACAATTGCAGAAGTCAGTAGTAACACATAATGTTGCAAGCCAGGATACAAGATGAAGATGGGAACAGCATGATTCAGGGCCACCATGAGTACAAGATGCAAAGGAAGTCCAGCATGAGAGTTGAGAAAGAGTGACGCACCGTGAATGAATAAAGTCCATTAAAGTCAAATTCAGCATTGGCCACAAGACAGTGATGGTGAAGGAAGGCACCAGGTGGGTGGGGCTTGCTAAGTGGTGAAAAAGAGCAAGAGGCAGGAAAGTACCAGGTGGGCGGGGCTTATGCCAGGTGACCTAGATCCACTTGCACCTGGTGCCCATCTGCAAAGAAAAAGAAGCTGGAGGGCTCCTTAAGTAGGGAAACAGAGCGGCAAGCAGGAAGACACCAGGTGGCCGTGGCTTGCTAAGTGGTGAAAAAGAGCGGGAAGCAGGACTATGTATACTCAAGTGTGCCAGGGTTGCAATCTCTCCATGTGTCCACTAATTTAAAGTGTTGCATAATATGCAAAACTGTGCGGCCTGCATTCGTTAGTTCACCTTGAGTTGCTCTGAAGCGATCAAGCACACAGTCCAGGATTGAGCTGAAGTCACCTACCCAAATGATATGTGCACTGGGTCCCCCTGACAGGATGCCCATTACCTGGCCATAAAATTCAGGGTTATCTAAATTGGGGACATATGTATTTTCCAGTGATGTGTCGATGCCAGCCAAGTTCCCCCAAAGAATCACATATCTCCCTAATGGTTCTATGCAGTGTTTTGATTCCTGAAAAGGGATTGAGCGATGTATCAGTGTCATCACACCTCTAGATTGAGAAGAGTAGTCGGTGTAGCAGCAATGTGGACCCCAGTTGGCGGCAAACTCTTCATTAATTTTCCAGTGGGCATGTGTTGCCTGGAGCATCACCACTTTTGGGGCTTGACGATTAATGTATGCCACTACCTTGCACGATATAATAGGGTGGTTAAGACCGTGGATATTCCATGACATGAATGAGATCTTATTATCTGTAGCGCCACAGTCGTATCAAATGAGGGCCCATAATCAAGAGGTGTGAATTTAGGGTAAAACTGTATTGTGTAATTGAGGAGCCGCCTGCACCAGTTTCCAACAAAGTAACTAACATCTTTAGAACAGAACATGTCTAACCTCCAAAACAATATTTTACTTGTGCGTCATTCACCTCCAACTTGACACCCTTCCATCCCACCACCCACATCATCACCCCCAAGTTGACGATGGAACCCCTAAACACAGATGACACCATTGGACATCCCCTGGGGAGCACCGGGAGTAGAAGATGCTATTTTCAGATGGCCGCACACCTGAAACCGGCCCCAGTTTACTTAATTTATATATCCATATTTTAGCAAAGGAGAAGACACCATTCAATGCACATCAATCAGTCATTGTCTATTATATCAAGATCATTATTATGCGGCGGCGGCTGCGACTGCCCTCTCGGTCCCATCTCGGGAGTTGTATGGAAAGTGAGGCTTCAGTGTAGGCCGTTGCCTCTACCGGGTTCTCAAAGAAATGGGTAAAGTTGGGGTAAATGTGGATATCAGAATATTCATATCATACCACTCCTTTTTCTCTGGCCAGGCGCAGGAAGAGGTCTCTGTCTCAGTAATTGAGAATCTTAGCCGGGGCGGTTCGGGGGGGAGCTCCCGGTTTGGAGACGGGGGCCAACACACAATGTGCCCTCTCCACCGGGAAATGCTGTGAGAACTTCGATGATTCGAACATTGATTTCAATAGGTTTTCAACAAAGTGTTCCATCAGAACTTTGCAGGCCGCCTCTGGGATCCCTATAATGCTGATGTTATTGCGCCGTGAGCGTGACTCCAATTCTTCACATTTATTGCAAATCTTGTGAACCTCATGTTGCAGCTGCGCAATATCGCGATCATGCTTGCCAACTTTGTTCTCTGTTTCACCAATTCTCGTCTCTGCCTCCGTTATGCCTGCACCCTCTTTCTCGAGCTTGAATTTCAGTGAACCTATTGTGGATATGATGTCATCAAGTTTCACATTTACCGCCATAAATCCATTTTGCATGGCAGTCAAAAGGTGGTCGTCCCTCGCAGAGCTGGAGGTTTAGGGCTGCTCCTCGCCAGGTACCGGTTCAACAGCTCCCACAGTTTTGGCTGGAGTATTAGTGTATGAATCCATTGGGCCCTTTTTTTCTACCAGTGCCCTTTGTCTTGTTGTCTCACCACATGTGCATAGCAGTATGGAATACAGGAGAGGTGGCGCCCACAGGTTTCAAAGTAGCTTACTGAAAGCCCAAGAGCTAAGAGAGTGTCGCCTCAGTTGTCTACAGTACAAGGTCAGCCTGAATAATTTGAAGGGCACTCCGACACTATAGTCAGTGCAGCCCTGCGATTAACCAGGGGAGTTGTAATGTCTACTTCAGCGCTGCGAATATGCGCCTATGGCAGTATCCCCACCTCAAGGTCACACCGGGGTGGGCCGTAGGTGCTGGTCCAGACCCGTCAGCAAGTGGAGGTGCCCTTGTCATTCCGGGGCCCACCGGATCTGCCCCTCCACCCCAGCAGTCCCAAGTCAGTTAGAGGCCACGTGGTCCATGCGCCTCTGAAAAAAGCCCAATTCACTGCGGCACGGGCCTGTGCAGGAGTGAGCAATGCCAGCCAGGTGCACACAGCCCAGGTGCCAAGCTATTCCACACCCACGTGGATGTGCACCCTTTATTCTGTGAGGGTGTAGGCTGCACGCACTCCCCTCGGTCACAGTTTAGTGGTTGGCCAGCCGCACACTGCCGGTGACCCAGGGGGCAGCAGGACAGTCGGAGTGAAGACGATGCCTCAGCCCCGCACTGAATCAGCTGTGATCTTACGGCGTCGGAAGCATGGAGGAGTACCAGAGAGTGTCTACTGTGCGCTCCCCGACATCGAGTTTAGCAAAGAGGAGTTCAGCCGTGCAGGGGCAGGGCGAATATCAGGATGTAATATGGGGGGCAGGGGCAACCAGGCACCAGTAGTTCACTGTCGCGGCTCCATCGCCAGTACCCGGGTTCCCAGCGAGGATCCTTTGAGTATATTCAAAATGTGTACCTCTGCCTGGTATGAGCTGGACGGCGGTGTCAGCCAGTGAGCTGCCCCACCAGCACAAATGAGTTTGCCCAGTCAGCGGCCCCTATACCGCCGCAGGCACCAGTTCACGCAACGAGCTATCACACAGATGAAGGACGGGGCTGTCTGCCCAGCAGGCAGCGCGAAGACTTGGCAAAATGCTAAAGCGCCCCTGCAGGGAGTTCAGCAGCAGCACTCGACACCCGGCTGGTTGTCCCTCAGTCAGGCGGAAGCCTGGTTATTTATCCGAACATCACCCGGTCAGCGTGACGTCACCCTCGCCCGAAGCGATCTGACCCGCACCAGCTATGCAGGGATGTTAGGCTGAGTACTGTGGGCCTCCCCAGGTTCCTGTTTCCTACCTCCTATTTTAGAATGAGTACAGACAGATTTGTTTGTGGACAAAAATATTGGCCGTAGGCATTTATTTGTTATCTACAGAAATTACACAATATCAAACTTATAGAAAACAGGTGTGCTTTTGGGCACACCGTGTCCAGGGTTACAGATGCCATGCTTGTTTTGCCGAATCTATGGTTTCCTCGGGCATCGGCTCTTGGACACATGCCGCCTTCTGCCTATGACTTCCTCTACCGTGTACCGAACTTGGTACTCAGCGTTCCAATGTCTCCTTGTTTCATCTCTTTCCTCCCAAAATCAGGGGTGGTTTGGGTGGGAAAACGATTCCTTCTGACCTTCCATGTGCTTTGAAGCTGTACCCGACTGGGGTGTGCTTCTTGCTGGAAAAAGATGCCTTCCCATTGCATGCACAACCATTGTTGTGAATCCTTGTTTACAGGTAAGAGTCGGAATGCTGATTTTATGTCTGCCTTTGCCATCCATGCCCCCTTGCCTGCCTTTCTGACCAACTCTGCTGCCTCTTGGAACTCTGATGCACCCGGGGGGTACGAGAGGTGGTGAATGAGTCTGAAATCGCCTTTTTCTTTCTTTGGGACTGGTTCCAGTGGTGAGCATATGTATTCCTGAAATGGCAGTGATTTATAAGGACCCCCAATCCTACCTAGTTCTTTTTCCATCTTTTCAAGCTTTACCGGTGAGACCCCCTTCTTGCCCCCATTCCCTAGGCACACTTCCCCTCACTGTTTCTATTGCCGGCTGTTGCTGCTCTTGTGCATTTGGCGCCGCTGTGATCCCCGCTACATTTTTCGCACTTGTGGTGAAATTTGCAGTTTTTTCCCCAGCTGCATGCGACTCCGCTTTCGAATTTCCAGCACTGGGCAGGGGGTGGGGGCTGTGGTGTCCAGGTATTTCCCCCGCCACTCCCCTGTGCCGTTGGCGGCATGTTACTCTGCCACCCTCGCTGCGCACCATATTGTCTGTTCCCCTGTCCTCCTATAGTTGTTGTCATATCTCCTGTTGTTGTACCTGTACTCGCTTCTATAGTTATTTTGCCAGTACAGTTTCCTCTGCTGCCCTCCTGAACTGTGTTCCCATTTCTCTTTTAACACATTAAATATGTACAAGTTATAATCCTCCTCATCCCATTCTATATCAGGGTAACAATCCATTTCCTTTCTAAACTCATGGTCATACTCCTTCCATGCATCCCCCCCAAATGCTTTGTACACCTTAAAAACCCTATGCTCGTATGCTACCAATGACAACCCATTATCCGGGTATTTTTGCAGTATAATGGTTGACAGTATGTGAAATGCTGATACCCAGTTCTCATAGCTCCTCTCTACTGTCACCCTTCTTAATATTCCCTTCTCGTCTTCTTTCCTGTCCTCCCATGACACATTCAGCCATTTCTTTTGGTACTCCAACAGGGAAAAAAGGTCTATAAATTCCTTTCTCCAAATCTTTTCTTTCACTTTATCATCAATGTACCATGCCAATGTTTTCCTAGACTTCCCTTAAGCATCTTTACCCATTGTGGGCCTGCCATATTTTGTCATAACTGGCCCTTCCTCTTTGGCTGCTGTGGTCTCCACCCTGGGTGCTTCTTCCCCCCGTGACGTGCTTCCCGCTTCCACTTGACCTTGTGGCGCCCCCCTCGAAGCCCCTCGTGGGGAGGGTACTGGTTCTGTTGGAGCCCCCTGTGTGTGGGTATTGGCCTTTCTGGTGCCTTTGGTACGGTCAGTGGCACCCCCTGGGATATGGGTACCGGGTCCCCCGGGAGACCTCATGGTAATGGCACCGAAACCTCTGCTCCTTTACCTGCCCCCTCCAGCCCAGAGCCCCTTTCTTTATCCTTACTCACCACCCCCTTTTGCTCCCATTTTTTACAGCACCTTTATTTTTTTCTTTTATTTTCTTCTTCTTTGGGACCTCTGTCTCCTCTGCTGCTTTCCTGGGCTCTTCTCTCCCCCTCTTCTGACCTTGTGGCAGTTCCTCTTCCCTTGCTGTCTCCGATTCGCTGCCGCTGGTTTCTTCAATCAGCAAAGGCGACATTTCCTTTGCCCGCTCTTCCTTTTGCACGATGTCAAGAACCCATTGGGCCCCAAATTCCTTTTCTGCTTTCCTGGCCCATTCGCTGAATTCTTTTGCTCTCTTTGCTCTGTCATCTGCTATTCTTTTGCTTCCTTTTGCGTGTTCTTCACTATTATGTTTAACCTCCACCTGGGTGTTCAGTTCTGCCCGGGCTTCCTTTTGAAAGTATTGCTGTCTCTTTAAATAAGTGCAGCCTTGCACACCGCTGTGTGCGTTTATGTTTTCTCCCCTCGTGGATCGCCTCCTGCTCCCCACGCTCTACCGAACGTTGTTTGAGCGTCAGCTGCGCCCAGGCCCCTCCTCGAGTGTTCGTGCACTGATCACTGATGTTGACCTTGTCAACAAATTTGCGAGGTTCCTGGTCCTTGCAGCAGGCACCTAGCAAAGTCTTGTGTTGGCCCCTCCCTCGGTGCTACGGGGTTCCGATGCTGTCTGTTTCGGAAAATTGACACAGTCCCCACCGTGGCTCTGCCGCCGTGGACTACTCCTCCCCTTCGTTGCTCTGCTAGCTTTGCCCGCTTACCGCCTATGCGGTCTGGTCCCCCGCCGGCTGTTCCTTCTCACCGTGGATCGCCTTCCGCTCTCCTCTGTTTGTACGCTGCACCTTTCCAGCCACCTGACGCAGTTCTCCTGAACGTCTTCTGTTGTGTGGCTTCGCCGCGGCGTGTCCTTTCTGCAGGGCCTCCTTCAGCACGTCCCTTCGACCCGACGGCCCCTTCTCCAGCCAGCTGTAATCAAGGTGGGTGTGTTCGCAGACCGCCGCACGACCAGGAAAACTCTCCGTACAACAGCTAACGCAAGTTTGGCTGTTTTTGTAAAACGAAAAACTATTCCTTCCAACCTTCCTGGGGCTACGAAGCTGTACCCGAGCGGGGTGTGCTTCTTGCTGGAATGTGCCTCTCTCTTGCCGAGAGGCCATTCTTATACCTCCTTTCCTTTTGTTATTCTAGTGGGGCGCCGGCCTGGCTGACCTCCCTTGTGTTTGATGCCTCCTCTGCCCCCTTACCCTGTGCCTTACCCCCCGGGCCCTCCACCGTGCCGTACTGTGTACGGCCTGGGGCCTGGGGCAATGCCGGTGTCCACGCGATGGTCATTGGCCAGTAGAGTAGACCAGGAGCAACAGCGGTTGGGGATCCACAGGGTCCAGCAGTGGGGCTCCAACCGCTGCCCAGCTCGGTCTGCTCTCCCAGTAGCAGGCAGGGTATTAGTCAGAGGCATCGGGCGGTGCAAAGATCAGGTCGTTCAGGCTGTGTAGTATGCGCAGCTGGCACCGCCCACGCCATCCGTTATCGTCCCTCACTCCTCTCGCAGACAGCGGATCAAAGCCTCTCACGGTCTGCAAACTCCACGTCCCCTCCGCTAGCACCGGAGTTTCCCAACTTTGGATATTTTAGGATTCATTTGCACAGAAGTATGAAGCGGGGGCGGAGCTCCCATTCTATGCGACCATCTTGCTTGGCTGCTCGACAGTGACCCCGAAGCGATCCTTTTTAGTGTTGGAATGTTTTAATGCTGCGGTTTAAGAATGGGCTTTTCCGCCGTGGGCAAGAGTTCAACCAACTTAATTGTGTGTGACTGAATCTGGGCTACACTATCCTATGTGTGGCAAATTGTGAGAGCTCCCGTGCAGGGCTCGCAACTAGCCAATAGAAATCTAGGCTTTGCCCGTTTGTTCATGTTCTCTGTACCATGTGGGCACTGTCTGTTTCAGCCTGTTCCTTGCACCAGGTGGGCTGCTTACTGTGTTCTTGGCTGCCTTTTCATTTCCACTACAATCAACAGTGCTCGGTTGTTAGTGGTCGTAGTTTTGTGTAGATGCCAGCCCTGCATTTCGGGCCATTTGTGCCTCTTTCAACGCCAAAATATTGCATAAATAGTGACTGTTCCAATTACTGTCAAAGCACTGTTTACATTAGTTTTCTTTGTTTAGACACTACTAAATATTAAGAGATTTCTGTGTCCCACTAATTGGATGGATGCATCGTACACCGCTGTGCTAATTGTGCTTGCATTATTTACAGTGCTACTGACATACTCTCAATGCATTTTTTCTACTTTGTTTGAACAGTGTTCATACGGGTTTACAGCTGCTTCAGAGCACTACAGCCAGGGGTATAGGGTATGAGTGCAACATTCGTTTTTAATTATGGTCCTATTCTTTTGAAGTGGTCCTTCAGATACCAGGTCAGAGCCTCAGAAGGCTTAAGATCTAGGTGGCGGTGGGGAGGGGGAGCAAAAACACAGAGAGGATTTCAGGCTACTACAGAATATCCCAAAGCTGTCTTTAGTGAGAGGCGAAGGTGAAGGGAGTTTGCGACAATGGAGCCTTAAGTGAGTTGTTATCGCCCACTGATCTTCTTGCATTTATCGGGATTGATAGATATTCTGTTCTGTGAGATTAGGTGTCGGCCGGCTATTATTGCTGGAAGATGTTATAGAGGTTTTTCAGAGCCATCTATAGAGCATCTGGTGGAAAAAGCATAGAGTTCTAATGGAGACGTCTTTCCCTGATAGAGAGACACAGCACATATCAATCAGGGATGAAGTAATATGATCAACACAACCAAAATGGAAGATAGAGGGGTGATGAGAGGAAAACAACAAATAAGGAAAATACAGGTAGCAGCAATGTTTACTGGATCTTTGGAGTTTACCTACTATCTTTGTCAGGGGCCCAGCATAGAAACCTTTGCAATAACTCAATGCGGGCATGGTTATCTGTTGACGTAGAGCAGGGTGATCGGGTGAAGTAGAGGGAGGGAGCAACCCTACATGCAGTGGGAATTGAAAGCAATTTTGGTGAGTTTGCTGAGTTGGGCGATAAATGAGAAGTTGGCAGTGGCAACTGTCAGTGTGAACTGCAGGGCGGAGCGATGGAAAGTGGTCAGTTGAAGGAAGAGCTGGTGGTGCCAGGCAGACCATTGTCAGGATTTCAGGCTTGGATGGAGGCTTTACCTCCTTCATTCTAGTATGTGTGTCAGGCATGACCCAACTTGCTCAAGGTTGCAGATGCCTCTTGAAAGTGTAGGCATAGCTGTTCATCAGCAGCATACACATGTAATCTGATGATGTTGGATTCAAAGATGTGGGCAAAAGGGGCCAGGTTAATTTCAGGAAAATGTGTGGAACGGGCTAAGATTTGGGGCATGCCACAGGAAAGTTGGATAGTTTTGGGAAGGAATCCTCTGAACCGAGCATGCATTGGGTGGAAGAGTCACTTCCCAAACAGATGGCTCCCAATTTTCATGAACCTTTAGAGAGTAGGGAAAAGACAGTAGTGTACATTAAGCAAAGAATACCAAACATGCCAGTTAATCCTGACTAAATAGTATAGTATGTTTGAAGGGTGATGTGTTCGAGGACATACAGAAAGTCAAGCCATGCTTAGAAAGATTTTGATGCACACCATAATGACCAATCGCTTTCCTTAATTTCCATATTTGAATGGATTTGAACATAAACACGATCACATTCATGTCCTTATTAAAATGTAAATTGCATAGCGTGAGAGAGCGAATCATAGATATCTACAACTATTGCTCTAAGAACACTCTGAACATTTGTTCAACATGCTCTCGTTGCTAAAAATAGACCAATAAAGCCATGTTTCCAAAAATAAAAGCAGCTTTCTCTCCAACAAATTGAAAAGTGCCCACGCTTCCTTCGCGAGTTGCCTGGCTCGTGTCTATCTCTGTAAGGGCAGGACCCTCCTGCCTCACTGTGACAATATGTGGGCCTCGCCAACTGTGCTAGATTTTCCCGGGAATAGACGGAAATAGAAATGAGTGGCTAATATCATAACCCTCGCTCCTATCCTTTCTTTCAATTGGCTTCCGACCAGGAGTGTCCAAGCTTCAACTACACATCCTGCATACTCTGTAAACCTCTCTCCTATGCACTCGCATCACCCAGCAGCTATTCTAATCCATGGGAAGCCGGACTGTTCCGGGGAATGGAAACTGCGCTCTTCATCTCGGTGCAGTCTGATACATTTCCCTTAATGAACTGAGAAGATTGGCTGTGCTATTTTTACTGACAGACGATTCTATTTGTGGATCTCCGCTTCTCCCTGACTGGCCCTATTGCTATATTCAGAGTCTGTATTACCGCATACTGTAAAAATCAGTCGAAGAATAATGAGGGCAGAATACTTAGCACTCAGATTGGATGTTTGGGGGATAAAAAGTGACACTGAAAAGACAATTTACCTTTTGAGAATGTGCATTAAGTCTTGAACTTCGATGGGGCTCATTTTCGAAATGCACAGAAGTTACGTAGAGGGGACCCGTTACGTTTGCATCTAGGTGGTTCCCTCCAAGTACTTTTCATTATTTGCACGGCTCTTTTATAGTGTACAAAGGATGTGGTTCCCATTGGAATTCACAGCATTAATGCCAGGATGGAAATGTCATGCTGGCGTAAACACTGTTACAACTGTATGGCAAAGAGGAAGGGGGAGGCGGAATCGTAACTTACGATCCGCGCACCCTCTCCACCATACACATGCATGGAAATCAGGAGTAAAGTAAATAGTGGTAAAAAGCTTTAAGCATGATTTTAATGCATTCAATTGTTACTCCTCGTTAAAGAGGAGCCCTGGTGTGTATGCACCGCCTCTGTGCATCTGGTGGGAAGTGCTGGTCTGACAGTTTGACTTCTAAACCTGTGTTGTGTGACTGAATCTGGGCTACACTATCCTGTGTGTGGCAAAACCTGAGAGCTCCTGCGCAGGGCTGGCTCGCAACTAGCCACGAGACTTCCAGGTTTGTTCATGTTCTCTGTAGTATGTGGGCACCGCCAGCAGCTGACCCAGCCCACTCTAGGGGGTGCTAGAGGAGCAGTTGGTCTAGTGGGGTGCCCCTCTGGCCCCGTTTACTTTCCGCCTCCACTCCTTGGAGAGGAGACCGGAAACGGAAAGGGTGGTCCCCGCCAGGCCAGCTGAAACCAACTTCAGACCTGGTGGTTGAGGGAGGGGGCGCTTTAAATGTCCCGGCCATGCCAGAGAGCGTCTCTTCTTTGCACTGGCTGTTTCAGCCTGTTCCTTTCACCAGGTGGGCTCCTTACTGGGTGGGCACCTTTTAATTTCCACAGCAATCAATGGTGCTTGGTTATGGGTGGTCGTAATTTTGTGTAGATGCCAGCCCTGTATTTCGGGCCATTTTGGTCTCTTTCAATGAGTTTCGCAAAACCAAAACATAGCATAAATAGTGACCGTTTCAATTACTACCGTAGCACTGTTTGCACAAGTTCGAATCCCTGTCCCGCGCCAAAAAATACAAATCATCACCCTCCACTGCTGCAGCAGAATTAATTTTGGGTGCTGGCACATTTGAGGGGGTTGTAGTAAAGGAGCAAATGGGCCAAATGACTGCTCTTGAGGAACGCCTAGAAGGGCAGGTCTTCAATACCCCTGGGTGACTCAGATCGGGCCACCCCTGTGAAGGAGAAAGAGTAACGAGACAGCAGAAAGCAAGAGCTTTTACTGCAGGGGCTGCAGCAGAAGTGCTGGGGGTAGTAGTGTCAGGGTACACTATTGCGAAGTGGGCCTACACCCCAGGCAACGTTTGTGCTGGAACACAGGCCGGGAAACAACGAGGATCATGGAAGAGATGATTAGGGGTGTTGTTCAAATTAGCAGGAGCTACAAGCCTTTAAGAGGATAATTTGGGGCGCCTCACTGCCTTAGATTACTAAAATATTGTGGTGGTAAACTAGATGGAGCAGAATGGTGAGTAGGATCATGCAAATGCCCTTCTGCCATGTGTCCACCCTACGGCACACTGACCGCTAGAATTTAGTGATTGACAGATTTACAAGAGGTCCTCAAAGGGAAGGCGGCTCAGGGCAACACTTTGGCCCCTGCATTGTCTTCTAGCATGGCAGATATAAACTGCGTTTTGATCCTATAGAAGTGGCAGTGGTAGGTACCAACACCCATCCTGAAGGGTCCAGATTTAAGGGCGGTGTAGAAAGACATGGTCACTGAATTGGAACACCTCGGACACAAATGTTTCAAGGTGGCCCTCGTCATTGCCTTCTGGGACCAAGGGGGTATGTCAGAAGACTTTGGCAGAGGGCTGAAGGTGTGGCAATGGGTGTTTTCTGGTTAAAGTGAATGTGATAAGAAAGAAGTTGAAGGTACACCATAGTCAGTTTACAATAAAACAAAGGGCAGAGGGTGCAGAACTTCCCTTACCACGTTGCTGTGGTATCACTACACATTATCCCCACCAAAAATATCACCATATATACGGTCGTCAGGAACGGCCAGAGGTGATATTTTTTGGGGGGGATCATTTTTGGGGTTTTTGGGAGCAGGGGTTGCGGGGGTCCCCTCCTCCCCCGCTCCTTTAAAAATAATGCAGGAGTTGTGGGGGTGTCCCCCGCAGGTTCCATGGCTTAAAATCGCCGCAAAAATATGGCGATATTTTTGCGGGGATATAAACACATGGAACCGTTGCTGTGGGTGAACATGGAAGAGCGTTGTACAGTCAATAACATAAAGGTGAGGAAGATGGTGTATAAACTACAAGGTGCTGGCCTCATAATTACTTTTCAGCAAAGGAAGAGGGTGGGCAATGGTCAGCATTGTATTGCCCAAAATAGGAGGGAGCACAGGATAAATGTGCCCACATATGAGGGCATTTCGGGACACTAAGATGTGTTATGTCATGTGGGGCAATGAGAAAGGAGAATGCTGCGTGGGGTAGGTAGGTACATATATCAAATCTAAGAGTTAAGGGTGTTAGTGGACTCCTTGACAACTGTAGAGTGGCCCGGGCTATGCTCCATACGGGGTATGGGATTGAATGGATGGTTCCAGGTAGTAGGGACTACCGCAGAATGGTTTTAATCTGGAAGGATTTATCCCGGAAGTGACGTGGAACCTCACCAGGATGTGAAATACTGGAATGGCACAGGGCCACCTGGAAATAATTAAGACCGGAAGACACACATGTTCCCGGATATAAATGGCAAAAGGCTGCCTGGAAGCAATGGTTTAGAGCCTGGTTCATGGGGAGCAGGCGGCTCAGTGATTGCCTGTAAAATGACTCTTGGAATAAACGGACCTGCTTTACTTGGTTTCTGTCGTATTATGTTGTAAGGGCGTTGGAGGTACATACAGCCTGAATGGCCAGGAGCAGGGTCAAGTTCGGCGGGTGAGGAATAAAGGCAGGCAATAAACAAGGAGAATGGAGAAATGTAGGCATGTAGAGGGTCAGAGCTTTGTCAGGGATAGGAGGCTCTGCGAGAAAGACCTGATCAAACGCAGTGCACAAGGTTTTCCTGCTAGGAAAAGGATTACTAGGGCAATTGAGAAAATAATGCAGGTGTAAGGACTGGGCTTTGTCTGGCATAGGAGGGTATATGGGAAAGACCTGATTAATTTCTCACATGATGGCCTACACCTATCAGCCAAAGGGCGTGATGTTTTCTACTGGATGTTTTTGATGCCCTCCGGAAAGCAGGATGCAAGTAGGAGCTAAAGTGAGTATATCTCTTTTAAATTTTATTTATTTGTAATGCACCAGTAGTTCGCAAGCTAGGGGGCGCAGAGACATGAACGCGGGGGACACATGAGACAGAAAGTGGCACGGTACATCAAACGGAATCAAACAGGAAACCTGCAGTGTGTGGTTAGTTGAAAATGTGGGTTTTTACCAATTTTCGAAAACCCATGTAGTTGGCTTCCAATCTTATATGGTTCGGGAGTTTATTCCACAGGCCTGCGACTAGTATGGGGAAGCATCTTCCCATACCGCATTTAAGCTTGTGTGCAGCCACTATGATCTTGCTTTGGTTGGTTGATCTTAACTTTCTGCTCTGCACATAAGGCTGAATTTTGGTATTTAAATATGCTGGTGCATTTCAATAGATGCATCTATGCGCCAGTGTTAAGGTCTCAAAGTGGACCCTGTCTTCGATTTTCAACCAGTGTAACTCCCTGCTGGAGTCACTGATATGCTGAGATATAGTTTTATGCTTAATGATCCTTACAGCATTGTTCTGAACAACCTGATAGCTCTGGAGGCATTGTTTGTTAGATCCCAGAATGAGTGCGTTGCCATAGTCCAGGTGTGACAATATGGTCGCCCTTGCAATGGTGGCACAGTTGTCCTCTGATAGGTAGGGCCTAATGGCTTTTAATAATCTAAGGTGGTATGCACATGTTTTTTTTATGTTTTCAGCTTAAGCTTCAGTCCCCAAGGAGGCTTCAAGCATCATTCCCAGGGTTTTGACCTTGCTCAAGACTTGTATTTGTGTGTCTTTTATCGGGAATGAGCTATATGTTGTTGGTAATTTCGCTCTGGCTGAGGTGGAACCAAATACGATAAACTCAATTTTTTTGCCATTGAGGCACATACAATTAGCATCCATCCATTGTTCTATGGTATTGTAGACCATGGTAAACTGATCGCTATCTTTCTTGAAATCCCCAATCAGTTCAATCACCAGCTGAGTATCATCAGCATAGTTGGTGAAG
Source organism: Ambystoma mexicanum (assembly GCF_040938575.1). NCBI lineage: Eukaryota > Metazoa > Chordata > Amphibia > Caudata > Ambystomatidae > Ambystoma > Ambystoma mexicanum. Next base: position 1,102,352,385 of record NC_090937.1, read on the forward strand.
AAAGTGTTGATATGATCGAGGACTAAACAGAGGTATCTCAGATAAAGATTGAATAGTAATGGTGACATACTGGCCCCCTGTGGGAAACCACACAGAATTTCTTTTTCCAACAAGAACTTATCCCCCCAGTGGACCCTAGACATCCTATTTTTTAAGAAGGACATTATCCAGCTGATCGCTTCTTCTGAGCAGCTGGCGGTTTTCTCTAGGGCTGTCTTGAGTAGGTTCTTATCCAGCAAGTCAAATGCTGCACTTAGATCAATAAGAATAAGTAGGCCAGCCCTCCCCTTGTCTATAATGCTAAGCATTTTAGTTTGCAGGAATCCTGATTGTTGGTGATGTAAGGAGTTTGATGCTTCAACGTGCACCTGAAGCTGCATAGTGGCTATCCTGTCCATAATCTTAAGAATGTAATTACAGCTCGTAATGGGCCTAATTGTTAGGGTCTCTTTGGTCGAGGTTAGGTTTCTTAACCAGTGGCGTTACCCTGACCCTTTTTATGGCTTCTGGTACTGTCTGGTCTCTGAACTTTGATTATTTTCGTCAGGATTGGGGCAAAGATGTCAGAGTTGTCCGTATTATATATGAACGAGAGGTGTGGGGGCATATAATGTAAAAAGAATGTATAAAGTGCACCTTCACCAGCAAGGGCATCATGGCGCTGCAGGATCAGAGGAATTAAGTGGCAGGAAATGGAAAAGAAACCCAAAAAAAGAAAAAGCAAGGAAATAAAGAGCTGCTTAAATAGTGAAAAGATGGGTCTTTAAGGCCCGACGAAAGGAGAGATGATCCTCTGTGACACGCAGAGACAGGGGAGTAGCTTTCCACAGCAGGGCCGCTGCAACTGAGAAAGAGCGGCCACCCACTCGAGCAAGCAAGTGGGGAACCGTAATCCTCAAGGAAGAAGCGGAGTGCAGGGACCGAGCAGGAATTTAAGGACAGGATTTATCCTGCAAAAAATCGGGCCCTCTGCCGTTGAACGCACAGTGAATCACACAGGGCCTTGAATTTAATACGCTTGGCCACTGGAAGCCAATGCAATTTTAGCAAAATTGGGTAATCGAGCAAAATCTAGCCCCTACTGCTAATCGGGCTGCAGAGATTCGCAACACTTGCAGCCGCTGAAGAAGGTAGGCTGGCTGGGCCAAATACAGCGCATTGCAGTAGTCTAGAGAGCCGGACGTTAGAGAGGATACGACCAGTACGCGATGATGAGTGGGAAGAAAGGGAAGAACTTTCTGCAGTATGCACAGTTTAAAGTGAACTGACTGGCAAAGTGTACTGATCCGGGCCTGCAGACAGAGAGAATTGGAAAACCTTACTCCCAGGTTTTTTACAACCGATGAAGGCACAGGCAAAGAACCCAGTTCAGTGGGCCAGAAAGCTGGGTACCACCCACGAGACGCCAGAGAGGAACCATCTAGCAGTACCTCCGTTTTATTGCCATCGACATGAAGCCAGTTCCTGCCCATGCAGAGATGAATCGGCAAAAGGCAGGACCGGCACCGTTCGGCGGAAGCCAAAACAGTGAATCAGATATACAAGAGGCTGAATATACAGGTTGTAGAGAAGGGGAGAGAGAGCCGAACTTTGTGGCTCACCACAGGTGGGGGGTTTTGATGCCAAAATAAAGGGAGGGAGGGAGAGAGAGAGAGAGATAGAGACTGGGTAAGGGAAGGAGAGAGAGAGAGACTGGGTAAGGGAAGAGGCAAACCAGTCCTGGACCTGGCCCGAGAAAGCAGCCGAGGACAATCTGCCAAGCAGAATGTCATGGACCACGGTGTCAAACATGGCAGACAGATTCAGCAGGATCAGGGCGGCAATGCTGCCCTGGTCCACAACTTGAGCCAGATCATCAGCCACCGCCAGCCAAACCGATTCGGTTCCCCGACCAGGCTGATATCCGAATTGGAAAGGGTCAAGGCAGCCAGAGTCCTCTAGAAAAGAACAGAGAAGTGGAGTTAACAGAGCTTCTAAGAACTTCATAGAAAAAGTAAGAAGAGAGATAGGTCAGAAATTAGAAATAACAGACGAGTGAAGATTCCTTTTTTTAGAAGAGAAAACAATAGAGCATGCTTGAGAGAGCAGGGGATGTGAGCTGACGTAAAAGAGGCATAAACTGCCGTTGTAAGAAGATGTGAAATGCTAGGACAGATATCCTTCAGAATGTTAAGTGGAAAAGGATCGGCGGGAGCAAGTGCTGCTGAAACCGCAGTGGTTTCATAGAAAACTGGGAAGGAAGACCAGGTTGATGAAATTAATTAGGGGCACCTGCACTAGCAGAGAGTGGAAGTGAGCTGTCGGTGTCAGACATTTTCTGGCAGATGGTCCAAATTTTGTCATCGAAGAAGGTGGACAAAGAGTCACAAAGCTTTTGAGAAGGGGCCACCGCAGTGGTCGCAGAGGGCAAGGAGAGAGCACAAACTACATTAAAAAGCTCCTTAGGGGGCGTGGCCTGGTTGGTTGCTAATAGAGGTGTAACTCTGTGGCTTTGCATCCCCGAGGTGCGTTAACAGCTTTTTGCAGCCTTCCAGAGCCGTGATCTGCAGCTGCAACCAACAGAATATGGTGTAGAAGAGTGCCGCCCACCGATATCCCGCTCTGTTAGTCCTGCAGAGCTTGGCATTGCCCTGATTTCCAGGTCGATTCGACTGAGGGCCTGGACCGCCAAAGCAGTGAACAATGCCGGCATCCACAGTGGTGTGCAGCTGAAAGCAAGGACTTGCTGGTGCTTGATTAGTGTGACGATTCGGCAGCTTGTGGGTGTCATCGTGAGCTGAGGCAGTCGACTGCTGACACTCCCCCTGATCTTGAAGCTGGCAGTGAGAGGTTCAGCGGGAGCGGATCGATTCTCTGTTGTGGACTGTGGGGGAGCCGGCGATGGAGGCGCGAGGTAACAGAGTGCATCACACCTGTTGTGCGGCGTGCAACTTCGCAGCATTTGGTCGTCCTCCATGCCTCTCAAGGCAGCCTCATTCCATCCTCTGGCCCTGGTGTCTCCAGTGGCGGTGGTGACGCTCGGGTGCTGAGGTGCAGAGCCCAGACCTGGTATGGGCCCGCAGAGCTGGGAGCCTGGCTCCAGTGAGCAGAGTTGCAGCCAGCGGCAACAAGGAGGCGGTGGAGCTCTGCAGCCAACTCTTCAGTATTGCAGACAAGGCCCCATGCTGGCAACAACTGTCGGAACCTGTCGCATCCTGGATCCATATGGAAGGTCTCCAGCGGTGAGCGCTCAGAGCCAGCCTAGCTCTTGCTGGGGTTTGAGGGGGCTTGATTTGATGAGCCTTTGCTGCGGGGCTGGTCAGAGCAACAGAGCTAGCACTATATTCAGACTTGTGTGGCTAGAGCTTCCCTGGCTGGAGTCATTATTGTAGACCCAACTGCCCGGCTCTACTTTAGGGGCTGGGGGCATGAAACCCTGGAAGTTGGACTAGTGTAGTTGAGTGGCCATTTGGAGCCCTTCCTTCTGTCTGGGCCCCTACCTGGAGATGCTGGTTTGGGGTTGCATTTACCTGATTTGAGGCTACTAAAAGCCTCTTTGGCACCTGGCCCTGCAGCTGACTTTTAAGAGGGGGTGTGGGAAGCAGGGTGCGGTTCGCCTGTTTGGACTGTGTGAAAAACCTGAAGGTGTCTCACCCGTTAGTGCCCGGCGATCTGTCATCCATGTGTACAGGACTCATTTTTGGATCTAGTTCCTGGGGGTGGACCAGTGCGGGAGGATCACCTAGATGAGGAGTCTTCGGGGAGTGGGACACCAAATGGTGAGATGCGGTATCCCCCTCCCTGTAACACCTTTTACCCATCCTACCAGTTAGTATACTTGGGAGCTCAACCCCCCACCACTTTCCCAACACAAACACTTTCTCACGGACAGCTCTCTGTGAGTGAAAACGTACTAACACCAGAGCAGTATATCTGAAATGTCCTAATACAATGGTCACGCAAGGTCAGGCAATTACTGATCATTACACACACCTGACTTCCATCACACTTCCCCACATGGATAAAAGGCAGAGCACGAAAGCACACTCTGAGCAACTCAAATCACACATGAAAGCAGCGGTTCCATAATGGCAGTTTAATACGAGGAGAAAGACGCGATACAAGAAAGGGTTGCAAGAAGGGAAGTACCCTTGACCTTTTCGGACCGTTACGTTTGTGAACCTTGGAAAATAAGAAACCTAAGACCTGGGACAAAAGCTGAACAAACCTCCATTGTGTGTCAAAGGTACCCCGCGTTCTCCCGTGTCGATGACCAGGGGGGTAGGAGCGGTTTCCGCTGTGGTACTGTCCTTGGCTCCTACAACAAAGCAGCACCAGTAAAGACAGCACAGCCAGTGAGTCGGAGAGGCGGATACCAGACCAGCCTGTGTTAAAACCAAGGTTGCAAGCAGTAACAATGTATGAAGAAATCTAAAGAGAGCAGCGTGTGAAACGTATCTGATGAGCGATGCAAATATAATTGTAAACCAGAGGAGTGATTGAACTTTGGAATCCAAGAAACATACCATAGACAAAATGGTCCGGTGCCAAGTAATTTGAAGGTCTCTGTTAGCTGTCCAACGGGTTGGCGATTGTGCAAAGGGGAATGCTAAGATTGAAGTGGTCCTGCAAGGGGTAACTAAACCCTGTGCACATTCAAAAGTCTTCGATAGTTTAATGCAAACTGAACTTGGTCCGAGCCCGGCTGAGGGAGACCAATTGTGTTAGAGGAAGGATCTGAGCCTGGCTGAGGGGGGTCCAGGGTGAACTGTGAGTCACCCGAGACAGAATATTTTCTAAACATTGTAAGAAGGGGGATCTGAACCCGGAAGAGGGGGATCCAGTGTGAATTACCATAATTCAGTATTTACAGAAGGAAAGGAACTTTGTGTTTTGTTTTGATACATCAGGCCCTCTGAATCATGAGACTTTGAAGTAAAGCGACTTGGGCACAGTAGGCCCAGATGCTGGTAATGGAACTGTATCCTTGTGTTGGAGAAGCCAGAGCGTGTGCTTTGCTCAAGCGAACCGCCTCGTCCCGTGCTGAAAATGTGGGGAAAGGAGGCCAACAGCCTGAACATCCTGACATATCATTTTGTGAACACTTCTTTCTTTTTCATGAACACTACCCCCACACTATTTGTGCTTAGCAGTAAGGATTGGTGATAGGTTTTTTAGTATAGGCCCTTTTTTTTGACAGCATTATTATTATTTGATAGTCGTAGCTTGCGTCTATCTGTAGTTTTAGGATTAGGTAGGTGTTTATCACACCCTTGTTGGAGTTCAATAAACATCCTTGAATTGTGGTAACTTGTGTCTCTCTTACTGTTCATACCATGCATTCCTTACAACGGAGGCAGCCTCTTCTTTTTTTTTATTGTGTTTGGTTCAAAAAAGAAATCACATTTCATTAGAACCTTTACAATTATTAGTCAACCAATACAATTAAACATTCACAGAGCAGCCTCTTCCATTGGAACGGTTAGGTGACCCCAATAACACTGCCAGTTAATTGGAAGGGATGCTTATACTCAATCCTATTGGGTAGTGAGCGCTTTAAGTCTCACATTGGAAGTGCCTGTCTATGAGGAGAATGAAGTCAGGGAAGGCCAAGGAAAAAGCAGGGACCATCACCAGAGACATGCTTCAACACCTGAAGCCTGCTTCAGATTAATTGCCTGTGGTGGAGGAGGAGGATCAGTCCGCCATTAAGGGTGACATCATGCTCCTCTTCCAATCCCTTCAGAAGGAGATGGCGTTGACAGCAAAGGATCTAAAGAGCTCTTTTCAAGAACTAACTCGCACAGTGCAACAGAATGAATCTAAACTTGGGGATCTGGAATCTCCCTTTTGTGATCAAGCTTACTCACATGATCAGCTGGAACAAAGGGTGGCAGTGCTCGAGTCCTACCGGTAAATGGCTGAAAAAAAAGCAGGGGGACTCCAAAAACCGCTCCTGCAATGTTGGAATCAGGGGGATCCCAAGCGCCGTTCAGGACTAGGACTTGGAGGAGTACGTCAGAGGGTTGTTCCAGGAGATATTGGGAGATATGACAGTGGATCTTATGCTTGACCGCACACATAGGGTGTTCTCCAACTTTCAGATGCGACAGAATCTCCTTCGTGGTGTCTTGGTGAGAGTCATTTCTTCAAGACAAAGGACCTCATTTTTCAGAAGGCTGCAGCATGGGAAAACCTGCTCCTGAAGGGATCAACTCTTCAGCTTCAAGATCTTTCTCAGGGCATGATTCAGAGGCGCATACTGAGGAGACCTTTGACTAATTGGCTCTCTGATAAAGGAGTCAGTTATAAGTTTGGTTAACCATTTCGCATCATGTTCCAAATGGATGGGACCCAACATCAGTTCACATCTCTTCGGGCAGCGCTAGAAACCCTAAAGATCCCGTAAGTGGACATACACTTGCCAGAGGTGGGTACCTTGGAAAATGAGGCGGCCCCTTAGTCTCAACCAAAGTCAACAAAGAGCAGACGTTGGGAATGCAGAAGGCCCTCTATGGAAAAAAGGGAGAGAAGCAGGGATGGTGAGGCTCTTGATTGAGCGATATGGGTTGGTAATGGCTCCCTTGGAGTCTACAGTTAGATTTAGGTGTTGATGTTTTACTGTTATGCTGTAGGCGGTTGAAAGCTGATGGCAGAGCTTGGGGAGTGTGGGAAACCTGAGGGTATTCTCCCAAGCGAACCTCAAGGAGCCCTTATTCAGGTGGCCAAAGGAAGCTTGACATGCTCAGATCCCAGCTTAGGGGCCAAAAGAGGGAAAGGGAATCACGCCCGAATGGGGGAACCCGGGGTTATGCTCAGGAGATTGCAGCAGCGGAGACACAGTATGTTACCAGGGGAGAGGATGAGGAGAGTGAGATCCCTGCGACCTTTATGGGCTGTGCCACCTCTGCCCCCCTTCTTCCCATTAGATTGCTCTGGCTGAGATCCACCAACCCCTCTGTGTGTAATCAATCCTTCAAAGTCCCAATTTCCATTACACCCAAAATGCATAGCTCCCAGAATGATTGTTTCACCAGTCTACATTTGAGTACTCCCCAACCTCCTTCCTCCTGTACCTCTGATCGTTATTTTCTGTATTCCCAACTTTATCAGACAAAATACTATGATTCCCACAATCCCCTTCCTTCATGCCAAAACCCCAGCTATCCCTGCTTACCCTGCCAACCCTACCAATCCCGTCCCTTTAATTGTCATATTCTAAAATCAAAACCTGCTATGACAGAACACTACTGTTCACACCATCCCCTGTATTCTGTTCTTCATCCCGGGCATTTTCGTCCCTTACACATACCTTCCTTATCCCGTCCCGTGGGATACTCTGACACTCCAATCCCTCCCTTTTCCGATACAAATACTTTTTCACACCCAAGACAATGGACTTAGGTTAAACCTGTGTACCTGACATGTCCCAATCCGAGGGTCAGGCAAAGTCAGACAATTGACTCAAATCTGGTGGTCCTTCCTTTTCACCACAGGGATACAAGGCGGAGCAAGCAAGTGCAGTACGAGCAAGGCGAGCATGGCAGACAGCACGATGAGATGGCTAACACGGGGCAATTCAAGAGAAGGAGAAAGGCGGCAGGGATCAAGAGGGCGGCGAGGAGAGAGGCGACCTTGCTCTTTTTGTCCCAAACCCACAGAGCCTTCATGGAGGAGAGCCTAAGATCACTAACAATGGCACACGTGTCCTGCAGCAGATGTCAGCGGTGCACGGGGCAAACCTATGCCGATAAGCAGGAGCGAGGAAGATTCCACACCCGTGGTACCGTCCTTGACTCAAGAAAAGCAACAGCCAAGCGGTTCATCACAGCCGGTGAGTCAAGTGGAGAATCGGTAAGAGCCGGGCTGTGTTGAATGAGAAGTGCAAAGTGGCAAGTTTGAAGCAAGTTAACAAACTTTGAATGAACTGTAAAAAGGTGGAAAGGGAGACCAGCTGCAAAGGGAAAGAGGCACCACGTGGGTGCTAATTTGAGAGGCTCTGATCGAGCCCCATATGCGAGAAACTACAAGTACCAGAAGGCCATAGGAGGACCAGAAAAATAGGTCAAAGAGGTCTTACAGAGGGTCAAGAAAAATCCCAGTACAATCAAAAGACTTTGGTCTGCAAGCACTATCAAAGCAAGGGAAGTGAATCCCGCATTGAGGGAAAGAAGGAAAATGAATCCTGCATTGAGGGAAAGCAAGGGAAGTGAATCTTGTAACACTTGAGAATAAAGTGAAAAGGAAGTCAAGAGGGGTCCGAGCCTGACCGAGGGATATTCAGGGATAAAGACATCACCCAAGAAAAAGACATTAAGAAATTGAGGGAGGAGAAATCCCACAAGAGGGGTTCAAGCCCGACCAAGCGAGATCCAGGGGTGAAGCCATCACCCGAGAAGATAAAAAGGCAAGAAGGGCCTGAACCCGACAGAGTGAGATCCAGGGGTGAAGTCATCTCCCAAGAATGTAAAGAGAAGAAGATTTGAGCCCGACCGAGGGAGATCCAGGGGTGAAACTATCACCCAAAGTTGATTTGTGGAATACGATCCAAGAAGGGTCAACACCCAGAAGAGGGGGTTAAAGAAACATTTGTTTTTTTTGTTATTTGACCACCTCAGCACAAGACTTTTACAGGAAACGAGACTTGGCCATCGACTATCATGTGAACTGCCATTGGAACTGTCGTCTCGTGCCAGAATAGCCTGAGACTTTACTGTGCTCCAAGCTCCCATCTTACCCTGTGTCCAAAATGTGGAGACCCAGGTTACTGCATCCCTACATATTATTTGAGAACACTTCTTTCTTTTCATAAGAACTATCCTACACCCCTTTTTGTATTAGTTGTGAGGTTTGGCAATAGGTTTCTTAGTATAGGCCATTTGGTGGTCAACCGTTTGGTGGTTGACGCCTGCTCCCATCCTAGATTTAGTTTTAGAATAGGTGTTTTTCCAATCCACATTCAGAATTCATTGTTCAATAAACACCTTTGAACTGTGATCACTTGTGCCTCTGCCTTGTTATCACCATGAGTTTCTCACAGGAGACTATTTAAAGCTGAATAAGAAGCAACCACTCACAATATTAGGGGCATTAGGAGTACATGCCCTCTTTCGGGCAGTTTGCTTGATGTTTACCCCACACAGGGTTGTTCGAAATTTTGCTTTCTTTCTTCTTTTCATTTTTACATTTTACATCCAATTTCATTGTAGGAGGTGCTATACAGCAGAGTACTGGGATATTGTACAATAGCTCTCTGACGGAAGAGGTCAATTGTAGGTTGTAACGTTGTGTAATTTGTTGAGTGGAGGAGATGATTTGGCTGAGGAGGCTTGGATAGTTCTGAAGCTCGGGGATTCCTTTACCTAAACAACTAATGTGTCTGATACAAAATTTGGCTCCATAAATGTGCAGGGACTGAAATCCCCAAGAACGAGGAAAAGCGTGCTTTCCAAATGAATAGACCTCAACGCTGATATTGCCCTGCTCCAAGAGACTCACCTTTTGCAGCGAGATGAGGCAAGGATGAGGTCTCAGTGGTTTCCCCATCAGTATTTTGCCTCTTTGTCGGTTAAGAAGCTGGAGTTGCAATCCTGATAGCTAAATCTCTGCATTTTGAGCAAGGGAGACTGATAAGAGATGTCCAGAGTAGGTATACTGGGGTGAATCTGCGTATAGCGGGAAAATATGGTTCCTTGTAATAATGTCCCCTCAAAAATATCGTCATGCAAAAGAATTGCTGAAAAATTGCTGTTTTTAGTGGCGACATTATTACATGGAACATGCGGGGGACACCCCTGCAACCCCCAAACCCTTTTCTATTTTTCCTTGGAGCGGGAGACAACCCCACAACCCCCGCTGCCGCTGTCCCTATATATATGGTCACCTATATAATGTTGCCACAACCTTTTCCCGGCGACATTATATACGGCGACCATATATATAGGGATATTATTACCTGATACCGAAAATATCTCACTGTGGTGTCTGTGTATGTCTGTATCAGCAAGAGGATCAGTTTTATGCCTGCTTGTTTCCACATATTGCGCAATACCAACGGGCAAAGCTGGTGCTAGGCAGGGCTTTTAACGCAGTATTAGATTACAACCTGGATAGATCTGGAACCCCAACTGAGGAATCTAGCGCGGTCCACAGGCTGTAGCGGATATCGCCACCGCCAGCACCATGATTATTCCCATTTTTCGCACATTCATCGTACTTATTCATGTATTGATTACTTTCTGGTATCTCATTCTTTATTAACAGGGATCTCGTCGGCCACTATATAGGTAGAACTGGTGTCGGACCACTCTTCCATTACTTTACACGTAGATGGGTATGGCTTGGGGGCTGAAAGTCCATGGGATGGAAGTTGAATGACTCACTGCTGGTGGATCCGGCCGATTGCTCCTACATTATTGATAGGCTCATGCAGTATTTCCAGGAAAATCTCACGGGGGATGTTTCAATCTCTGGGGTATGGAAGGCTCTTAAGCCTAATCTGAGGGGAGAGCAGATTAGTAAATCTTCAGCTCGGAAGAAGATTCTTTCGGTTCAACGAATCCGAGCGAAGGAAAGAGTGGTTGAATGGGAATCTCAATATAAGAGCTGGAGCCAGGAAAACATATAGGCAACTTCAAATATCCAGAGCTGAGTTAAAGGCATTATGGGTAGACGATATCCTGCATAAATTGCTTCGGACTAAACACTTCTATTATAGCACATCTAATAAAGTGTCACAGATTCTAGCCTATACGCTCCAAGCCCAGAAGAATAGTACTACCATAGGGGCATTGCGAGATGGTGAGAGTGTACTGCATAACACTGAACCTGAGAAAATACAAAGTCTATCCCAATATTATACTGAGCTGTTTGCAGCGGACCCCCTCAGTGCCCCACGGCAGGAGGTGTTCATTCGCGAAGCTCAGCTGCCCCGTATTTCAGTGGATCAGAGGCTTTCTCTGGTTGCACCCATAACGGCGGAAGAAGGTGCTCACGCTATTTGTTCCCTTCCAGGCAATAAAGCGCCAGTGCCAGATGGCTTTACGGCTGCTTTCTATAAACATTTCTCAGCGGCTCTTTCTCTTCACATTGCAGACTTATTTAATTATTTTGGCGAGACAGGATCTATTACATCTACTATGGGGGAATCAATGCTTTCCTTGCTCACTAAACCGGGTAAGGAGCCCACCCTATGTTCATCCTTACGACGACCAATTGTAGTTCTTAATTATGATTCTCTGATTTATTTGAAAATCTTATCTACGCGCCCAGAGGTAGTTCTGCCTGAGTTGGTAACGGCGAACCAGACAGGTTTTGTACCGGGACATCAGGAGTATGACAACATTGGGCGTACGCTAGATGTCTTAGCCTGGGCGCAGTGCTAGAAATGTGCCATGGCTCTGCTTTCGGTTGATGCTGAGAAAGCTTTTGATCGCGTTGATTGGTCTTATCTGGCCAATGTCTTCGAGGGGTTTGGGTTAAGTCTACAGTTTCTCAGATTGGTAATTGCCAATTTTGTGTTACTGTCAACGCAGATCAAGGTGAATGGGATTCTTTCCGAACTGGTGCACTTGCACAGGGGAACCCGCTAGGTCTGCCCGCTATTCCCACTACTTTTCGCCCTGGCTATGGAAACCTTGCCCTGCATGGTGTGTTTATCTGAAGATATTCGGTGGTTGGATATACTGGATTATCAACACAAACCAGCATTTTATTGTTTGTTTGTTTGTTTTATTTATACTGCACACCGAACCCGGAGGTAACTGGGCACAAAGAATGCATAGGTAAATTTTCAGCGTAGTTACGGACACAGGCATGTTACATATAGGTACAATCAGAGTTCATTTACATCTCAGTTACATACAAGGTATAATGCAAATACATACAAGGAATCAGAGAAGGCAAAGTCACATTACATATAGATGTAGTTTAAAGTCAATTTATATCTTAGATGTAGGCAGAGCAGGTTGGGTATACGTACAGGAAGCGGAGAAAGTGAGCGGTGAAAGTGCAGGTTACATAAAGATATAGATCATAGTGGGAGAGGAGAATAGGTTATTTACAATGGGGCTGGCAGTTAGTTAGTCAGGTTAACTGGTCTGGGCGCTGACTGGCAGATTAGATGTAATTAGAAGCCAGCCAGTGCAAGGTTTTACGCCTGAAGTTGGAAAGGGGTTGGTCAATTCTGAGACCAATGGGTAGTGCATTCCAAAATTGGGCAGCTTTCACTGGGAAGCTGATTCCTCCTGGTTTTATTAATTTAAATCTGGGAATGTTAAGGCAGAAAGTACTTTTAGTTCTAGTAGGGCGGGTAGAGGTTTTTCTTGCTATTCTCTCAGTTAGGTAAGGGGTGCTGCCTTGTTTAGGCACTTGAAGGTCAATATCACTGTTTTCAGCATGATTCTATCCTTTATATTCAACCAGCGGTTTTCTCGTCTAAATTGTGACACATGCTCTCTAGTGGGGATATTCAGGGCTGTTCGTAGCGCATTGTTTTGTAAGATTTGCAGTTTATCTAAGATATACTTGTTGGCGCCCAGGTAGATGGAATTGCAATAATCTAGTTTTGATAATATTAATGTGTTAGCAAGAATAACTCAGCTGGCCTTTGATAAAAAAAAGGCCTGCATGCACTGATTAACTTGTATGTGTAGGCTGAGGAGGAAGCCAGGGAGTTTACATGTTTGCCCAAGGTTAGCACAGAGTCAAGGTAGAAGCCAAGGGTTTTAACTTGTACGAAGATGACCTCCTGTTTTATATGCAGGATTCCGGGGTTATGTTGCCACACGTTGTTTCAATGTTGGAATGTTTTCGGGCGGTTTCGGGCTTTAAAATTAATTTTACAAAATAAAGGGTATTTAATATCTCGGAATCACCAGAGGTGGTGGAGTGTTTGAAAGTGGCCTTCCCTTTCTCGTGTGCATTGCGGTCCCTGAAATAACTGCAGGTGTTCTGAACGTCATGATACACAGATCTCTACATGGCCAATATTGGGCTTCTCTTTGCTAGAGCTTAGCAGGACCTGGCGGGGTGGGTTGAGTTGGGAATTTCTTGGCTGGGAAGGATAACAGCTGTTAAAATTACCTTGTTGCCATGCTTACTTTACGTGTTTCAGGCTCTACCAGTTTGGGTCTCGAGAGCGGCATTTCAGGAATTACAGTCACAGGTGTTCAGGTTGATATGGTACCGGAAAAGCCTGAGAGTAGCTAAGCCTACCATGATGGCAGCCTGGTGGTGCCATATATTTCAAGCTATCTATATGCGGCACACTGACACCTGTTCTGGAGAGCCAGGCGGAAACACAGGCACAGAAGAAAAAACACTGGGTAAATAATGAGCAGGGTGTCTTAGGGCCCCCCTTGCACAGGACATGTTGGCACTCTCTGAGAACTCCAAAACGAGGTGAACAGGGACTACCAACATCTAGTGCCACATTGGAATAAACGGATAAAGCATGTGGGATATATTGACCCACTCAACGGCATTGCCTCACATCACTAAGCTGCATTTGCACAAGAAACAGCAACCTGGCTGCGCTGGCTCCTGCGTGCACCAGGAACTCAAAACTGCGGTTTGGCAGCAACAAAACGATGGCTGCACCATCATGCCTAGCACACTTCAGGCAAAATGGAACAAGGGGACACACTGAAAAAGTATGCCAGTACGTTCTGAAACCTATAAATGGAATGAAGTGAAAAGGAAAGCCTGCCATTGCTGCAACAGCCAAAAATCCCCTTCAAAATGAAAAATGTTAAACCTTTAAAAATGTTACTTTGAGGCTAATTCCATCTGTTAATTCTGAAACCACTATGATTAAAAGGGCCCTTTTATGCCCAGGATATTTCACTGTGCTTCGTCAAAACCAGGCATAATTCCTGAATGAAAGGCGCAGTCAAACCAACTCTGAGAGAAATCAATAAGCAACTTCACTATCACTCACATGGGAACACGCATTTATTTCTTGCCAAAAAGTATCCAGGTTCAGCAGTTCAAAGAGACTTTCTGCCTGATTCATGGAATTATTTGCGCCGAAAACCGGGATTTGTGCGCCATTCTGCCCGCAAATCCCCATTTGTCAAACAGGGATTTGTGGACAGAATGGCGCACAAATCCCCATTTTCGGCGCAAATAATTCCATGAATCAGTTTCTTTAACTCTCTGAGCCAGCTCAGTGGCAAATGTATATATGCTTTAGATAAATCTGCTGCATTCAAGGAAGTGATTACAGCTGCAAAGACAGTGTGGGCATCTGGGGGAGCTGCCAAACCGAATTTAAAGAACGAAATGCTAGCAGTTTTTAAACACATGTGGAGAAATGGGCTTTGCTGACTGAAGGAAAAAAATGGGCTGTTTAAAATAAAGTGTTGAATGAAAGCCTGCTTACTTGTAAAGGAATTATGTTAGTGGTGATATTACACACATAGGCTATCTACTTTCACAGGGTTGTTTTGATTCAGGACCCACAATAAGAAATTAAAGAGTTTAAAACACTTTGGCTGGATTTGCAAGCACTCAGAAAAACCAGTCATTCCAGTTGTCAGCCATGAAACTACCCCAAGGAAGGGAGATACATCATAAATCCAGGACACGTAAGTGAACATTGACAGCTTGAAAAACTTTGAATGGGCCAGGACAAAGAAAGTTCACACGCTCGTCAGATTTGTTTGTGCTCCTGGCTGGGACAATAGAAATCCTGGGACACCAACCTGTCAAGTGTAAGGGGCAATAAAACCTTCAATTAAACTGGAAACCCCACTTTGCATTGAAGGAAATGACAGTTGTTTGCAGTGGGAGGAAGGAAAAAGAATGATCTAGTGACAATGGACTGCCTTTTGGTGCCAAAGGCTATTTCATAAAGAGGCTTTAAAGACTTTTTATTTCTGCAGCAAGAGTTAGTAAAGGTTTGCAGTTTGAAATCTAATTTTATGGGCTTTCTTTTAAAACTTGGTAGAACTCATTGCCACATGGGGAACAGAAGTTACAAAATATGACAGATAAATTGAAAAGTATTAATGTTGCAAACATAAAATCTTGTATAAACATCCCTGGGGATAATTCGCATCTGTGTATAAAAATTGTGGAATTTTAGGACAAATCTTTCATTTTTAAAATGACCAAAATGTATCAGAAAGGCGAAGCAAGGTCGCACATACTGAAGGATTGGACTGATATGTGCTGCACATAAGATGTAACCTGTGTGTATAATTTGCCAAGAGATTGCAAGTGTATAAATGTATGTTTTTGGCAAAATCAGATTTTCAGTAAGGTAAATGTGGGAGTTTTTGGGACATTGTAAAAATCACCTCACAGACCCGACATCATTCCCTTGGAAATCCAACCAGTTGAGAGCAAGGTGGAGACTAGCATGCCTGCCCAACCCAAGTAGTTTAGGGGTGTGCGTAGTTAACCCTGCCCAGCCTACATTTTGATGATGTCATTTTGCACTATAAATTAGGGTCCCTGACAAGACTCTAGACAGATACTCTTCCTGATTTTCCTGCACCGGCGTCCTGTTCCTGGTTCATCTATCCAGATTCCAGATCCCAACTACAAGGCCAAAACATTGCTGATCCTGGTGCAGGGTCTGCTGCAAAACCCACGCATTGCTGATCCTGCTCCAACAAGGCCTCAAATTCTGAGAACCACTAAAATTCCCAAATAGCCAAAGGGAAAAACTGTGGCACTATTGACATCCTGATCCAGATTGGCTTGCTGCCACCCACTGCAGGCGGCTGCCATCCTGCTATCCTGATGACCTACATTATCCAGTGACCAGAATTGCCAGTCTAGAAGTGCTACCTGGTAACCAGTCCCTGCCCAACTGATCCGGTCCTGCTGAATTTGTCCAGCTGTCCTTTGTTAGACCAGATCCGTGTGGTGACCAGAACGCTGACTGTCCAAAATACAAAAACTAAAAAGTGGACTGTGAGTATCAATAGGAACCATAGAAAAACGATAGTATACCTTGTCTTGCCTTGTCCTTAATCCCACTCTCTAAGCCACCCTATTCTTATCCTGATACCTTTTTCAAACTGTCACAATCATTCTTGTCACCCTGCCTTTGATTTCTATTTCTCACACCATCCCTTAGTTATTTTGTCTTGTGAAATCCTAAGCTATTAATCCTGTTTTGAGTGATCGGACTGGCTCCGCCAGGGCGGGCACTGGCGAGCTAGGGTTGAATTCTCGAATCAACCCTGGAGCTTACTGTGTCTCTCTTTGGTGGTCTAGCATGAATGCTCTAATGTAGAGTAAAGCTGTTCTTGTCAAAACTGATTTCCTTTCCTTTTTCACCGCTAAATTTTACTCAAAATGCACCTCACTCTATCTTGCATAACTCACTCAATTTACCAGCTAGAGACTTAATTCCACTTCCATATTGTATCTATGACCTATAGCATTGAAATTTACAATATTTCAAAACCGTTTTGGTAATTTCAGGTGGGAATTGCAAAGTTTCAAGTTTCCAACGTGTCATTTGCTGCAACATGTTTTAAAAGCCTGCCACTCATTTCCAAACTGTATGCTCTTGCTAATCCATTGCTTGTGGTTGTTTGCACCTTTACTTTGTTGCTGTAGTGAAGAATTGTATTTGTTTCAAGGTTTTTGCACACATTCATTATTCTATTCATCCATTTCTGAGTGTCATTTTTAGTATTGCCAGGGTTTGAAATCCGTTTTTCTCTCTTGTCTGGGGAGGGAAGTGCCGATTTCAATTCTGTTTTCCATTTGGCATTCCTGATTACCTGCTGCGTCTGTTTATCCACTCAGCATTGATTATTTGTGGGCTGAGGGAACATTACAGGGGGAAATTCTAACTTGAGTACTATCTTGCCAAAAATCAAAAAGTGCTCCTATTACCTGGTTTTTTGTAGATGTGTCAATAGAGGGTTAAACTAAGCGCATTGCTTACATTCCTATTGTTCTTATCACCTCATTGGTGATTGTATGATTTATTTTGAATTTTAAAATAAATAAATAAATAAATATTACATTTTATCAACCAGCCTGGTTCATGGTCCATTGTGACCCAGGGTATTTGAAAAGGGGGTGTGATATGAGTGGTGTACCATCTCAATATTGAATCTAATCTAGAAACATAAGCATTTCAATCGCGTGCTGCAGACTAGGCCGAGACCAAGGTGTGTGTCGACTGATTGAAATCCTTAACAAATTGCACGTCGATACACCACAAATACATTTCCCTTTCACCTGACAGGCATTTGGGATGATATTGAGTTTCCCCTAAGAATGGACAGAGGGCGGTTTGATCGTTGGAAGGAGGGGGGCTAATAAACATTGGGCCAGATGTATAGGGACAATTTTCCCTTCTAGGCCAAGGAATGCAACCAGGCCTATATGGTTGGGGAGACAGATAAGTTTAGGTACTTGCAGGTACAGCACTGGGTGATTTGCCCACAATTGGCATCTCACGGAAAACTCGCTTCGAGGATTTACTCATGGGGGTTCCTCGGGGGCCAAACTTAACGATCTTTATAGGTTGTTGAATGGGTCTAGATTTAAGTCTCCACATACTTATATGACCAGATGGGAGGAAGATGTAGGCAGGCCTATATACAATCTTGTCTGGTTTAACATCTGGACAAGAGCTAAAAGGACCTCTCAGGCCGCAAAAGTTAGGGAAAATAGCATTAAACTACTGTGCCGTTGGTATCTTACTCCTGTGCGGTTACATAAAATGATCCCTATACTTTCCCCTCAATGCTGAAGGTGTGGAGCGTCTTCAGGATCCTTTTTCCATATGTAGTGGGAGTGTCCCCAAATTCGGGCATTTTGGCAGGCAGTGGTTGCTCAAATTGGAGAAATATGCAGGTTTGAGTTAGAAATGGACCCATTGGTTTTGCCTCTGGGGAATGAGGATGTGAGGGTCATTATAAGCTGAATGCCAGAAGCTCTAGATTGATCACCTCTTTCCTGGTAGTGGCACGTTTAGTAATTGCAAAACATTGGAAATCTCAAATTATGCCTGGTATGAAGGAATGGTGGTCTCGAGTATGGTATATTGCAGCTATGTCCAAAATAGATGGGGAACTGCAGGGGGAAACATCGCAATTTCTAGCGGATTGGACCCCACTGATAACATTTGTGAATGACCATGATAACCCCAACATTCACCATATGCGCACGAGTTGTTCTCCTTTTCACTGCTATAATATATGAATAGAGACTACGTAACTGTGCCGTTGTATGCTCCAGGAACTGAATGTTGCACCTTACTTTGCAATCTGTATGGCTGATCTTGGAGGTATTTTATTTTGGCCTCTAGTTGAGTTTGATTGTAGATATGGTTTTGTTATAATTATTTGAAAACAAAGTGATGGTTATGGAACTGCACTGTACCAGAGGACCGATAGAGACTGATGCGGATTCATTAATAAGAGAAGAGTCATGGAGCTTTAACTTTGATATCTACATGATGTATGGTTATTTTATTTTGTACATTGTTGAATCTGATTTAATACATTCTAAATAATAAAAAAAAGGCTCCTTAGAGGAGTTAACAGAGGTTTCCATGCGAGAGGCGAAAAACGCACCCTTGGCTTGCCTGAAAGCCAACTGGTAAGAATCGGTTGCATGCAGAACAAGACGGGATGTAGCGCACTACGAAATGCACCACTTACGTTCAGCGAACCTGCGGGCTGGCCGCAACTTGGCCAGATCGGACGAAAACCATGGCTCAGAAGGTTGAGAACAGGGTTTGCAGATTTTGAGGGGGGCCAAAGAATCAGCTGCAGAGGCATGGCCAGAGCAGGAGTCTGAAAATTACAGAGAGCTCTCACTGGCTGCTGTTGAGTGATGGCCAGAGTGATATCAGAGTGTTTAATCTTGCCCCAGTGCCTTTTGGCC
The DNA here is from genome assembly GCF_040938575.1 of Ambystoma mexicanum. Lineage (NCBI taxonomy): Eukaryota > Metazoa > Chordata > Amphibia > Caudata > Ambystomatidae > Ambystoma > Ambystoma mexicanum. The sequence goes on from NC_090937.1 coordinate 1,102,371,231, forward strand.
AGACAAGGTAGAACCACTGGGGGAAAAATAGAGGGAGACTGGGCCGAAAAAGGAATGATGGTGTGGTCTGGCCATAATACAGGCAAAGGGGCAAAAGAAGTGGCAATCAGAAAAGGAGAGAATATAAATTCAAGAGTGTTACCTGAGTGGTGGGTGGGGCCCACTACTGACTGGATGAAACCCAGCTCTGAGAAAGTGGAAACGAGGCAGGATGCCTGTGTATCCCTGGGGTCATTAGGATGGAAATTGAAATCGCCCACCACCAGCACCTCAAGCTGAAGTCTGAGGTCAGCCACCAGTTCAGGTAGAGCCGAGAGGAACAACGGGTCAGGTCCAGGAGGGCGGTAAATCAGTAAGAAATGTCGTAGAAGCAGAAATCACAACCTGGAGATGCGAAGCCTCCATAATCATGGTGTGCTGAAGGGGCTGCGTAGAGCAAGACAGATTAACGTGATAAATCATGGCAATCCTGACTCTAACCCTAGGTGGGGCCCTGTCCAGGTGAAGGATCCAGTACTGGGTAGGGAGGGCATGAACCAAAGGAGGAGACGACAAGGCTTTGAGCCAGGTTTCAGTAACAAATGCCAAGTCACGAAGATGATCCTGCAAAAGAGTATGGCCGTCAGCGGCATACGCATGGAGTAAGCATGCATTAAAAAGCAAGCATTTCTCCTCGAAGTTCATTCCCTCAGCTGCAGATGGTGTATCAGGGATATCACAATACCAGCCCAGGGGAAACACGGTCTTAGAGGGAGCCATTTTGATAAGCAAGCTACGAGAGTATGATATAAATGCACCACCAGAAGGTCATTGGGGTCGCAGGAGGGACATCCCAAAGCATGGCAGAGCTACGGGGGGATCCTAGCTAAGGAGGAATCATGCTGCGGATGGTAGCCACAAGCATTATCCGCTGGCTGCAGGAGCCACGGACGGTACGATAGGCACTTTCCCCTTATGGACAGTTGGACTACTCAACAACTGCAGTGGCCTGATTATTTTACAAGTGTATGAGAGTTATGAGTCCTGGTAGAAAAACTACCAGTGTCAGGTTTGACCCGGATAGTCTTAAACCAGAAGTGATATCGTTCATCCAGAAAACCAGAAGTGACAGAGTTCACCCAGAAGCATAATAAATTGGAATGAGGGTTTGCCAGTTTGGTTGAAGCCCAGGAATGACAAAGGAATGTGCTTAAGATCAGTTCCACTTGGGGCCTGGGCAGTGCTAGGGTCGCCCGTAAGCTTACTCTAAATAAATACATTGGGCCTCATTACGAGTTTGGAGGTAGCCATGCCGTTCTTACTGTGTAATGAGGCCCATTGTCTTTGAGTAAAATATTTGAAAAAATTGTATGAAATGTGTAGTGGGGCATAGTTTTAAAATGTTTTTTTATTTTGTATTCATGGTTGGTTTATTACAAACCTTTCATATTTTATGAATCACATATCCATGAAAATCATTGCATAGAAAAATACATATTCTAACTCTAAAACAATATCTCATATTACAATATTCCTAAAACAATATCTCATACCGCATTAGATACAATTTTACAGTACAAAAGAGTATTAAAGAAACACTTAATGTAGGTTAAAACCCTCATCTAAAAATTATATCAGTGCAAATACAAAAGGGTACATTTCCCCCAATAGCAGAATATTCCACCATTCCTCTACCGTCAGTGTCTGCATGTCAGTACCATATCTGCCTAGGTTTCGCGTTCTCATACCAGTCAACTCTGTACAACTTAACAGAATATGCTTCATCGTTTCAATTGTACAAAACTTCAAGCATGACCTACAGGTAGAACTTCTGTGTCAGCATACTTGCGCTTAGCCAACACCTCCTCCGTAGGATGCAAATTCATACACAAGCGCATTAATAGATTTAGATGGTACAGGCTTCGGAACTTAGTTAGATATTTAGGAGGAATATTCACACACCTCGACTCATTATTAAAATGTGAAGATAGCATATATTGCTGTCTTCTATCTTGGGTGTCAATCCAGTCCTTACGCCATAGTTTTGCTTCAACTGCTTCAGGATTTATCAGAATATCTATTGTAGTTCCCATGTTATTTAAGCAGTTCATGCATTTTGACTGCCAGGTCTTCAATAGCCAATTTAATTCCTTGCTTTTCGAAATGTTTACTATTTCAAATGGAGGGGAAACATTTACGAGAATGCATTTTTTAAACAGGGATAGCGTCCTCCAAAGAACCACCGAATAAAGTGATAATAAACATAGTTCATATCTAATGGAGGAAATTGGTAACCCCCTTGGGAGATGAGGAACTTTCCTCCAAAAAGCACCCTCTAATTGCCCCCAAATTTGCCAAGAGAGGATCAAACCAGCTTCTGCTCTGAAAGTTAGAATCAGGACTACCTTTTGTTTGTAAAAGGTTCAAACTGGGAGGTTTGTGAATTTACCATATTTTACCAGAAGCACCTGGCCTTGGGCCGCTAGACATTTCACTTTAGATCTTAAGCCCCGTTCCCGGGGGTAATCATTTATACTACTGTTTATACAGACACCTAGGTACACCATTGAAGTCACAGACTCCAGCCTTTCTTGACCCACAACCCATTTAAAGGAACATTTTTGTTTACCACTTAGTGAACTCAAAATCATAATTTTTGATTTTTTACATTTATCCTCAGGTCATTTTTTTCCATGTAATCTTGTAGTGCCTTAAATCTACGCTGCAAGCCTATGGGGGTTTGGCCAATAAGGACCAAATTGTCCGCATAGAGCATCCAGAGTAGTACCCTTCCCTTTATTTTCAGAGGAAACGCATTAACATTAGCCAAACTACTGTGTGTGTCAGATAAGTATAAGTTGAATAAAGCGGGAGCTAGAGTGCATCCCTGATTTAGATGCCTATGTGTACTGTTTTTTTTTTATAGGAGGCCTGCCGCATTTAATCTGAACTGCAGCGTAGTAGATGAATAAAGCGTTTTAATTGAACTTAACAAATCCATAGGGCAATTCCAGGATGTCAATTTGATCCATAATGTATCTCTGTTGACTCTGTCAAAATCTTGTACCAAGTCTATAAAAGGCAGGAATGTTTAGTACCAGTTCTTACAGCTCAAATTTTTAACATATTCAGCAGAACATTTTTTAGGTTTGTTTCCACTCACAAATCCCGACTGCCGGGGATCAAATGGGCCTGCTAAGACTCCCCATTTAAGCAGATGTTGCAAGATCATAGAGGCAAAGAGTTTTCCCAAAATATCCAAAAAGGCAATAGGGCGATAATTTTTGGGATCTGACCTATCACCCTTTTTGAATATTGGTACTATTACTTCTGATTTCCATGTGTCAGGTATAGCTCTCACCCTCATCACCTGGGTAAACAGCACACATATAAAGTCAGCACAAGGGCGCAGAGCTTCCCTAAGCATCATATTAGTAAGACTATCCGGGCCCGGGGCTCGAGAGGAGCTTGAGAGGAGCTCAATTTCGAAATCAAGCCTTCAATATCCTCCTTTTTAAAGGAAAAGGTACATTCAAAATGTCCTTCTTAACCGAGGAAATTGAGACAAACAAGGTACAACGACCTTCTGATACTACATTAGATATTAGTGTGACTTGTGGGGCTGCATTTTTATTAATTAACTCGCAGATGTGGCAACTGTTTTTTTGACAAATTGCCTTAAGCATTATTTCAACATCAAGGTGCGACCTCTGTATTTTAAATGAAATCAGACAATTTTTATATCACTGTTTTGTTTTCTTTATCAAGTCCTCTCGACATCCATTCGGTAGTCGAGTTAGTGACCTAATAGTGCGCAACGATTTCCTTTCTTTAACCAATCTGAGGTTGTAAGTATGTTTATGTCGCAATTCAGGTTTCCTATATCCCTCATTGACTTCTTGAAAGTCACAAAGTATGGAATCATAATCCAAACCCACTTTATGTTGCTCCGAATTCCGCTTATGTTTATGCGGGACATTAGCTGCAACATAAGGTTTGATAACCAATCTGTTTCTTCCTTGAGAAACCAGAAGGTTATCACAATCTTTATCTACGTGTTTCCTTTCCTCCCATTGCCATGTCATCTTCAAAGGAGAATGATCACTCTGCCTCATTGGAACAACCAGAAACGTTTCTATGAAAGAAATCAGATTAGCTGACACAAAAAAGTAGTCAAGAAAGGTGCGTTGCTTTTTCTGAGACCAAGTAGGCTTCCCCGGTATATCTCCCTTAGTCTGACCATTCAGCATGTGCAATTCCCTCTCCTTCATTCCATGCAGCCATAGCTCCGCCCTTTCTTGTAGCGGGAGACCTTGAGGGGAAACTAAAGGTCTAATGTTCCCATCCTAGCATTTTCTATTTGGGTCTTCACATACAATAAAAAAGAGGTCTTCTAGTTGGATGTAGCACTCATCTTTTAGGTCTATTACACATTCACAAAATCAGCTGTGTTTATCATTGCAGGGTTCCATTACAAGTTAAATATCACCCCACTTTTCTTCCCTGTGCTGAGCCTGGATCAATATTCAATACCAACATTATTTAAGGAGGCACAGAAGCCATCACAAATCAGAGAAGTACGAAGCCGGGTTTTCTGCAAGCACAAGATATCATGGCAGTCTACTGCCAGTGCTTCATCATTAATCAGATGTGTGAAGCTTGGGTATTCCACGAGTCCACTACAACAATACTTTTGGTTTCCTTTGCCTCATGTTAATAATTCCTGGGACCAGCAAGGGCCCCAGCTAACCATCCCCAATCCTCATTTTCAAAAAGCACTTTGGAGGCATCCAGCTCGTCAATAACCTCCCTGGCTTGCCCTTTGCATTGGAAAAAAGTAACTCTTAGAGGGCAGGTGGTCTCTCCTTTACTTGTAGAGGGGTTTCCTTCCCAGGCCCTCTCTTGCAAGTCAAGCTCCGATCTTTGACTTCTCAAGTTTCCAATAGCTGGTCCAGAGAAGGTTTTCTCAAAACACAATAACTTCTGATCATCATCAGCTATAGCCCTCGGATGCGTTATCGATATGCGTTCCCTTAAATCAAACCCCAGAGGTAGCATTGCTGGGCCAGACTCCAAAAGTGTTGTCTTCACCATACTTGAATTTAAATTGAGTGTGACCCATTCCATTTGTGATTCCTTCACAAATTCCACCACCCTTATATCATCAGATTCAATAAAACCTAAGTTCAGATTATGGGGAAATAATCTTAAAACCTTGTTATGATTCAAGATGAAACCATTTTGAGACCATAATATTCTCTCTAAAGATAGTTTAATTTATGAGTCTTTTTTCCGCACCAAATTTTCCTTGCGCTTATTTCATAGTTAGTTATCAGTGGTGCCCCCAGAAATTTTTCATAGGGTGGCATGATGAGGTCACTGGAAATCTTGGGGTGGCACACCAAAACAAACACAAGCTCCGATCTTTGACTTCTCAAGTTTCCAATAGCTGGTCCAGAGAAGGTTTTCTCAAAACACAATAACTTCTGATCATCATCAGCCATAGCCCTCGGATGCGTTATCGATATGCGTTCCCTTAAATCAAACCCCAGAGGTAGCATTGCTGGGCCAGACTCCAAAAGTGTTGTCTTCACCATACTTGATTTTAAATTGAGTGTGACCCATTCCATTTGTGATTCCTTCACAAATTCCACCACCCTTATATCATCAGATTCAATAAAACCCAAGTTCAGATTATGGGGAAATAATCTTAAAACCTTGTTATGATTCAAGATGAAACCATTTTGAGACCATAATATTCTCTCTAAAGATAGTTTAATTTATTAGTCTTTTTTTCCACACCAAATTTTCCTTGCGCTTATTTCATAGTTAGTTATCAGTGGTGCCCCCATAGGGTGGCATGATGAGGTCACTGGAAATCTTGGGGTGGCACACCAAAACAAACACTTTGCTGAATGGGCCAGTGGGGAGGGCAGCATTTTTAGAAGGGTGGCCGTGGGCCCCCTTCGCCACCCCTTGGTGGCGCTCTGTTTGTGATGTATGAAATCTGGACTGATTCTTCCCTTTTTATGTTTTAAAACGACTTCCTGACGCTTGAAAGACCCAGTGCTGGCATCCAAAGGAGCAGATACAGTCGCCTGTGTGGATGACTTTCTCACTGTCTCATGTTCATTTTCAAATTGGGTCTTCAGCTGATTACAGGGGTCAGTCCTTTCCTTTCTTGTTCGCTCTTCCAAATCATCCTCTTCAAGCCCTGCGTTATTTGAATATGATGACAAGTTCATTAATATGTTTTTTTCTAACTCTTCATCTTGTTTACATGGACATTTTCCAATTCTTGTAAATTTCATCAGGGTAGTTTCCTTGGAGACCTTTTTTTCCCTCGCATTGTTGTCTTTTTGGGTAACCATTGTTGATCAAAAGCAGTTTGTTCATGAAGAGGTGGGGTTCGAAACTTGCGCAAAAACTTCTGAGAATCGTTAGATTTTAGTTTCTTCCCCATTTGCATGTTTTTTTTATTTTTTTCCCCCTTTTACTGTTCATTTCCCCTTAAGCCTTTTCTGCTTTGTGTAGTGGGACATAGCAGGGGGGAGGAGGGCCTGGGCGGGGTGGGAGGGTCCGGGGGGGGGTTGCGGTTCTTTTGCCCTGCTATATTTCAGCCTGTTTCTTGCACCAGGTCGGCGCCTTACTGTGCTCTTGGCTGCCTTTTCATTTCCACTGCAATCAACATTGCTCAGTTATTGGTGGTCCTAGTTTTGTGTAGATGCCAGCATTAATGGTGACTGTTCCAATTACTGCCTTAGCACTGTTTGCATCAGTTTTCTTTGTTTAGACACTACTAAATATTAAGAGATGTCTGTGTCCCCCAAATTGGATGCATCGCACACCACTGTGCTAATTGTGCTTGCATTATTTACAGTGCTACAGACATACTCTCAATGCATTTATTTCTTCTTTGTTTGAATAGAGTTCATACGGCTTTACAGTAGCTTCGGAGCACTATAGCCAGGGGTAAGGGGAATGAGTGCAACACCAGTTTTTAATGATGGCCCTGGTCTTTTGGAGTGGTTCTTCCGATACCATGTGAGAGACATAGAAGGCTTATGATCTAGGTGATGACGTCAGAGGGTGGGGGGACTGGTGGGTGCAAATGCACCGAGGGGGTTTACAGGCTACTACAGAATACCAAAAAGCTGTCTTTGAGTGAGAGGCGAAGGTGATGGTGAAGGGAATTTGCGACAGTGGAGCCTTACATGCGATGGTATCGCCCACTGATCTTCTTGTATTTATCGGGACTGATAGATATTCGGTTCTGTGAGATCAACTTAGATGTCGGGCCGGCTATTATTTCTGGAAGATGTTATAGAGGTATTCCAGAGCCATGTATAGAGCATCTGGTGGAAAAAGCATAGCGTTCGAATGGAGACGTCTTTCCCTGATAGAGAGACACAGCACATATCAACCATTAATGAAGTGATAGGATCAAAACAAAGAAGACGGAAGATAGAGGGGTGATGGGAGGAAAACAACAAAGAAGGAACATACAGGGGGCACCAATTTTTACTGGATCTTTGGAGTTTACCTACTATCGGGGCCCAGCACAGAAACCTTTGCAATAACTCAATGTTGGGCATGGTGATCTGGTGAGGTAGAGCTGGGTGATCGGGTGAAGTAGAGGGAGGAAGCCTTGCTACATGCAGAGGCAATGGAAACGACTTTTGGCGTAGTAGTGTATATTAAGCAAAGAATACCAAACATGGCAACTAATCCTAACTAAATATTATTAGCTCTGTGGTGGGGGGAGCCAGCCTATCAGGTGGCTAGGAACGCAGGCTTGAACTGCCATGACGGCCGGATCCCTACACTGCCATCTTCCCCCGCCCTCTGCCCTGTTCTTTTTTTTTCTCCCCCTCCGACCTCCCAATTTACCGTACCTCTGCGGCGGTGGCACTCCACGCCACCACCGTTCCTCCCTCTCTGCTCCTGCAGGCCACCATGAAAAGGGAAGAGGGGCTCCACACGGAGCATCACTTCCCTTTCCATGGCGAACATCTTTGAAAATCCTTTTTTTTTAGCACCCCTTGTTAACGTTTTGGCAACCCGGGGTTGCTAATAGCTTTAATCCCCTGTTGCAAGGGCTGGAACGAGGCTAATGGCCCACAGACCTCGTTATCTGCCCTCACTTCGCTGGGGCCAATAACTTGTGCTCCCAGGCCGTTACCCCTGTTCCATCCCTTGGAACTGGGGATTAACGCCATATAGTATTTTTGAAGAGTGATGTGTTCGAGAACATACAGAGAGTCAAGCCATGCTTAGAAAAATTTTGATGCACCCCATTATGACCAATCACTTTCCTTGATTTCCTATTGAAATGCAAATTGCATAGCGTGAGAGAGCGAATCGTAGCTATCTGCATCTATTGCTCTGAGAACACCCTGAACATTTGTTCAACATGCTCTCGTTGCCTTGCCACAGAACTTTGAAGTAATGCACTTCTTTAAAGTATTTCTGGGCGAATAGGCATTAAAAATAGACCAATAAAGCCATGTTTCCAAAAATAAAAGCAGCTTTCTCTCCAACAAGTTGAAAAGTGCCCACGCTTCCTTCGCGAGTTGCCTGGCTCGTGTCTATCTCTGTAAGGGCAGGACCCTCCTGCCTCACTGTGACAGTATGTGGGCCTCGCCAGCTGTGCTAGATTTTCCCGGGAATAGACGGAAATAGAAATGAGTGGCTAATATCATAACCCTCGCTCCTATCCTTCCTTTCAATTGGCTTCCGACCAGGAGTGTCCAAGCTTCAACTACACATCCTGCATACTCTGTAAACCTCTCTCCTATGCACTGGCATCACCCAGCAGCTGGTCTAATCCATGGGAAGCCGGACTGTTCCGGGGAATGGAAACTGCGCTCTTCATCTCGGTGCAGTCTGATACATTTCTCTTATGAAAACACAGATGTGCTAAAAATGGACATGTTGCCTGTTGCCAAGTTTTCATTTGTCCAGGATTTGTTTTGTATTGTACACGAATAATTTGCCAAGAGAAGATAGTTGCTATTTGCGTACATCCAGGCCCTCAAGTGCACAACATAGTACAGTTATCAACTAGGTAAACCAACTTTGCAACAAAAAAAAAGAGAATTATAAATGCAGGCCAGAGGCACTTACAAAATGTGATTTGCTTTTTTTATTTGAAATGGACATTTTTATTGAATGGTGCATCAAACCAAATCCCATCCATGGGATTCCTGATTTTTGTGCTCCCGAACACATGACCAAATTCCAAGGCCTTTTTTGGATCCTTTATAGCCTTTGCCACATCCGTCAGGTATCTGGGTCTTTAGCAAAAAGTGGGTCATCAATTTCCATGGAGGCTATTTCTTGCTCCATAAGGTTTAAAGCTTCTCTTCCTCTTCACCCATTCTCGCCCATCTCCAGCCAATCTTTGCCAGCCAGCTGATTCATTTCAAACTTGACTACGCCAGCACCCAACTTTCATTCCCCAGAAATGCACACAACCACCTTCAAAGGGTTCAAAGAATGTCTGGGAGACTGATCACTGGCCTAACGAAAGGATCCCACATGAACCATAAAGGTCCGCGCACTTGCGCGATCTGAATGACGCAGGCCATGGTAAGATCGTTGTTTTGTCCTCCCCTTGCTTCCCCTTCCTTGCCTCGTTGCGCCTAGAAACACTTGTGTACAGACACGCTATAAATGCCACATCATATCATATCCTAGCCACCCTCCTAGCGCACCTTCACAGGGCCCTTGTATTTCCTGGAGGCAAATTCACAGTGACTTACCTATTGAAAGGCGTAGTCCCTATATTGACATTTGGAAATTGACCGGTTATGAATCATCACCTTGCTGTGGACTATAGAGAACAAATGCTCTTCACAGCCTCTCCAAAGATCTGGAACCAGCTCTATCTTGTAAATAAGACCCTGGATTCTGTATTCCATTGGGAAAGGTCCTCAGAAAACCCTTCGATTCGACTAATCTGCTTAGGATGTGAGCGGCCTGCTACCCTCCTGCTTGCATGATCCGCTATCGGTAGCGGAAGCCCTGCCTCTCTAAGAATGACGGAAGCCTGGAAGGGCCTGGAAGTCTACACCAACCATGGTCATAGGACCAGGACACTCACCAAACAACTAGCCTTATTTGATGGTGGTTGTTGCAAGTTTACCGCTTATCTTGAACGTGTGAGGAATAGGAGGTAAGTATACCACAATTTAAAAAGGTTTCGTTTCGAATCTAAAGTATGATCTTATAATAGAAGCCGTTTGGCAGTACCAATGTCTGTCTCCCGCGCACAGCTGCCATCTATTGCATTAGAAGGTTCACGACTCTGGAGGGTCTGCGGTAGGCTGCGGTGCACGTCCATCCCAGCCACTGCAAGTGACATGTTAGGCACTAACGCTTTGAAGAATAACTTTTTTCAAGGACCCCCTCCATGTTTAATTAAATCATTGCTGGACATGAGAAGAATATCCTGACAGAAGTGTCTCCTGCGCCACCCCGTTCTTTTACCTCACCACAGTTCGTACATAGGTACTACCTGCCAGATAGTGAGCTATACTTGTGCCAGATAGTGAGCTATACTTGTGCCAGATAGTGAGCTATGCTTGTGCCAGATAGTGAGCTAGCCTTGCGCCACAAAACCTACTCTATTTTATTTATCTGGCTGCTCCCGTCCTCCATGCAGGTTTAAATAAAGGTCCCTTTGCCTTCCAATCTATTTCTGTTGTAGACATTGGATCTTGGTCTTGCAAATCCTTTTTGGGGATTGAATATTTGTGTGACCCTTCTCACATCAGTATTTTGCTCTTATGGCACGGATGAGGTGGGACCTTCCACATGGGTTCGTTAAGGTAATTTTGCCTAAATCATGCAGGTGGGGCTGCATCTCATGACCCTGTATAGAAGCAGGAGACAGCCAATGCCTGAGAGGTCCCTGGGACTACCGGTGGAATGGGTCATGGGGCGATTTGGTGACCTAACAAAGGGATTCAGGGTATTTAAATGCTGAGGTGGCGCAGGAGGGGATGACCGTTTTCAGGACTTCATACATGACAGTGTCTGCATGTGTTGTGCTGACCGGTGTTGCTTACAGAGGATAGAGTTGGATGAAAAGAGAAAGTTGCCAGGAGGATTAGAAGCTTTGGAGAGAGGCACACACAGCAGCCTGCCCTGAACCACAAGGCTGAACAGGAATTTGAAAGTGGCTAGGGCGCCCATTTCCATAGGCAGCAGCACAGGACCAGACATGTAACAGACCCAGCTCTTTTACAGAACTGACCAGGGCGAGGAGAAGTGCTGTCAGGAATGTGAAAGAAAACATGGAAGGCAAAGGGAAGAAAAGGGCATTGTTAACTAGTGAGCGGGAAAAACAGGGAAGAGACCCTGTAGAATGGTGGCATAGATGGGATTCTAGAGTACAAAATGTAGAAGGGTAGGAAGGTCAGGTAAGAGGTCACCAGGGTAGGAATTGGGTAACAGTGGGTGGAAGAGCTAGGTCCCCATTAATACAACACGAGAGGTCATGAAGAGAACCGCCTTAAAGGGATGTCCGATTGCACGCAAAGAGAAGGCGCGCGCATAGCTGGAAGTGAGTACGACGGGGTCTTGAGCACTGCATGGGAAGCTGTACAGTTCAGGAGACTACAAAGGGGGGAGGAGGGCTCAGAAAGTGTGGTGAACGACGAAGGCAGGAAGGCTGGGCGCCCTGGTGGAGCAAGCTGCATATATGGAGCAGAGAGAGGGAGTAGACACAGAGGTTAAGATATATAGCGGTGGGCTCTACACTTACTGTGAACCAATTAGAAGTCCTAGTGGGCGGGGTAGAAGTAGTGATAATGCAGGTTAAATGGATCTCACTTGAATGCGTTATGTAACCGTTGTGATGTCATCTAATGGTGATCATAAAAACTGATGGGAGGGAGACCTTTATAGATATAGTTAGACTATTGCCTAGAGAGCTTTGCTGCATGGAAAGATGATATGAAAGGTTATTTATAACGTGCTTTATACACTTAGGTTTCTAAGCGCGGACCCGGGATCGAACCTGAGTTGCTCCGTGTCGTCTTGCTTCCAAGGCGAGCATGTTGCCCCTGAGCTATCCTCCCGAGACAAATGGGTGCGCGGGTTAAGGGCTTGCACTCTAGCACATGGTTCCCATTACCTATGGCAAAGGGATGCCGCCCTCCTGCCTGTCCTGCAAAACCGTGGTCCCCGTTGTTTGACCCAACTCTTGACACCATTGACGCCTGGTAGCAACTGAACCTGGTCTCCCAATCCCCGGTGTGAAAAGCAAGAGCCACAGCATGATTATATATAAAGGGTCATGGGTGACCTGCCATGGGCAGGTGGCAAAGTGTAGTTGGATATGTCCTCACATGTTTACCTGCTCTCTGGCTGCGCTCCCCTTCACTTTGCCCAGGATCCTTAGAACTGGCATAATGCCCCACAATGAGTACTTATGAAATTATATAGACCTTGCAGGCTGGCTCACTGACTTTTACAATTTCCTTCCAATGCAATCTTTTCTTCACCTCTTTCGCATTCCCTTCCTGTGTGCAGGCACCCGTATCTCTCAACGTAGGGGACACATGGACTAGGGCACCTGTGCAGTGGAAAAGGCAGCTTTTGCTGGTAGGGGGTGCAGATAACCCCTGAAAGGGCACCAGCATTCAGAAGGATCCATAGGTTATCCCTCGCGGGGTGGTGAATGTTTCCAGTTGAGGGGCTTAAATATGTTCTCACATTAGCAGAAGCGACTGCGTGTAGGGAGGGAGCCTAAAATAAGTGAGAAGGGTTCAGGGGTCCCACCCCTGAGAACCTTTTTAAAATAATGAGCTAACGCATTTTGAAGCATTTTTTTTGGAGAAAGAGTGGGTTAAAAGCCATACAAATTACAATTGGTTCTTTAGGGAAACAATCGAGAAAAATGTTTCACAGCCAGTCCTTTCTGGTGAATATTTGTGTGGAGGGCCTGCATATTTTTTGAAATTACCCAAGCAACCGAGCATAGCGAGGTAGATCAAAATAATTAAGAGGTTTTCGGTGGGTTCCCATGCAAATATTTCTTAAATAATGTCTTGAAATAATGTATTTTGCAGAATAATCTCGGTGAAAAACGGTGTAAGAAGCCATGCAATTTATATTTGGTTCTCTAGAGTGACACATGAAAAAACCCAACAGTACACTACACAGGAGCACTTTAAACAATTGGCGGATAAGACTGGATCCACAGCCTATCTATGCCAATCATGGCAACTGTAAATCCCTTGCAATCCATTGCATGGGGCTGCTGCCACAATCTGCTTGCCAGTAATGGTCACTGTATTTTATTATTATTATTTATTTATACCGCGCCGTAGGCCAGCAGGCATCAGAGCACTGTAAATAACATGCATGACGCTGCTGCCACAACCTATCTATGCCAGCATTGGTTCCAGTAAATACCTTGCAGAGGCTGCAGCAGCATCCTTTTAATGCCAGAAATGGTTACTGTAAATCACATGCATGAAGCTGATGCCACAACCTATCTATGCCAGCATTGGTTCCAGTAAATACCTTGCAGAGGCTGCAGCAGCATCCTATTAATGCCAGAAATGGTTACTGTAAATCATATGCATGAAGCTGATGCCACAACCTATCTATGCCAGCATTGGTTCCAGTAAATACCTTGCAGAGGCTGCAGCAGCATCCTAATAATGCCAGAAATGGTTACTGTAAATCATATGCAAGAAGCTGATGCCACAACCTATCTGTGGCAGTAATGGTCACTGATCACTTCGAACATGAACTTAAGCTGCAGCCACAACCGATCTATGCCAGTAATGGCCATTGTAAATCACATGCATGTGGCTACTGCCACAATTTACCTATGCCAGAATGATCACTATAAATCACTCGCTTGACCCCGAGTGAGCTGAGAATCTATTATGCCAGTAAAAGTCACTGTTCATGAAAACTGGCCAGAAATCAGCATTACTCTGCCCTCCACCCCCACCCTCGCCATACAAGCACATGCACACACATACGCATGCCCAGACACATGAACACACACATTATGATGAAAACATATGCATGCATACATGCAGAGCTACAGATACACTCAACTAGTCTTACACACACTCACACCATGCATTCCATTCAAACACACATGCAAGCATACATACACATCACAAAAGTACCCTTACCTTGGGTCTTCTGTTCTGCCTTTTGGCAGCAGAGGCACAGGGGGCAGCAGCATGGCACAGCAGTAGGCGCTAGGTGGGAACAAAAACAGATCTACAGTAGCGCAATGCCATTGGGCAGTGTGGTTATGATGCAACTCAGGTATGCTACGTACTGTCCCGCGCGCATCAGTGCACTGTGCAAGCATTCATATCGAAGTGACAGGGGGGTGACCAACCAACAAAGTCCCAGGTTCCACCATAGCACCTGGGTTGGCTCTGCAGAGTGGTGTCTCCTATGAACTGGAAGAAAACATGCCCTTTTATTGTGTCAGTCATTGTCCTTGTGTTTTTCTAGCATGCACTTAATCTCTTGTCATGCATGCAATTGTTCTGATATGTCAATGTGACTGTATTTGTGAAGTGGCCTCTTAACATTCTTGCTCCCTCCATGTTCATTGAATCCTCTATGAGGAAAGCTGGGCATTTTTTGAAGTTTTTTAATAATACCCCTTCTAAGCAGAATACATAGACATGCATGACAGAGGTTTGTTTTTCACAATGTTAGTCAGTGGTTGTCCCAAAAGAGAGTAGTGTAGTATACCGCTATACTGATAAAGTGAAATATTTGTTTGGGGCGTATTAGAAGGGGAAGGGCAAAACATTTTGAAATCAGAATTTTTGGCTTCCTATTCTAAAAAATCCTCCACTCAACCTCTCTATACTATCTAACTTCTGCCCTATTTTGCTTCTTCCTTTTCTATCTAAATTACTGGAACGTATTGTCGATGCACATGTGCCTGTCTTTCTTAACTCTAACTCTCTTCTTCCTCCTTTTCAATCTGGGTTTCACTCTCGTCACTCTATTGAAACTGGTCTCTTAGCTGTTTCTGATTTGCTCCTTTTGACCCGCTATTTTAAACTCTTTTCACTTCTTGTTCTCCTTGACCAATAGGCTTCTTCCGACACTGTGGACCATAACATTCGTTTATCTTCCCATCATCATCTTGGTTTTCATGGTACTGTTTTGACTGGTTTCACTCCTATCTCTCCAATCACACTTTCTCTGTCTCATGGGCTGGTCATGGATCCTCCATCCACCCTCTTTCTTATGGGGTTCCCCAAGGCATTGTGTTGGGTCCTCTTCCTTTCTCTCTTCCCTCTCGCTGCTATAATTTCCTCCTGTGGCTTTGCTTATTACTTATATGCCGATATCTCTCAACTTCTTCTTTCCTTTTTTATCTGCATTTCTCTCTTTCTGCCTGTCTGCTTTCCATTCAGTCTTGAATGTCGAATCACTACCTTCACCTCAATCCCTCCAAGATGGAGGTTCCTTTCTTCTCTGCTTCAACTATTCCCCCCTTCCTCTTTATCTATATTAATATTTGCAAGTGCTGCCAAACTTCCTATTTCATCCTTAGATTTTCCCCACCTTTTTTATTGCTCCTGCTTTCTTCTTGCCCTTCCTGCTTATCAACTTGATCCTCTCGGTTCTATTTATCACTCCTTGATTCGTACTCTCTGGAACTTAACCCCCTGTGATTCCATTTCTGTCGCCTGACACTCTTTGTACTGTCTTTTCTTTGAATCTTGCTTGCTCTTTAATTTTCTATGTCTGGTATTTTAGTTTCTACATGGTCTAGCTCCTGTGGGGGGTCGGAAGAAGGAGTCAGACACATTGAGGACTTTAAGAACTCTATTGCTAAAGGGATCACCCTGCCTATCTAAAGAAACTAATTGTGCTTGTCTTTCGTAGAAAGTTCCAAAGTAAAATTGTCCTTGGTCCAAACCTAACTCTACCTGGCCCTACCACTAGTTAAATCAGCCAAAAGAAGGTTTTTCTTCTCCTGCATTTCTCATAGTTGCAGATAGTCTCTGTATGGAAATGTCTCTCTCTTGTACTTTATACAATCTTCTTTGTATTTGTATTTTTGTATTTATTTTATTTATAAAGCGCACCAGGCCCAAGGGCATACGGGCGCATAGTATGGGCTACAGACAACGTAG
Organism: Ambystoma mexicanum; assembly: GCF_040938575.1. Lineage (NCBI taxonomy): Eukaryota > Metazoa > Chordata > Amphibia > Caudata > Ambystomatidae > Ambystoma > Ambystoma mexicanum. The sequence continues at coordinate 1,102,387,358 of NC_090937.1, forward strand.
AGACACAACACTGAGGTGCTCGGTATAGTACAAATTACATACAACAAAGTACACGCAATACAATAAATAATTGAGGATAGCAGACAAATACAATACATAATATTGACAGTCATAACATCTATCAGGGTGTCGCTAGAGTAGCGAGTCTGAGTGAGCAGTTGGTGTGGGGAATCAAGGCTGATCGAGGGAGGTTAGCCAAACTTTGTCTTTGCTCTTGAAGGCCAAGAAGGATGGTTCTGCTCTATGAGGGTTGGGTAATGTGTTCCATAGCTCCCGCCTGCTTTCTGTAGGTTGAATCGGGGAATAGTGAGACAGTTGACCTGAGCACTTCTGAGTGGTCTTGAAGAGGTGTGTAGCAAGAATCTACTGGCCAGGTAGCTAGGTGCTTGATTTGTGATGCTTTTATGGGTTAAAACTAGCGCTTTGAGTGCAACTCTTTTTCAGAGACTGAGAGCCAGCGTAGACTCCGTCTAGAGTTTGAGATGTGGGAGTTCCTGGGGATGTGTAATGCCGCCCTGATGGCATTATTTTGAATGATTTGTAATTTATTGATGTTACATTGGTTGGTGCCAAGATATAGAGCATTGCAATAGTCTATCTTAGAAAGGAATAGGGTCCTAGCTATGGTGGTGCAGTTGGCTGGTGATAGGAATGGGCGGCAGGCCGTGATGAGTTTGCAGGTACATGATGCAGCAGAGGATACTGCATTGATTTGCCTGGAGAGTGAAAGGGAGGAGTCGATGTAGATTCCAAGCGTGTGTGTGTCTTTGGCTACTTTGATGGAGTTGCCATCAATTGTGAAGGCTTTGAAGGACGGATCTAATTTGCTAAGTCTTTGGTGAGAACCTAAGATAAGAATCTCCGTCTTTTCATCATTCAGGCACAATTCAAGTTGCGCCATCCAAGCTTGAATGACTTGGTAAATGGAATTGATAGCTAGAGTGTCAGTTTTGTGATCACCAGAGATGGGGATGAGTATCTGGGTGGCATCAGCGTAGTTGGTATATGTGACACCCAGATAGTCCAGTATGTCAAAGAGGGGTTTCGTGAATACATTGTAAAGTGTTGGGGAAACACACGATCCTTGTGGAACTCCGCAGGTGACCAGCGCAGGGTTGGCGGTGGCAGAAGTGGAGAAGACTCGCATGGATCTATTTTCAAGGAAGTAGGAGATCCATGTTGTGGCTTTGTCCGAGAAGTGGGCGGCAGATTTAAGGTGGCGGCAAAGGATTTGGTGGTTAACTAGATCGAAGGCTGCCGAGAGATCTAATAGAAGTAAGAGGGCTAACTTGCCCTTGTCTTTTAGGTCTTCAATCTCTGTTTTAAGATCTTGGAGGGCAGTTTCCGTGCCGTGTCGGGGGCAGAAGCCTGATTGCCTAAGTCCCAATAGACAGTTTGAAGGTTTAAGGTTGTTGATGATGTGCTCAACTTCAGGGATAGAAGGGAGTGAAGCTGAAAGGTTTAATGTTATCAGGAGTGGTATTTGTGTTGACCTGGAAGATTTTCTGTTGCGAGCTAGATTGCAGGCAGTTTTTTTTGTCGTTGATTTTAGTTTGGAGTGTGACAATTTTGCCGAGGAGGGCCATTTGAATGTTGGTACACCAGGTGCTGTCTTTGGAGTAGGTGTCATGGGGGGTAGCGGGCGATTCAAGTTCCTTTAGGATTCTGAATAATTCTTTGGTGTTGGATTGGGCATATTCAATGCGCTTGTTGTACTCATCTCTTTTGGCCTGCAGTAAGGCTTCTTTGTTATTGAGAGTAGCTAGGGAGACACTGGCTTTATTTGTTTCAGTTGGGTGACTTTTCCAATGTGATTCGCAGACCCTTTTTCCCTTGCAAAGGGATCTAAATTGTGGGGTGAACCAGGAGTTAAGGTGGGCCCGAGGTCTGGGTTTTCTAAGTTTGGTAGGTGCGATCAGGTCTAGTGCTTGCAGCATGGTCTGGTTGTACGTGTCTACCAAGGCTGTCGGATCAGAGCATGTGGATGAGAGATTGTTAAGAGCAGGGAGGATGAGAGGGAGTAGTTTAGTGCAAGTTATGTTGCGCTTATTTCTAGTGGCCGTGGCAGGTGCGATATCTGGTGCAATGTGGGTGATTTTAGTGTGGATATAAAAAGTGATAAGGTGGTGGTCTGTCCAGGTATAAGGTTGGTTAGATACAATGATGTTGGCGCAGTTTAAGGTGGCTAACCAGTCAAGAGTCCTGCCCTTGGAATGTGTTGGCGAGTCAACTTGTTGTGAGAAGCCTAGGTTGAGTAGCAGGTTGTTGATGTTGTGTGTAGGTACATCATTGGGGTCTAGGTAGCCTAGATTGAAGTCACCAAGTAGAATGATTTTGGACTTTGTCTTGGTGTTGTCAGTAAGAATGTGAGAGAGATCTTCAGCGAATGAGGATAAAGGACAAGGGGGTCGGTAGATAAGGTGGAGTGTAATAGTCTGATTGGGGGTGTTGGCAAGCTTTACTGAGAGTAATTCAGCAGAGCTGTTTTGGGCAACTGTGGCAAGGCGAAGACTGATAGTTTTTTTGTGTCTGAAGGCAATGCCGCCTCCTTTAGATTGGCCAGTGTTGCCGTCACTTCTTATAATCGTATAGCCATCAGGGATCGCTAGTGATAGGAGTGGGCCTGAAGCTGCATGGAGCCAGGTCTCGGTAACAGCTATGAAATCGAGGTTGTGAGTGGTGATGACGTCAGCCACATCAAGTGCATGTGCTGTGAGTGATCTGGTATTGATCAGGGCTGCCTTGAAGGGTACGGAGTGGGTCTGAGGTTGAATGCTCGCATTAAGCTTAACGCCAGCTGTGGGTGCGGGAGGATGGTGAGGGGTGGGGGCTGATGACTCCAGGTGAGGTCAGGTGGTCTGCTGGTTGATATTACTGTGGTGGTGGGAGGCGTGAGTTAGTCTGGATCCTGGTCTGAGATTTCACGGTTGAATTAGGGGTTGGTTTGGATGCAAAGTGTTCAAGCCAAAGGGAAGGGGAGTTAAGGTAAGGGTTACTATAGGAGGCAGTGGTGGCTGTGGCCAGCCGTGGGTTTTGATGCAGTGTGGGGCGTGGAGAGCTAGTAATGCAGGGTGCATGTGGATAAGGATATATGATGGTTGCTAGTTGTGGCTGGACTAGGCGAGGGGGTAGGTGGCTCGTGGGAAAGTCGGTTAGTGATGAGGTAGCAGGTGTGTGAGACAGCCGCATGAGAGGGGACCTATCAGCACAAATAGGACGTGGGGGAAGTACAGAACACAATGAATGCAGCCTTTGGTAAGCTTTGGATATCTCCTCCATGTAGCCTTTGTACAACACTTTTGGGCTTTGTGATCTCTTTAAGGTTAGGCTGCTTACAGCTTATTTTCAGACAGTGTATCACACTCTTGTCTTTACTTAGCACTCTTTAACAGTCTCTGAATATATCATAGACTGCTTTGCATGGAACTTTATCCCCTTTAAGATTCAACCCCTCGTCGGTTCTCTCTTTTATACTCTTTCTTCTATTATCTAAGTCACTTGATAATCTTATCTCATATTCATCAGAAGCCGTGCTGGGGCTTTGTTTTAGCCATACTTTGTCTCTTTATTCACAATACCTTTTCCCTCCTTCCAAGGGTCATTTTTTCCAGCCTCTCTTTATTCTTCTCACAGGGTTATTTTGTTATGTGCTTTATGAGTCTTTTAAGTTGGCAATCTGACAAGTTTATCTCTTCGTGTCTCGCCTTTATGACTGGGACGAGTTGCACCCTTCATATACTCCTACCACCGCAGCCTCCCGCTTTTCCCATTCTCCCCTGTACCTGCATCTGCATAGAGGAACATTTCAGGGCTCAACACGCATTCAGGTATTCGTCTCAGTTTTCATTTCTATCATTCTGGCCTTTCAGCTGCGTCTCCTTCTCGGCTTCCCCCCGGCTTGTAGCTGTCTAGGGAGCGGTTACCAGGGAGCTTATCATGCTCTGAGCTTTGATGGTCTCAGCATTATTCAGCCGCCGTCTCACCCACCATGAGGCGATCGTGCCACCACCAGCTCCTGGATACTTCTTTCTTCTCGGGCAGCGGTTTTTGAATTGCCGTTCATGCCAGCGTCTTGCCGTCTCACAGGGACATTCCTCACTGATTCAAAAGTCACAGGCTCTGTGGATTGGCTCTACTCCACCTCCAACGCGCGATCACATCAGGGGGCTTCCCCTGGGTATCATACTCTCTTCTCCTCCTTCCTCCACTCGTCTTAGTTAATTATGCGTCTCACCATAAAAAGACACTGTGCAGATTCATGGAAAAGTACGCATTTATCCCGCAGTGCCCGCGTGCCGAGAACAACACTGCGTGAGCCAGCGCACATAATAAAGAAAACGCACCCAGCATATTCATTGAATAGTTCCTGCAAAGTAGGGCTATATGTGAGTCGCGCACGGAATGCCCCCGACATGCCCCCACTCCAAGCCAAAACAGCCACTTTCACATAGACTTGTGGGCTCCCAGGGCACGAACACATGCATCTTGTGAACAGTGCATGGGGTCCCCACCAACCAAGCCTGCACCTGTGCACCACTGCGCAGGGTCCCCCGTAACTGTAACCGGCACCCTGCGAACATGCATACAGTTTCCCGGAAAGCATTTATTTTATTTTTCCATTCAAATTGTGTGCAAACCCTGTAAACAGTCATTGCACCCCACTATGCTGCACCCCTAAGCACGATCAGAACCCCGTCTGTGTGCACGCACCCCTAAAGCTGACATGCAAACTGACCTCCAGAGTTGCGATTTCTTTGAGCAAGTCCGTAAACCTGCTTCCGCGTGGCGCAGATTTCGAGGGCACTGCGTGGGCATTTCACAGGTGAGAGGTTGCACGGTCACATCCATGAATATGCTTTGTCGTGCACATTTTTGGGCGTGCTATGGACTGACTGTGGTCCGTCCCTCATAATGCCCACTTTCTGGCTTGTTCTTCCCCATTTTGTGTGTTCCACGCCATATTCTGGCCACTACGCATGCCACGCCCATCCCCTGCATAGAGTCTCCGCAAGGCACTCGGCCGCTCGCAGAGCCATGCTGAGCCTCCGCGAACTCCACGCATGTCCCAGAAAAGGCCTGCACAGTCGGTTCCATGAATCAATCAATGAGCAGTGTTTTGAACGCAGTTTGACGCGCAAGTTCCCCATTTTACAGCAAATAATTCCATGAATCTGGCCCATTGTCTTTCTGACAGTTTCACTTCAGCATTGCCTGCAGCCAAATATAAAGATGGTACATTCTTCTTCTCAGTAGGCAGTCCCATTTAAACTGATATTTTGAGCAATAAAGGGAGTCCCTTATAGGAACGGGAGTCCTTGTTCCCTAAGAGGGAATCACTCCTCGTAAGATCTCTCTTGTCCATACTCTTAGGGAGGGTATCACAGAGTGGGCTCACCTCCCTAGCCTCAAATGAGGTGGCTCCCCCTTGGGGAGGAGGAGCAAATACCATTGATTCACCAAATACCCTTCCCCTCACGGTGGTGACTTCCCCATCTCTGTTGAGAGAGCACCAGCTTAGAAATCAACGTTTCTTTTTTCTTTTCCTTTTCTGTGTTCCATAGTGAAACAAAAAGGTTGTAAATCCAGGAAAATCTCATTACTTTCGGGTTTGTGTCATTTCTCAGGCTCATCCAGGTCAATAGTGCATGGTCTCTAATCAACCTGAACTTCCTCCCTGTTAAGTAAGATGTGTGACCGTCGACTTGATGGCTAATGCTTCAGGTTTCTCAGTAGCATATGACTGCTCTCGGGGAAAGAGCTTCCTGCTGGTGTATAATACTGGATGTTCAATCCCATCATATTCTTGAGAGAGCACTGCACCCAATCCAAATTTAGACGCATCTGTCTTTAGAAGGAATTCTTTATTAAAATCTGTCATTTTAAGAACTGGTTCCTGACAAAGGATGGTTTTCAGGCCATCGATGCTAGCAGGTCAATCTTATCCCAAGTTAGTTTCTGCGGGGTGTGAGTTCTCTAGCTTGTCAGCGAGATTAGCCACCAAGGTAGAGTACTTTGGGATAATAAACCTTTGATAATATCTGTTTGATCCAAGGAAGGCACGAAAATCATGTTTCATTATAGGGGTAGTTGTTTGTTGCACCACCTTCACTTTCTTTGCTTGGGGTTGAATAAGGCCATTCCCAACAAAGTATCCCAGATATTTTACAGCCGACTGGGCTAGGTAGCACCTTCGTGTGTTTGCGCTTTCCTGGGAGCACGGGCGATCAAATAAAGATGGTCTATGTGCATTGGCTAGCTGTTACTATGGACCACTATATTGTCCAGTTATGCTCCGCAGAAAGTCGTATAAGGTTTTCATATTTTGACAATCAGCTTTTGAAAAGTGTCAGGAGCTCCAGGGAGACCAGAGGGTAAGACTTGAAATTGGAACAGGCCTTGCATGTTGAGAAGGCAGTCTCTTCCCTATCCGCTGGATTTAATGGAACCTGCCAATACCCTTTTGTCAAGTCAAAGATAGAAATGTACTTAACTATACCCAACTTTTCGATCAGGTCATCAATCCAGGGCATTGGGTAATTATTAACTATGGAGATTGCATTTAGTTTCCTAATTCTATGTAGAAGCGCCATTGGGTTTGTCAACAAGGACAATAGGAGAGGACCTTGGGCTCTCCGAGGGCTCGATGATATCAGCCTTGACCACCTCCTCTGTTTCTTTTTCTTTAATCTTTTTGTTTGCCTCAGGGATCCTATATGGTCTTAGGTTGATAGTTTTCCCTGCCAGTGTTCATATGCATTGAAAGAAATGAGTGACGCTCCCTGGTTGTTTCGAAAATACTTTGGGGAATTGGGCCAGTAAGTCCCTAAAGTCTTCTTGTTGTGAACTGGGTAAAGTAGGGCAAATCAACTGATGCTCCCTGTTCGAGCCAGTAAGAAGAGCGGCCATAGTGACCCTAGTGGTCTCACTACGGTCTACCCTCCATTCTTTACGAAGGTTAACATGATAGAATTGTTTTTATTTAACTTCTATTAGGCTGGGAGCAGGGTCGGATTGGCCCCTCGGCCGTTTGGCCCGTGGCCGGGCTGAAATCTTGACGAGGCCCTGGGGGCTGGTTTCCTGAAGCCCACCTGAGCTGGAGTCCGGCCCAGGCATGGGCTTCAGGAACCTGCCCACAGGGCGTCGCTGGACATGTAAGTTGCAAAGGATCTGTAAGTATCTTACTTACAGATCCTTTGCGGCACCGCCGGCCTGCCGCGGATGCAGGGAAAGGTAACACTGAAGTGTTACCTTTCTTTGATGAATGCGGCGGGCTGGCGGCGGCCAACTGCTGTGGCCCGCGACACCATGGCCCCAGCAGCAGTCAATTTTGCAAAACACTGGGAGGGAGCGGCAGGGCAGGGAGGGCCGGGCTGCCTCAGCCTAGCCTGCTCCCTCCCAGTGACTTGTATTACAGACTCAGCTCGCCTCTCCGCCGCACGCCACCAGTGCCGCCACAAGTTGCAGCAGTGAGCTGCTTTTGTCATCTGCAGCGTAGGCCAGGATTTCTGTGTCCGCTTCTGAGGCTTAATTCAGGAGGCATAGAGTGACTGCCTAGGACCTCACGGGGAAGACCCCTAAGCAATTCCAATTGCAGACCCCAGCGGTACAGTAGGTGGGATCTCCCTCCGTAACCATAACTATGTATTTTGCTTTTCGCAAGTTGCAGTAATAGCATGTTTTTTTCTGCCGTTGTCTCTGTTACGATCATCACAAGACATTCCATCTCGGTGTCTCAGTCCTCGGTCACTTGACAAAATCCTTGTGCCTAAAAGCTTGTGTACAGTGTAGACATATGTGACCATAGCATCACGTGTTTGCATTATGCAGATATATACTGCGCAACTATCCTTGAATCATTTGTTACGATTGTGCACAACACTTACACTTTAGTTCTGTAGATTGGTAAAGTGTGTTATGCCTCGTGTATTAAGAACTATCAGGAACAGCCAATGGGATTCAGTTGTGGTATGGCATTAGAAAAAGGTCCCGGCTAGTCTATAACAGCACCATCATTTTAGGGATTTGCCTGGTCTTCTATTAGAATGGCCATGAGGGGTTTTTAAATGTGCCAGAATATTCTTCCATGGGTGACAAATGAGAAGGGTTCCAACTCTCTTTTCCTGTCCGCTGTTTTCAGATACAGTCCCAACAGAACCCAACACCACACTTAAGCACAACCGAGGCCCTCAATCACTTGAACAGCAGTGATGACAGCCCACAAACTGACAAATCATAAATCACAGATAGGAACCCAAGAAGCGAAACGATATAACAAGCCTTCACTGCCAGTCACTGTTAGCGCTTCCTCCCAATTCAACTGGGAAGTCATTAACGCTTTGAGTGTTGAGGGCCAGCGCTCAGCCACAAGCAAAACAAGAAAACCCCATTTTAAGCTCACTCAATGCAGGTCGCCTGGCAAAGCTCAACATTCCACTGTAGAAACATCACATTAAGCTTCCTCAAGCCCACTTCACTGCCCTGGACCTGAGGAGGAGAGGTGTGTAGAATCAGGGTGTGTCATTTGGAGATATCCCTATACAGATAGTTGCAACCCTTATGGACTATTTTGCAACCAATGCAATAGATCTAATTTGAATATTGAACTCCTGACGAATGCATTTAGCTTTAGCTAGTTTTAGTTGCCTGCTCTTTGTGGGGGCTATCAATCTGTGTTAATTAAGATGCAGAATGCCAAAGTTTTCGATAAACATTACTTTAAATAATACAGCAGCTCATCACTGGGGTAGGGGGTGTCAAAGGTCATCTGATAGCACATTCTATGCGCTCAAGCGTCAATGAGCATGGTCGGGGTGGCACTTTAGCAGACACTTCGGCACTTTGGAACTGCAAGAAGTGTAATTCCATGTGTCCAGAAATGATCAGCCTATCCCAAACTGCTACCTGCTGCAGTGTTTTGCATAAACACCATGTGAGGGTCTGTTCTCTGGTCTGCCATTCCCGTACATTGACCTACAAATCGCAGTGTTTGCTCATGCCTGGTGTGGCGGGAACCAAATGGGTCAAAGGCGGGGTCTGAGTGCTGTCAGTAGAACAATGAGTAGGGATACTCCAAACTCACCATCTTTCACAACCTTGTAAAATATTGAATTACACAAGATTACAGCAAGGCATATGTCCTATGCACGTAAAGGCTCTACAACTCAAAGTATTGGGTAGTTCAGTAGGGCGCAACGGGTGTGGGATAGCAAATCAAGTGGCTTACCATTGACTTCATTGTGCCACAATGAATGCTTTGTTGTAATGTGTCTATCTTTCTCATCTCCCTGACATGCTGTTCAGGATGTTTGTTTGCATGTATGAGGTAACGAGTGCTCAGAGTACTCGATGTCCTATGCGTGTGCCTATTTTGCCAACCTCTGAAGCCTGAAAAGTAGATGCACGTAGGCTTGACATGCCACCAAATTTGCACCAGACGTGCAGATGAACTTAACTGGTCTGCTGTTAAATCTCAGTTACCAGTTTAATGGTATCCACAATACAGAATAATTGCTCATTTTACTATAGCCGGTATGATAGCTCAGTGGGTTGAGCGCTTGCTGCTGTGATGTGTGTGTGATCTGCAGGTTGCAGGTTCGAACCATTTCAGCCTTTCATCCTTCTGAGGTCGATACATTAGTACCAACACAGGTTGGGATATATTTAATGTATATTTGTTCTATAAAAAAGAGCTTAAGCGTAAGTGCTATACAATAACATACTATCATTTGGCCTTGGACGCCTGCTTGCATTCACAGTAATTTGACAATATGGATCTATACACACAGATATTAATGATACATATGGTGATCCATTTTTGTATGAAATGTATATCACATTAGTGAAATCAGAACCATATTGTTCCTAGTGTACTTAGGAACAATGCTATTTGATGCCATTTCCTCTTTTGTCAAGGGGTGAAAGGTCGTATTCATGCCACTCCTGCGCCTCAGAGCTGTGGACCCTGTCACAGAACTGTATGCAAAGTTTTGTTATTTTGTGAGTTGTGCTGTAATGTAACAGACGCATGAACCCTCCATAAGTAGCATTTTCTGTAAAGTCATGAATTGACACGATTCACAGATGATGGTTTGAGGGCCACTTTTTTTGAGGTGCAGGGTGGGCATCTTTTTTGAGGCGAGGGGTGGGACACTTTTTTTGGGTGTCCGGGCCAATTTCTTGTCCCACTCTGACCCTAGCTGGGAGATTAAATAATCCAAGGAACCTTTTTTACAAGGATTTCATAGGGTCTGTAAGACTTGGAATCCATCTTATTTGCAGAGGTTGAAAGGAGAACTAGGACTAACTGACCGACAGCAAAATACCTGGTAGCTGCATGTTTGTTATGAACTGTCTTTTGTTGTTCTTGAGCTTGACCTAGTTGTTTTTTCACAATTTCTCTTACCGCCGCCTGTGGGTTTTGAATTTTTGGGCGGTTTGGGAAATTGGTAAGAAGGACTCCTCTCTTTCCTCCCAAGTTTAATCTGGAATATCCTAAATATCCAGAGGTTCTCTCCCATCCTAAGGCTGCCTGAGTGGTTTTTTGGACTGTCAATACAGCCCATGGAATCATAATGGAATCATAATATCCCAATTTTTCCATCGGTTTTCACCAACTTCTGTAAGATTCTTTTTAACGTCCTATTGACCTTTTCTACCAAACCCTCTGTCTGGGGATGGCAAACTGACAGTCGTTGTTTTGATGTGAATTATAAATT